>NW_028277067.1:12505000-12813750 GCF_059951505.1 Python bivittatus | reverse complement strand
TGGAATTCTCTGGGTATTTAATTGCAGCCTGTTAATACACACACACACACACACACACACAGGCAGGCAGAGTGCCTGCATTAAAGCTCATGGGTTCTCTTTTGTATCATTTTTATGTTAAGATTCTTTTAAGATTCCAAAGAATACACTGGATTATAAAGTTTTAAAGAGTGAGGAGTATTACATGGGAGAAGGAATCAAAGGGGGCCCATTTTCACATCTTCTATGATCATTACCAGAACTGACTTGGTGGATGGCAAGGTCATTTGCTGGGACCCCAAAACCAGCCGAGGGCTCTCCATTCTAATACCACCTGCCATTTCCATACTGCACAAAATATCCAAGATAATAATATAAGACTTTTAAGTCTAAAATCAGCCTTAAAACATTTTCAATTCACATGCTTCAACTTTTCCAGATGAGGAGCCCTAGTGAGAATACCTTTTCGGAGAGGGACTTCAAAAGTTTGGAACTAGCATTGCTAGTTAATACGTCATCTGTGATCTTTTCCCTAGGAACACTGTGTCATTGTGTCTACCTAGCTTAGAAACAATAATGGTCAGCAGCTCTCTAGGATTTGAATCAGGCAACACACAGAACTGAACCTGGAATTTTTTGCATGTAGTACCTAGACTTGATCACTGAGTGCCACGATGCTCTCCCCAAAACCCTCCCTGTTCAATGTAAGAATTCTGGTAAGTTACAGAGATAGCAATTTGGCCCAGAATCATAGTGAGCTTTATGGGTGGTATACATGGAAGGGTTTTATTGGTTTTTGTACATTTTACCCTCACAATATCACTTTGAGATAGGCTTAATCTAAATGAAGACAACATATGTAGATTTTAGAGACTGAAAGCTGCATATGCGTATTGTCATGACTACTATGGGCACTTAGCAAGCCAATAGAAATCCGTAGAATCCAAGTTCGGCGTGGTTCTGCTGGAGAAAAGATAACTCATGTCTTTTCCCTTTTTTCATGAAAACCAGCATCACTGAGGGCAGGGGATAGAGGGAGGTTTCTTGTACAATAAAAAGTCAAGGGGACCATACAATTGCTGGGAATGTCCATAAATACACTTAGGAAATTATCCAGATCCATTGGGCACCTGAAGTAGACCACCTTAATTGGCCCATCTCCATTGCAGAGATCAAGTGAGGCAACAATAGACAAGTACACTAGAGAGTGATCTGACCATGGCAGTGTTCTCCATCAGAATGTCACTACACCATCACTCCAAGGTCTAGCATGTAGTACAACAATTGTTGTGCTCTATGCCAGAGATGATTTGGAACAAGCCCACACCAAGCCTCACCAGAATCCACACCCAAGGCATGGAGTGGAAGTTACCCAGTACTAAAACCGAAGTGACACTGGCACCGGTCAGGGTTGCTGCAAGGCAGCAGGGAAGACAATATCCAATCAGCAGTTCTAGCTTATCCCTCAGTCCTAACTGCACATACAGGCACTTTAAAAACTAACTATGTTCCTTGAAGGAGGGTAGGGTACAGAAGATCCAGCCAAATTAAAATGGAAATACACAATAACCCATCCAGACTATGGTCAACTAGTAGAGGTAACACCAAGTTCATTACTACCTAGTTTGAAATACAAGTTGTTCAGTTCACAATAAAAATCTTTATTATAAGTTGAAAATTATTAACCCAGTTTTTCTCTAGCTCTACTGTGCCATGTATATATGTATGTATGTATGTTTGAAGAACATTTCTTCAGTCCTTCTTATTCTTACCCAAATTCTCATTGGCCAAAATGAAACATGAAGCCAGACCACTTAATGAAGAGGTGAGTATATGGTGAAAGTTTGGTGAATAGCTTCTCCTTAACTGATTCTCTGACCTTTGGAGAAGATGCGTCTGAATTTCTAATGATTTTGCTCTTTTAAAGCCTACCCAGAAATTTCACATCAGCAGTATTATGCAGTGGCAGCCATTTCCCCCCAATTACACAAATATTTTGCACGTGGGAAGAAAACCCAGAAGAGAAGCATGAGAGACCTGAACAGGACATTCTGCCCATTGCTACCAAACTACCTGAAAATGTAGCAAAACTCCAACCACAAATCAGTCTTTTGATTTGATTTGATTTGATTTTAAAACTTATGTAGCCACTTATATTGTAACCACAACCCTGGGCAGCTCATAAAACTATGATGGTGTCTTCCAGCTATGTTGGACAACAATTTATATTGTACCAGCCATCACACCAGTGACAAGTGGGGAGAATGGAAGTTGTAGCCCAAGATATGCCAAAGGTATCAAATTGTAAAAGGCTATTCTTGAAAATCTACAAAGAAATATTTAAAATGTACTCTCATTAGTAATACGCCCTGAAATCAACTCTTCTACTAGAATTACACTTGGAGTTTGATCAAAATTTTAAAAGGCGTTCACAACATTTCTTTTTTTAGCGGCTTTATGATTTAAGTATTTCTTTGTGGCTTAAGCATTTATTTTATGCAGAAATGTATTCTTTAGAACAGATTTTAATGATTTTTTAAAATGTTAAATGTTATGGGCCATTCAGGTTACTGAGGCTCTGTTTTAGCCATGGTCTGAAATTGGATTGTAGTGAGTTATTGTACTCATTTTCGTGCTGTATTTTATTATTTTGTACTCTGCACTGAAAAATTATTATTTTGTATAGGCACTGAAAAATAAAACAGCTACTACTACTGCTGTTGCTATACTCAATTCACTCAAGGCACTCTAATGACCAATATCACTACTGAAGCTCCATGTTCTATAGAATCTCACTCAGCTTTTTGGTGTCCCTGATTTTTGGCCTATGTTTTTTCCAGAATTTGCCAGCTGAGCATTGGTGTCTGCAGGGCCGGGCAAGGGGAGGAGGGCAAGTGACAGAATGAGCATTGTGACATCGCAATGCTTGCACCATGACATCACAACACACATTACATCATTTTGGTATCATTGTGATTAGGAACAGCTGCCAATGCAGCTGAGATCAATTCATTAATTAATTCATTAAATGTACAGGCCACCTGACTTCCAGCAACTTTGGGGGACTTATCGTTCTGCCTGTCGAAGAGTGAATGAGTTTCAGACCATTCCAATATTTTTTGTCGAATGGACGTGACTGGCAGGCACTTATCATGTTTTAGAATGTTAGAAATCTGTGTCACAGACCATCTGAAATCCTAAATTCTAAAGGAACATTTCTTAAATCTATTTAGTTCTCCGCTCTTTCAGAGATACAGTTTGTTACGTGTTTATTTCTTTCATGGGAAGTTTACTCTCCTGATGTCTCTTATTCCAAAATGCTTTGTTGCAGGATGTCCCACATTTAGAAGCTTTCTGGCCCTCATTTTAGAGTCCAGGAGTTGAAAGGTATGGTTTACCATAGCTGGTAAAGATACACACACATTTAAACACACCCGTAATTGCAGCTTCTAAAAATTGTACAGTATCTTATGTGCTGTTGTCACAATGGTGCTTCTTTTTCCAACCAACGTGGCTCTTTGCGCTTTTGAACACTTATGGATCCTTGCCAACAATTTTTTTCCCCTTCTGTTACTTAAAAAAAGAAAGAAAGAAAAAAAAAGATGCCTTAAGGGTTTTGAAAGAAAACTGCAGAGGGTCTAACAATAAATCATAAAAAACCTATTCTTTAGATTTTTCTCGGTGGCTTTTGAAATACTTTTTGTTGCTGTTGTTACAAGGAATCTTTGCAATTTCCATTTAAATCTTTGCAGAAGAAGTGATCAATAAAATAATGGGATGGAGGGAGGAACTGAATTTTTCAACATTTCAGTCACATCCATACTAATAAAATAGTGGACTATGTCATGGGCAACATTTTTTTTCAATTGAAAAAAAAAGTTAACTTTTAAGTTACTGTTCTTTGAAATGTGTTTTATCATATTACATTCACATGCTGCAGTCCACCCTGACCTATACAAATTTTGACATTCTGACAGGCTTAATCCGTATAATATAGAGAAACAAAACAGATATGGAGATACCACTCCCATATGTAGATAGCTGTGATATTTAGAGGCTAAAGAACCAGAATATAATACCGAAGTGTTTCGGTTCGTTGTATTGATTTAAATGAAAGTTCCAGTCGAAGTGTTCTTAATATCGCAACCTTTCCCGGATTTAAGTCTTACTGATTTCTATGGAATTTCCAAGAAAATGCATTGAAGATCAGGTTCAAAAGTTTCTGCTGCAATCAGTAATAAGTAGAGTTATCTGGACTATGAGCCTTGTGTGTGGAACAATTCACATATGCAGTTCCCATGAATATGAATAAAGGAGAGGATAGAGAACCATTGGAGGGTCAAAGAACTCAATGCATATATTAAAGTCCTTGACCATAGAAGTGACTGCTGAATCACAGGAATATCTCATGACTTTGCTCTTCTACTTTTCTTTTTTATTATTAATTTTGAAATCTCTCCCTGCTTCTTTAGTTTTCCAAAGAGGAGAAACTGCAGTGGGGCATTTTAATCATATTTTTCATAGTTCCTACATCTATACCTATTTTTTAAATTAAATAAGTTGTTCAAAAATTTGAGAAGGAGAGAGAAGAGAGGGAAGGCAAAAATTTATCAAAACTTAAAGCAAATGGCAGCATAGAAAAATAAATGAATATTTAATTAAAGCTCCCATGATCTCTAACATTTTGCTTTGTTCATATTTTAAGAAGAAAAGCTATTTAGAAAGAAATGCATGCTTTGCTCTATATCACCCTCTGGTGCCCCACCTTCACAGATGCTTTATTAGATCATGCAGGAGTTGCAAATTCCACCGTACAATTTTCGTTACTGCATGCCTTTTGATATTTAATTTTTGCAACATTCTTCTTCCGAACCTTCTAGTGGCTCCTACTTTCCCAAGGAATCTGCTTTCCTTTTTCTCTTCATTTCCCCCATGTACATTCTCTCAGTTCATACCCCGCTATTGTCCTCCCTCTTCTTGAAAAGTGCAGTGCCAAGTGAGAAGTTCCACTGGTTTGGAGACTAACACGGTCCATTCTTTTGAGACTGGATAGAAAGGGGCTTGGCTTTGCTTCTCAACTTTTTGGGAGTGGGTGTGTGTGTGTGTGTCTGTGTGTCTGAGGGTAGGCTGCATTTTCTGATTGGCTAAGGGGCTGGCCCAAGATCCCCCCCTTCAACACTCAGGAGCAAGCGAAGAAGGGATCCACCTCTAGGACACTGGACCATATAAAAAGGGAACCTAAAAACTTGACAGAGTCAGTAGGAAGTTTCTGCTGGGGTCTGGAGTGGAACTAGATAAATCAGACCGTCCCTGTATGACTGGACACTAAAGCAGAACCAAGGATACAAAGAGTCTTCATGTCTAATATTTAGACATGTTCAGCTTTGTGGATTCCCGGTTACTGCTTTTGATAGCAGCAACTGTTCTACTCACCAAAGGCCAAGATGAACAAGACGGTAAGGACAGTCCTTTATTTTTATTTTTTTCGCTCTCTGAATATACTAAGTGGCAGTTTTTATCATATCCTGAGAAGGGAGTACATTTTCCTCTTATTCTTTAATTGCTTTGTGTTGAACATAAAACTGTCCCCCCCCCCCCGCCCAAATCATTTAAACTTAGCAAATGCAGAGCAAGGGTCAACCCTTCCTACCAAATAGTGCACCAAGCCTGGTGTGGCAAAGCAAGGAGAGATGTTAGCATTTGTCATCTGTTTTTGCTCTAATTGTAATTCCTGTTGCATGTGCTATGGTTTGAAAGATAGAGAAATACATCTACGCAAAGAAAGTACGTGTTATATAAATTCTTAGACTGCTGTTGTTGTTGTTATGGTTAAGAGGGAAAGGTCAATACATCTCCTTCACCTTCCTGAAACTTTTAGGGTTGTCCTGAATGCAGGGAAAGAACTTTTGGAAGGCTGGAAAGTAAAATCTTTACTCCACCTGATTTCTTTTATGTCCATGGTAGCGCGGCATTCAGTGGAGAACATGAACCACTCCTAAAAGCAAACTTAAGCAGCTGTGGATAGCCTTAGGCGTATTTTCTTTGGTCTCCCTCTTTCTCTTTTCTTTGCCTTGGGGAAAACAAGAAGTTGGACCAATTAGAAACTTTGCGCTGTCTTGCCAAGTTCAGTAAAGCAGAGGTTGGGAGGGGGAATGGGAGTGGGTTGTCACTGGGGAGGGACAGGAAAGGGGAATTCAGCAAATGATGGAAAAGTCATTGGGCGTTCTTGGAAAGCTAAGGCACATAGATTGTGAGGCGGAGGAAGTACAGCATGGTAAGCCTGTTGTACTGCCTTGTTGAAGAAGCCTGCAGAAGCCATCACAAAACTACTAAGAAAAATAAAGCTTCAAGATGATTCATAAGGAAAATGTTTCAGCAATCTATAAAGCACAAAAGTCTAGACATCATTTCATAGACAAAGCCTTTTGGATGATGAAGGGTTCAGAGGGAATCACTGCTTCTGGTCAACAATATCCAATGGTGACATCTAGTGGCCATGAAGAGATTCCCTTCTGTTTTTGCTACCAAGGCATTCTTAGGTAGCCTTCAGACAGGGTTGTGGGGGTGGCCTTGAAAGGAACCAACACCAATCAAAGTGAGACTCTTTCTGGGGTCAAGGATTAAATATACCTATTGAACACCGCCCCTGCCCACTTCAGAAAGAAAGAAAATTGACATATCACTAGCAGAGTGCATTGGTGACATCTGATCTCAAATGGGGGATGTTTTGCTGCCATCTTATGGATAATTTGCACTTTTATTGCAATGTTCAGGGAAGTTTCATTTTCCTAAATCTCTCTGGCTCTTTTTCTCCTCCTGCTTTTTTTTTTTTTTTAATTTCCCAGAATAACTACTTTCTCTCCTCTCGTTATTTCCCATCTACTGCTGCAAAGTGAAATAAATATCTTTCTGGTTTGGGCAGTTTAGTGTTGAAACTATACACTACTTTAAAAGAAAGTACTTGGTTTTAAAAGCACCTGGCTCTGTATCAAGAATTGTAATTATGGTATTCTTTTATTCCTTTTTTAAATGAAATGAATTAGAAAAATCCTCATTTTGGTTTTCTCCTTTGGCTACTCCTCTTGGCCTAGCTAAATCTGCTCCATTTAACATGCAGAGGGCTAACAAAAGATTTCATCCAAGGTCTGAGACCATCACACTTGCCTTTTGGAAATTGCCTTGCATGGTTCACACAGGCCATGCCTCCTTCCCTGAATTCCTGTGCCCTTGATTCAATTTCCCAAAAGCACACATTACTGATAATATACAATTTCTTCCCCTTCATGAATCCTCTTTTGCTTCAGATTCCTTTCTTTGCTTTTCCCTCTCTCTTTCTCCTCCTATCTCTTTCTTTTTTCAAAAGGTTATTAATTTATTTTTCCTTTCCTTGTGTTTGGTTTGGCTTCAGTGCCAGAATGTTGAGGTTACGAACTGGATGTAACAACTAGCTAGAGGTTTTGTTTAAATTCCAAAGCAACTGGAAAGAGTTACTGTGGAGAGCTCGTTTCCTGTGTCATAGAATTGTGCTTGATGAAAAGCAGATGAGGTTTTTAAAACCCTCACAGAGAATCAAGTCAAAACAGTGGAAGAAAGGAAAGCAAATGCTCAGAAAAGACACTGCAAAAATGCATGTGTTGTTCAGGTTGTACTGTTCTCAAAAAGTCTCCCATTTTGCTCCTGTATTTTCCCCCCTATTTTGCTGCCCTTGTTAGCTCTTGGCCCAAACAACAGCTCTTCACATCTGGACCTTGTTTCTTTCATTGTTGTCTTCTGCAGTCACACCTGAAAGCTGCACGTACAATGAAGTAACCTACAACAATGGAGAGGTTTGGAAACCTAATTCCTGCCGGATGTGCACGTGCGAAAATGGTTCTACCTTTTGCGAGGATACAATCTGTCCAGATACATCACACTGCCCCAATGTGAAGGTTCCTGATGGCGAATGTTGTCCAGTTTGTGCTGATTCCGGTATGAGCTAGTTTGTCTCTTTCCTGTCTACTCGCTCATCCCATCCCAATTGCCTACTTTCCCCCTCAGCCAGAACTCTCACTCAGACGTTCTCATATACTCTTGTAATTATCCATTATTAGTCTACTTTAGACAATCAGTTGAAACCATCCACCATTCACTTAAAGTACTTAAATTAACATCCAATTATGTATCCATTATTGTTATTTTCTCGTAAAAAAAAAATCATCAACATCTAATTTTAAAACTAATAAGCCATGCCCATATAGATCAATCACTTTCTAAACATTCAGTTCAGCAGTTTGTTCATTCATTCATTCAACAATTCATTTGCCACCTATATAGTGACTTAATACTGAATTTTCATTAGAAATATGAATGACAAATCATTGTTCTCACCCAAGGTCACTTTCTGTTCTCTATCATCTGGATTTAATATAAATATTTATGAAAATCACTTGCAAGCAGGGAGAAAGCTGGCAAAGGAGACAATAGCTATAGAGCCAAGGAAAGATTTGAGTGAAAACTAGGGAAGATGTTTTCAGGCTACAATATCAAAGCATTATTGGATAGCAAAATGGTGTATCATGGAAAGGAAATTGGGTAGTGCTGTATTTCTCTGAATTGCGGGCAATTTGAAATCTGATTGGTGTTAATAATCATATATGGCATTTTCTACTTAGGCCAATAATGATAAGTGTGTCAGTGTTCTGTTATCTTCTAAAATTAATTAGATTCATCCAGCAGAAGTCTGATCTATAAATAATCAATTAATCTGATAAGCATATTTCAGCCCATAAACTTCATTGAACTAAAAAACTCACGATAGGCCAGGAGAAATTTAGAAGCTTTAGAAAGACAAGGATACATTTTGGATGGTCACAGTTTCTGGTTCTTAATACTTTTTTACCTTTTGTATTCAAGATTCCCTTTCTGATTACTCAAAAGCCACTGGTGTAGAGGTAAATTATATTTTTGCAATCCAAACTTCAATTTTTTAACTATGTCATTTTTATTATTCATGCAATAACATGCAATATCACTTTTTTTTCTCTCTTACTTGGCAGGGTCCTAAAGGAGAACCAGGCCCCAAAGGAGATAGGGTAGGTATCTACAAATCTGGCTGATTGTAGTTCAAATTTAAAAATAAAAATATAAAAGCCGTGTTCAAAAGTATAGCAAAACATTTTGTAACGCTCTGATTAAATATGGAAGATACTTTTTTGGTAGATAATCCACCCTGTAATTGCTCTTTTAAATTACCACATACACACTTGCCATATTTTTATGATTTATATTACATACACATCCCTATTCTGCCCATAAAATATTCATGGTGATACTAATTTATGCTACGTTTGTTCCACTTCAATCAGTGGGAAGTATATTCCAATTTCATTGACTTGCTGCAACTTTCTAAAATAAAAATAAGATAAAATAGCCCCAGAATTCACTACACGGTAGTTCTAATATTTAGCTGTTGATTTTTTAAAAGATACATGGCCACTTCATCAGGGATCCACAATTACTTAAAACTTTAAAAAGTTTCTCATCCTAGTTTCAGTCTTTTTTTTTTTTTAATGTTTGTGGGAGATGTTGAAGTATCCCCCATCCAAATTTTGTGGAGCGGTAGGGAATTTTCAACTAGTTCTGGTCTTGAACACAGATCAGAATATACTATCATAATAGTAATATCTGACTTCTTGCTATCTTTATTTTCAGGGACTTCCAGGCCCCCCTGGCAGAGATGGCATTCCTGGACAGCCTGGACTCCCTGGACCTCCAGGCCCCCCTGGACCCCCTGGCCTTGGTGGAGTAAGCAGCATTAACTTGGTTATTCCATCAAGTTATGGACCGTACATTTTTAAGTACTTGCCCACATGTCCTCTTTTTCCTCTTTCCTCTGCTAGAACTTCGCTCCTCAGATGTCTTATGGTTATGATGAAAAATCTGGCGGTGCTGGTCTTGCTGTTCCTGGCCCAATGGTAAGTGCTGGTGTTCTTGAGGCTTTGGAGAAAATGCTCATTGATGGGGAAGGGATTGGTGAGGAAGAAAAAAAATAGGAAACCTGATAATAGATGCATACTTTAAGTCATACAATGTAAATAATTTGGGCCTCCTTGATTCAGTAATTATTAAGACCAAAAGGTGAATCCATATACAGGTGCCATCAGAAGAGTTCCAGTGAAGAAACAAAGGTTCACCTGTGGGATTTATTTTGTAGAAAAAGGTACTGCAGAAAAGCAGTGGAACTAGACAGGAAATCCAAATGGTAGATGCATTTAATTAAGGCCCGTGATGATAGTATGTGTGATTTATAATAAATCTTTATATAAATAGTGAAGTCAGTTTTAGTTATAAAAAGCAGATCCTTGCAATCAATGGGATTTAAGACCATAATGTTACAACAGCTTCTTAAAGATGATAATTACATTGTCATTTTAACTGGGTGGAGAGGTAAAGTTAGGGACAATAGCTTGAATTTAAGCTATGATTGTTCTAGCTACTTTTCTTTATTGCACATCCATTAATATAGTTTTAAGTGAGGCAGGAATGCACAGCCTACTTTTAGCTTCTGAAAAGAAGAAAAGCAATGTTCAGATGTTTTGCTTAAGGAGGAGTAACCCATTTTGCCCTATGGCTCACCTTAAGAAAAGCTGATGGCAATTCATCCATCACTAGACACCGCAAATTACATTTGACTGTTAATGTAGTGATTATAAAAACAGGCATTTTTTAAAATCAGTGTAGAGGCTGAAGTTGGGTCATGAGGTATGAAAAGATCATTTAGAAAAGACTGAAGAAAGGCAATTTAGGAAGTTACATACAAGGAAGTCCAGACCTCCTTAATAGGATAGATCTACTGTATATCAGGGTTCCTCAACCTCAGCAACTTTAAGATGGGTGGACTTCAACTCCCAGAATTCTGGGAGTTGAAGTCCACCCATCTTAAAGTTGCTGAGGTTGAGGAACCCTGCTGTATACAATTAATGAAGGCTTCAAAATGATCAAACAAGATCAAGGCAATAGAATGATTATATAGACCTCAGGAACAGAGATATCCACTGAGGTGAAGGAGAAATTGTACCAGTTCAATTTAACCTGACTCTTTAATCTTTCCTGGTGATTTTTAGGGTCCAGCTGGTCCCCGTGGTCTTCCTGGCCCCCCTGGTGCTCCTGTAAGTACTTCCTGCCTTCCTTCTTAAGAATGAACTTTCTGTAACAAGGATATGTGAATTTGGTGCTACATTCAAGGGAAACATTACAAAATCTGTTTATTCCTTCCTTTCTTTGTAAAGAGCAAGAGCTTTGTAAAAGTGAGAGCCATCATGTTGTAGACAAGAACTTTATGCCCTGCTCAGTTATTAATGAATATCTGGCACACTTATTCAGAATAAGTATAAAACTACTTAATTTGTATAGATTGCAGAATCCCACACAGAATCGGAGGATTCTTTAGTGCAGAGGTTTAGTCGCAAATCTTTCTGGAAGGCCTGATGTTATTCACAAAGTTTCAGACAATCCAGAGAGTTGAAAACAAGGAAAGCAGACCAAGTTATATCCATGTTCCTTTGTGATATTGGAGGTAGTCTCATTCCTTGTAAAAGTTTAAACTTAGGAACCCACAATATGCATTCATTCAGAGAAACAAATGTGAGACATTATTTGCTTCCCAGAACTCACTTATTGAAGATAAATAAATAAACAAAACTAAGGTTTTCTTAAATCCATTCCTTCTACTACTAAACGTAACCCCTAGTATGATAGGAGGATTTAATTCCTCTTTAGTCTGCTCTGCATTTACTCAGAGACACCGAATTTTGTTTCTTTTTATTTGTCACATGGTCGACCATTCAGTCCCAGTGATCTTTGGGTCAATATATCCCTAACAGAGATTTGCAGTCTGTATTAGAATAATGAAACTGGGAAATTCAGTAAATGAACCGTGTGGGCAAACAGTCAGCTTCACAGAGGAGAGGAATTATTTCATGCCAGGTAAACTGCAGAGCTAAAGATATGAAGGTGGGAGTCAGAAGTGGAAATGAAAGCTCCATGGCCAAAAGTGTTTATGGATCCTCAGTAATACAACCCAGAACAAAGAGGGGTACTAATTTGGAATTGCTTTCTTCTTAACACATATGTGCCTGTTTTAATCTTCCAGGGCCCCCAAGGTTTCCAAGGTCCCCCTGGTGAACCTGGAGAGCCTGGTTCTTCTGTAAGTATAGGTTGATATTCTTTTGCCTTTTTGGGTGGGTGGGAGAGCATTAGGATAGCCAACCAGAATAGTCTTCGGTCTTTCCCTTGGAGTTGTCCTTTTTTATTAACTAGGATAGTCTTTGAGCATAAACATGCTACAGATAGGCTCCTGTGCAAGTCTGTTCTTTAAAATATCAGCGAGGTCATCAATGGGAGCCGGGGTGTGTTAGTTCTAATTTTAATGCCTTTGTTTTTTCCTAATGAATTATCTAGGGTCCAATGGGTCCTCGTGGTCCAGCCGGTCCACCTGGCAAGAATGGAGATGATGTGAGTGATTGTATCATTCTTCAGCAAATGAAAAGGCCCTCTTTTTCCTCTAATAATCCAAAGATAGAATCAACACCTTCCAAGCGAATCTGATAAAGGTAGAGGCTGTAGAACAGGGTTCTTCAACCTTGGCGACTTGAAGATGGGTGGACCTCAACTCCCAGAATTCCCCAGCCAGCTGGCTGGGGAATTCTGGGAGTTGTAGACCACCCATCTTCAAGTTACCAAGGTTGAGGAACCCTGCTGTAGAATGTAGAATCTACAAGCTTGAGTGAACTGACTCATTATGGGCCCGTCCTGCATTGTCTTCTGAAAAAATGCATGTAGAGTCTAGCAGTGGAAACCAAGAGCAAAACTGAAAGTCAAGGGCTGGCTCCTCTTCCTGGAAACTTTCTCTTTATGGTCCTCTGTTGTGCACTGCGATAAATGGCAAATCTCCAAAAGATAGGTATGAAATTTCCCATCTCCTCGGTCTTGCTGTTTATCTTATATAAAAAAGATTGCATGTTAAACCATCCAAGGTGCCGTGTAAGATGCTAATTCTTCCATTGGTATTTGTTGGAGTTCGAGCAACTTATCCAAGCTAGACCTTCTTCGTTAGGGCCCACTATTTTTTCTTTCAACTTCCTGCTTTGCATTGTCAGCAGCAGAGATATCAGACTTCAAGCCATAACTTTTGATTGGTTTCTGCAAATCTTAAAGGTCTCTTTTGCAGATGAGAGAGTTTAGGTCTCTTTTCAAATAATGCTCCCTGATCTGTATTAGTTCTTAATTGTCATTGTTTTAGCACTGGCTTAGATTTTTTCTACCTTCTTTCTTCAAGGGTGAAGCTGGAAAACCAGGCCGTCCTGGTGAGCGTGGTCCTCCTGGCCCACAGGTAAGATGTCTGGTCTATATAAATAGTAGAGAATGATGGGATAGTTAGCCAGCAATTGTCTTGTTATGAAGAATCATGTTTTGTCCAACTGCTCAAACAAACACAAATCTATTTTTGATGATAGAAAGGGGAATAGAAATTTAATGATGGAGTGTGTGGGGGAAAAAAATGGAATCTCACATTTATGTATCAGGACAATTGAAATATTGGGTTAGAGAAGATAACCTCAGGTACTGAAATCTTTGTTTTGGTAGCAAGATTAGATTTCTTATTTAGAAATCAAACAACCCCCTTTTTCAATTCATCATCATAGATAATTTTCAGGGTAGGAGGCTAATCTGTGAAATAGTGACCTGGCTAAGGCCACATGGTGAAAGGTGAATTGCCATGATTCTTTTCTTCCTTTATTCTCAAGAATGTCTTGCTGACTTCTTTCAGGGTGCCCGTGGTCTTCCTGGTACTGCTGGCCTCCCAGGCATGAAGGGACACAGAGTAAGTATGCTTCAATCATTCAACATCCAACATAATTCAGAAATTTTACAATTCAGAGTGTGCCAAGGCTAGATAATTACTTAGATGATGTATATATGTCTTCTGAAGATTATTAGGAATTGCACTTTTCAGAATGTTGAGAGGGTTTGTGGTCCTTGCCAGAAATCTTCACTGCATAATTCCTGGCATTCATTATGACCACGAATATAGACCACATAGTCAAGTGGACCTTGGAACATACTGTAGCTCTTTCTTATGTCCTCTATTTTAAAAGGCATACAAAACACAAGTAGACAAGGCCATGAAACAGACTCTTTAAAACATCTAGCCAATTTCTAAAAATTGAACATTATATATGTTTTATGCTTCCAAGGAGATCATCCATCCTAGGACCTCACAATACCCAAAGTCATTTAGCATTTAGCCCCTGTAACTCTTTTAGATGATGATTCTAATGTAATACATATTTTTAAAGATTCTTCTTGTTTTCTAATGTCTCCCTTCTCCATCCATCTATTAATAATAAATAAATAAATATTAATCCTATCTTCTTTAGGGATTCAGTGGTCTTGATGGTGCTAAAGGTGATCCTGGTCCAGCAGGCCCTAAGGTAAGGGTTCATTTTAAGTACATGTCTTCATTTTATACAAAATTCCACCTCTCTTCATTTTAACAACTAGTCTTGACCTTTGTTCTTTTCTTTCCTTCTAGGGAGAGCCTGGCAGCCCTGGTGAGAATGGTGCTCCTGGACAAGTAGTGAGTATATATTTTCATCTTTCTTCTGTCCGTTGCTTTAAGAGATATAATCTGAATATCAATGGATTAATTTAGCTGGATAGTGGATTTGTTTCAATGACATTATAGACCAAAGCCATGGAAAAAGAACAGCCAGTACTGTGATATAATGCAAATTGTGTATATTGAATGTCTGAGGCAAAATCTGTAGGGAGTAGCCAGAACTTCTGTGTGAAACCCCAGAAAAGCTGATGACCCATTGTAGTACTGTAGAGAGGAAGGAAGATGATCTATCCAGAGATATGCAGGAATTGTTACCTAGGCAAAAGGAGCTGAAACTTTTTTTAAGTCCAGAACAATGGGATAACATTCAGAAATGGCTGAGGCAGGTGCCTCACTGGGGTATAAGGAGGAGAAGAGGGATAGCATAATCAGACTTGCAAGATTCAAGGTACATCCAATCTCAGTGAAAATAGTTTTAGCCTTCATGGGGAGTTGATTTCTGGGTATGGTCCACCTAGTGGGGCTGATATCCAGTTAGAGAGGCTCATAGTGGAATAGAAAGTATTATGGGAATTATGGGGCTACCTTATCTAAAGATGTCCAGTGCAGACTTCCTTTCACACTCTGGCCAAAGGGTACCAGACATGGAAAATACTTAAGATAATCTACTTTCACATCACTGTTAACCGGAGGCAAACTTGAAAGACAATGCAGAAGTCATTTCTGAATCCAACCTTAAATGAACCTCCTATACAAGGGAAAAACACTTGATATTAAGAATACAAAGGACTATGTCAAGTAGGAAGAATCCTAAATTCATAATAGAACTGAGTATTAGTAGTACCTGAATGGGGCAAATTTTAATAGATTCTACAGTGACATTTCATCTGCTTTTAAATACATTTACAAGCAGATCCAGAAGAACAGGAAAACATAGTGAGAAAAAAGGACCACATCATATATGTGGGAAAAGAGAGGTCTTAAAAGTCAGTGTTAAGTCAGGGACATAGGACAGTATAATCCCTATAGCTCTCTACAATCCCTATGGCAATCCTTTGTAAATGAGTGAACTTCTAAAATGTACTTAAGACATGACACTTTTGGAAGAATATGGTAGATGGTTTTGGAACAATACAATAAATGCTAAATTCAGTAAAAATTAATGGGAAGGATGAAGGCATAATAGTGGGACTCAGATCAAAGCACCCCTTAACTGACCTTCTTTCCTGTTTCTTCTAACTAGGGCCCACGTGGTCTTCCCGGTGAGAGAGGACGTCCTGGCCCCGCTGGTCCAGCTGTAAGTGCATTCCTCTGAACTTTTAGATTGCTACATGTTTGTAGTATTTTATGGACTCAGTTCAGGTACCATCTTTCATCCCTTATGTGGTTTTGTAAGTAATTTAAGTGCCCTTTCCCCTCTTGCATTACAGGGTGCTCGTGGTAATGATGGTGCTGCTGGAGCTGCCGGTCCTCCAGTGAGTATTCCTCTCATCTGGATCTCCTAGGGAGCCTTCCTATTGCATGATTGGAGACCCTTGTCTCACAGAGGGGAGGCCCTGTGACAAAGAATGCAAACTGTTTTGCCAAACTTTCTGTCCTGAAGGAAGATATTCCTCCCTTTCTTCTCTGTCGTTAACTAATCATGAGATGAAAGAGTTTGCCTTGAGTCTATTCTTCCTTTTCCTGTTCCTTTCAAAGTCCAAAGTTGATGCTGATTTGGCAGTATTGAGAAGCATTAACTTGGGACAGTATGCAAATGCTCTATAATCACCATGTA
Source organism: Python bivittatus (assembly GCF_059951505.1). Classification (NCBI taxonomy): domain Eukaryota; kingdom Metazoa; phylum Chordata; class Lepidosauria; order Squamata; family Pythonidae; genus Python; species Python bivittatus. Next base: position 12,797,395 of record NW_028277067.1, on the reverse strand, counting down.
ATCTCTCATCTTTCTTTTATAGGGCCCCACCGGTCCAGCTGGTCCCCCTGGTTTCCCTGGTGCCGCTGGTCCTAAGGTAAAGATCCCTGACTACCTTGACATTGCAATGTCATTGTGTGGTGAGAGTATTAAAATTCAGTAGTTCAATCTGACTGCTGCTTTCTTAGTTGTTTTTTTAAAAAAAGGAAAGAAAGAAATTAAGAAATAAAGGTTGGAGGAGTTGTCTCTCAGTTCTCTTTTCAGGTGAGGACAACCATAGTGCCATCTATAGCTGTTTCTTAGCATGTGGGCTACAAAGCATTCCTTGGAGGAAAAATTTATGGACAGAAATGATATGCCTGAACTTGAAAGAGTTCCTGCTTTAAACTCCTTCCATCCTGCCTAGCTTTGCTAAAATGCTGAGAAGGCCCAATTCCTCATTTAGGAATCAAGGGGCGGACACACTGGAAGTTAAACATCAGCCCAGGTTGTGTCCTGCAGGAAGGGTTTAGATTTAGAAAGGGATTCCCACGCTGGCCTAAGAAAATATAAGCCTTAGGGACCGGATGAGAAAAGGTGGCAGTATTATTTCTTACTTCAGTATTTGCCATAAGAAGGAAACAACCACATAGTTAAACTATCAAGCTTTAAATATTAGTGGAATAATGTAAAATGAAAGCATAAATGAAAAGCAGCAACAAGGGTTCAACGATATAAGAATGAAGCTTTAAGCTTTATATAGAGGCCCCAATTATGCAGACATGAGGTCTGATTAACCAGGATACAACATTTGTAATACAATTGATGAGAGGATAACATTGTCCTGGAAAGACTAAGCATGAGGCAGTGGGATTGACTAGGAAGAAAGATGTGATCAAGCCTGGGAGTCATACAGACGTATCAATCTTCACTCTCTTCTTGCACAGGGTGAAACTGGTCCCCAGGGTGCCCGTGGTGGTGAAGGGCCACAAGGTGCTCGTGGTGAGCCTGGCCCAGCTGGTCCTGCTGGTTCTGCTGGCCCTGCTGTAAGAATTGCCTTTTTTTTTTTCCTTTTCATGCTTCTGATTTTTAAAAAAACGTTTCAGGATTTTTGGATGTTGATGATGATGTCACTTCTTAATTTTAATAGAACTCTTGAATGCCTGTATTCACTTACTTATTGGACAGTGCTTCAGTATTCCCAGGATTAATGATTAAGATTGAAGATAGCTTATTACATAGTGTCCCAGGTGTCTAGTAGATAGAAGATACAAATTCAGTGAATTAATATAGTAATTATTTGTATTTTTTTCTCTGGCTTAGGGAAATCCTGGTTCTGATGGTCAACCTGGTGCCAAAGGTTCAACTGTAAGTATTTCTCTTCACAAGAACTCTCCTTATCCTCATCACTGTCTTCATTTGCCACTTATCTCACCAGCTCTACTTTCTCTTCTAGGGTTCTCCTGGTATTGCTGGTGCTCCTGGCTTCCCTGGTGCTCGTGGCCCAGCTGGACCTCAGGGTCCCAGTGGTGCTCCTGGTCCCAAGGGTAACAGTGTAAGTGCCATCCAACTGCTCTTCACCTTTAATCTTGTCATCTGTCAACTTTTCCCAACCTAGTGTCACCTGCCTATGTTAATTTATATATTGGCCAACAATTAGAATCATGTGCATTACAGTCCAACCTTCCTACAGGGCACTATGTTGGGCCATATGGATTTCAGATGTCTTTGTTTTTAAGGACATTGTACAGACTAAAATCTAGATCTCTCAGGTAGCTATCCTGTGATAAATGGGTGGTAGAACAGCATATTAACATAAATCCCAACTTCTTTAGTCAGAGATAGAGGATCCATTCTACCATATCATTACTCAATCAGGATATATATTTTTTAAATTTTCTGTTATATCCTCTTCATCATGAGCTTACTTAATATTACAGTATCTAACTTCATGTGATATTACCAGTTTGTCCAAAACTGAACCTTGACGAAGATAGAAAGGAATATAGCTTCTAAATTTTTTGCTGGACAAAACATCAGCTTTCTTGATTTGGCACCATATCACACCACTCTTTCAGCAAACATTGGTTTTTGACATTTTAAAATTTGCAGTATTTCAGAGTAGTCTGATCTGTTCACCAGATGGGATAGCAATAAAAACATGAAATACGATGGCATGGAAATGTGGGTTTTGAAGATAACCATTCCAGAATTATTGCCCAAAGTTTTAGTGTTCACAAATCCCACAGCTTCCCTTGTTCTCGTATGATGCTAGTATCAGTTGAAGCATGGTGAAAAGTACGTTCACAGATCTCTCTTCTGTTCCCCACTACCAAATCTTTATAAACATATCCCAACAGTTTCCAGCTGAATTTTTCCCTATATTGTATGGTTAATCAATACTTAATACATTCTTGTTCCCTTGCACGATATAAAATAAAACAAATTTACTGTTGAATTTTCTGCACTGAATGAGATATGTGACTGTATGTTTTTGTCTTTTCTTAATAACTTTAGGGTGAACCTGGTGCTCCTGGAAACAAAGGAGATGCTGGTGCTAAAGGTGAACCCGTAAGTATTTCTCCTAAATGCATTTGTAATTTTATTTTTTTCTCTGATTTTATTTGGCTCTCCCGCAAACTTATCTCTATCCTTCACTTTATCTTCTAGGGCCCCGTTGGTGTCCAAGGCCCCCCTGGTCCACCTGGTGAGGAAGGCAAGAGAGGATCCCGTGGTGAGCCTGGACCTGGTGGATTGCCTGGACCTGCTGGTGAACGTGTATGTAACAATTTTGTGGTTTAATCTTCTCTAAGCTTTGAGTACCAAGATCACATTTTGAATAAGACCAACATGTGCAGGATGATATATCTACTTTACAGGTCCACAGTATTTCATTACATTGGTTAAGAATTACTAAGCTAAATTACAGATGAAATTGAAGTAGGCCAGTTGGGAAGATTTAGCTAATTTTAATAAGTCAGAAGAAAGTTCTGGGGAAAAAACATCCATAAAACAGAATATGTTGCAACACTTCAAAGGAAACTAAATTTTAGGTGTAAGAGCATCAGGATCATTTATGAATAACTGTCTATTAAGTTATTCAAAACTTAATTACATTCATGCTCTCTTTACCTGATATTTTAAAAGCATGAGCGTTCACTATCTAACTGGTAAGGTGTTACTGTTTCCTCCCAATAAGTTGGGAGATATTCAGTTTTTTGTTCTGCACAGCAATGACTTTTTATAGCCTGTCCTCTATTTGCAGGACATAGGTGCTAATTTAAGGCAAGAGGCAAAATGACAAATGGGTGCTTTTGACTCTAGTCAGGGAGCTGAATTATAATTCTTGAGAGAAGGCCATCATCCTGAGCCTGAAATTAGCCTTCTCTGATGATTCTGCCTTTTAGCTTTGTGTCCTTTCTAGCAGATTGCTGATTGTTAGAGCTGTTGTGATTGTCTTTTACCAGTCACAGAAAAATAAATGACCCCATATCGGCACTTGGAAAGGAGAGATTGCTTTGTGGATTCCTTGGTAGCAATAATGGATATGTAACATTCACTTCTTTTTTTTTAATCCTGTGTCACAGGGTGCTCCTGGAAGCCGTGGTTTCCCTGGTGCTGATGGCATTGCTGGTCCCAAGGTGGGTTCTAGTCTCAGAGTTAATTGTTTTTATGAAATATGTAAAAAATACCACCCCACCCCATCCCACCCCAAACAGGCATCTCAACTATTGACTGAGCTGAAGGAGAAGCAGTTGGGTTGATTGGTGGGAGATGTTTCTTGAGTCAGAGCAGTAAATAAACATTTTAGAATGTGATACCTGCAAAAATAGCTAAACATTCCCTTGATCTCCTATGGGCTGTCCAGATTTAGATATACGACATGGCACTAAATATCAGCTTAAGAATGGTGGTATATTTTTCCATGTTCTGGAGATGACCTCTGACTATCAAAATACAACCTTTAATTTATTTCCCACCCTTCCAGGTTGTATAGGCTAGCAAAAGCGAAACCACATCTAAAACAGCAATAATTTTTTAAAAATACCAATATATAAGTATCCACATTCATGGCTGTCCCATATTACTCCCATTTTTGAGGCAATTTGCCCAAGATCATGTTCAGTGAGTTTGTGGCAAACTGAACCTCAGACATCTAGGTTTCTTATTACCTAGGAAGTAGGGAAAAAAATGAAAGTCTTCCTTGCCACAACCTTTTTATATCCTTTCAATGTTGCCTGAAGGAGTTGGACAGTACTGTGAGGATTTAAAGGAGCTAAGAGGGATGGCTAGTTCGTTCGTTCGTTCGTTCATTCATTCATTCATCAAATTTATATGGCTGCCCATCTCATGAAAAAGTGACTCTAGGTAGCGTATAACAAGAAGGTAAAAAAGTTAATATGTAAAAGACAATTATTATTAAAAAATGTTTAGAATAAAAAAAAACACAAGGCTAAAAGAGAACACCAGATGTTAACAACAATGGAACCACTTCAGTATCTCACCAGTCCCCTGAGACCCCCCAGGCCTGATGGCATAACCAGATTTTGAGGGACTTCTGGAAACTCAGTAGGGATGGGGCCAACCTCACTTAACTAACAGTAGGAAAGTTTATCCCTTTGAATGGTATTAGAACCTATTTTGCAAAGCCCTGTTTAGTCTTTAGTCTTAGTGGGACTGCTAGCACCTGCTATCACACCTAGTTCTTCTCTAATAGTCCTGGGCACTCTTTTATCTTTCCTGGGTGCCAGAGAATAATGTAAATAACATCCATGCTTTCCCATATATTTTGCTTCACTGAAATCTCCAGGGACTTTTTTGTGCCTTTTTCTAGTAATCAGATCTTGCCCAGAAGGCAATTTCAATCTCTCTTTTCATTTCTTTCATGCTTTCCCCTCCCTGACTATATCATTTTATTCTGTCCGATGTTTTGTCCCTTCCTCACATTAGAACTCCCCAAGTATTCATCAACTGAGTTTCAGTATGCCACAAACTCAGATGATTTCAAATTCATACGTGTTTCTTTGCCAAAACTATAGGCTGTATTACAATTCTTGTTCAAATGGAGCACTGGACTTTTTGTATAGTCTTGAGGCATGCTTTGGCTCAGATCCTGTTTTCATGAACAAGTATAATATCTGCAGCTGAAGCCGTCCATTACTACACAAGGCATATTCTTTCCTTCTTAGATATATTCTTCATAGTCCTAATATCACACAGAGGTCTCTTAAACTGCGGAGAAATGAAAGAAGGCTAGGATTTACCTGCTCTTAGTAGCTTTTCTTGATGCCTTTCCTTCTTCCAGGGACCTCCTGGTGAACGTGGATCTCCTGGTCCTGCTGGTCCTAAAGGATCTCCTGGTGAAGCTGGACGCCCCGGTGAGCCAGGTCTTCCTGGAGCCAAGGTAAGTGAATGGCAAGCTTTGGACAGAAGAAGGGAGCACAAATGGGAGGTATCCACAAACTGCCCCACTAGCTCCTAGTCAAGGGGGAATAGGGCACATTCTACCACACCTGTCCACACCTGTGCAGCATTTCATCCCTATAGAAGTGAAACACATTGATATATCACATGGTTTCCTTTTTATCATTTTAATCACTGTCATAAACAGTAATCCAGGATTTTACCATATGCAAAGTAATTCACATTCCCCAATTAACTGAATTAGCGGCAAGGTTGTTTTTAACCATCTCATTTCACTCATAAGATAATGAAGCAAAGAAATAAACAGGACTGGGTTGAAAGGAATTAAGTTTCTTGCAGCAAGTTTTATTGCTTTATTTTAGTTATGTTTCTGGGCATGGGATATGTGAACTAGAGCAAATGTTTTCACTCATAAAAATGAAGGCAATGCTAATCCAGAAAACACTGGTTCCTTTTGGATTGGTGTTATGATATAATCATGTAGCATGGTCTGATTGGTCATTTAGCGTTATGACATGAATGTATTTTCCAGGTGAGACTTCATTGGCTGGGAAAAAAAAAAGAAGGAAAATCAAGGCCCTAAAATAATCAGCAATAAAACAGCAATGGAAGGACACTGTAAATAGCATAGGCACACAAAAATCATCCTTTTTCACAACCCCCAGTTTTTCCCAGGACAGATAAACTTTAATGTAGAAAAGATCATGGAGTCAAAAAATACCAGCTGCAATCTGTACTTAGGATTTAGAAATCAAGTTTAAGTGTTCTATCAATGGTTTGCATGTGCACTTAGATTCTGTTGTGGCAAAAGAATTGCTCCCTAGCTCTCACTTCAAGACAAAACTGACTCGGTAACCTCTCTCTACTGCATATGGTCCCCATTTCTTTGGGAAATATTTTAGGATATCATTATCATCATCCCCTTGAAGGATATACCCTAACCCTAACCCTAATCAATTCCGTCCATGTATTAATCCATTCCCACTAGCATAAGACCCCAAAGCACCAATCAATTAGTGCTAAAAATACTAAGATAAACCAAAGATGCTTACTCACTTGGTGTTTTTTAAAATAGACTTTTCATCCTCTGATCAAAACATTACTCATTTGGCTGAACATGGATTAAATTTATTGATCATTCAAAAAGCCTGCACAATTGAAGGTGATGGAAAGGAAGAGTGAGACAAATATTATCAAAACAGGCTTTGAATACAAAAGCTGTGGAAGAAACCCTTAAAGTGCAGGGCATATTTCTTCCACAGAAGAAATGCCCACTCAGGAATTCTTAGAAAATACACCTTATGTAAAAGCTTGTGTGTTTTAAAACAGATAACGGGGATTGTAAAGTACTTAACAGGTACTTTTATTGCCTTAAACCATAAGAGATTTAGTCCAATTCGTGCAATTTAAGAGTTGTGCCTGCCCCCCCCCCCGTTTGTGGCATTACAGAAGCTTCTGTAGCATAAAGATCAGACTGTGCAATGTCATACATTGCAGAGGCAAAGACAAGATAGTCATAGTTTTCCCATCTTTCCTAATTCACAAATTTTCTTCTTTTTTTTTCCTTTCTAGGGTCTGACTGGTAGCCCTGGTAGCCCTGGTCCTGATGGCAAGACTGGCCCTGCTGTAAGTGATGAGAGAGCTCCTTGGGATCATGCTATCTTCTGCCAAAGACAGACCTCTTCTTTCTCAAAAATGGGACTATTGTTTCCTTTCCTTTATAGGGTCCCGCTGGTCAAGATGGTCGCCCTGGACCTGCAGGTCCACCTGGTGCAAGAGGTCAAGCTGGGGTGATGGGATTCCCTGGACCTAAAGGCTCTGCTGTAAGTAACACTTGGGGTCTGCTTCCTGAATCTCATGTTTCATGGGTGAAATACAAGGATGGCAACATCTACTTTTCTCCCTCAAATGATCAGCCTAGTTAGCACTCAAGTCATGAAAAAGCATTGACACCAGAACAGCAGCTTTTAAATCTTTAACGAGCAACTTTCTAAAAAGACTACCTGCAGGGCTACTTCTGAAACAAGGGCAGCTGATGGCTATATTATAGCTCCCTCTATTTGCCCTTCTGACTTCTTATTTCCAGGGTCATGTCACTGAGAATATTTTCCAGATGGTCACCATAAAAGTCAATTTCATTTCAGAATTGGTTGCACAAATAATATCCTTAATCCACATGTGTGTGCTATATTGACTCTATTGAACCGGTTTATCACTATTGATTAATTATGTGCCATCAAATCATTCTCGACTCTTAGTGACCACATAGATAGATTTTTTCCATGATTACCAGTTCTTCCTGTCATTTTCAGAACTCCCTATGTGATCAATTTTCTGAAAGGCCTTCATGGCTTTCTTTTTCTAATGATTGCAGCTTTACATTCAGCAATCAACTATCTAAATATGCATAGATTTAGTGAGAGCACAAGCACTCACTGCACTCAAATACACAGATTATTTCCATATTTATTTGGCTTAAGTTGGTTGTAAAATCACTCTAGACTGTGAATTGGAGAAAAGAAGAAGTTGATAAAACAGGTTGTTTTCCAAAATGAAATTGGAATACTAGAGATATTGAAGATTTTCTAAATAATAAAATATTTATTTTTTATCTATCGAAAATATCTAAATATGGTGTTTGTGTCAGCCCTTTGAGGTAGTCCAGACAAGAAGCACACCCAGGAGTACTAGCTCTATCCTTACTGTAAGATTACATTAACAGAATTTTGCAAGTTTCCCTCCTCACCTTTACAGTTCAAGAAACTAGGGAGGGTTCCTTCTGAGATGTTTGCCATGCCCCATTCCTTCTGCGGGCTCAGCTGCCTCTTATCTGACCATTGTCTAGGCTGCAGCTCTTCCTCCTGTCTCCCAGGGTCATTCCCACATATCAGTACAGTTTGTGTAAAAGACATTCAGTTGCCTTTCAGAAGCCTAGTATTCTGTACAGAATAATTTGTGACCCAATGCTATTTCTGAAAAGACAGAGATGCAGGCACTGAGATTTTCTCCATGAATGGACATATCTAATTATGGCCTGAAGCCCATTGATGCATATGCTTTCGTAATACACATTGGACCCAGGCATCCTAGATCTGCCCTAGCATGGGGAAATACTGAAGAGTGAAATGAAAGTCATTGATTCTCTCTCTGAAATAACTCCATTTTTTCCCCATCCTCTTCTAGGGTGAACCTGGCAAACCTGGTGAGAGAGGTGCTCCTGGACCCTCTGGTGCTGTTGTAAGTATTTTGTTCCTCACCCTCTATTATCCACTTTGGTGACCCGGATTGACATATGGATTTTTTTTTACATAATTTCTAGCAATATTTAGCTGCCCAGAGTCTTTTTATATAACATAAGTGGCCATGCACATATTTTAAATAAATAAATAAATATTTTGCCTTTGTCTGGGATTGTTACAGCAAGCTCTGTGTGCTGCTAGTTTTTCCCTAGCACAATGAACTAGGGTTTAGATAGGTGTGCTGAGTTTTCTAGAGTCAAGGTCCTTTCTTGGGGGTTCTTGGATCCACATAATGGAGAGAAAGACAAATATGGAGGTATATAGTCATATAAATAGTACTGGAAAAGTAGACAACAGGTGGTCCAAGGGAGACTTTTTCTTAGATTTATATCCTGCTTTTCATTCAGTAGCTCAAGAAGGTAGGAAGTGCTCTCTCTTCCTACATTTCCCCACAACAATTAAGTGGGGTAGTTTAGGCTTAGAGAGAGGGACTGGCTCAAAATCACTTAGTAAGTTCTGTGACTGAGGATGGGCTAGACCCTGGGACTTCCCCATTCCAGTCCATCACCTTCACTCCTACATAACAATACCCCAAATGAAATGGTCTTACATGCAGTGATAGAGAGGGTGACAGGAGTATTTTTAGGAAGGTAAATTATCTGATCACATGGTAGGACCTAGAAAAGGGCATTCAATGAAAAGGTTTTCAGTCAACAGATTTCTTATGCAAGATTTGTTTCTGCTTTTTCTAATGCTTACCCCTCCTTTGTTTCTCTTAGGGTGCTCCTGGTAAAGATGGTGAAGCTGGTGCTCAAGGTCCCCCAGGCCCAGCTGTAAGTAGGAACTTCTTCCTGATTTCTCCTTCTACAATATTATGAGCGTTCATCCCTTTTTGAATTCTATCAAGGCTTGAACTTTCCTACCTTTCTATTACAGGGTCCCGCTGGAGAAAGAGGTGAACAAGGTCCAGCTGGTGGTCCTGGCTTCCAGGTGAGAGGGGTCACTTAAAAAAAGAAATGTGCATATTCTGTCTGCCACAAAATACCAAATTTGGAACAGCGTGCACAAATGAAAGATTTAATACAATTACTTTTTTTCCTTTTGGATATTCAAATGATGTAGATTTATTTGCTTATTTTGTGGCAAGGTGTGGGGGGAACTGAACTAAAATACTCAACAACAACAAAAAAGCCCCCCCAAAAAACAATGAGGGCTATAAAAAAACTGCAAAGCAGTGTTTTTTCAGTTGGCTGGGGAGTTCTGGGAGTTGAAGTCCCCACATTTTAAAGTTGCCAAGTTGGAAAAACACTGCTGTAAAACATAAGCATGCAGAATTCATGACGTGCTAGTGCAATAAACTTGCTGTAGTCAGTCTCTTTAACAAGCTCTATTTGATCTCCATGCTTATCCAGTCCTATCAAAGCTAATATTTTCTTCACTTCTGATTTCTGTTTTCAGGGTCTTCCTGGCCCCGCTGGTGCCCCTGGTGAATCTGGAAAGCCTGGTGAACAAGTAAGTAATGTGTTCCTTTGTGCAGAAGTGTAAAGAAGGAATTATGGGTTCTGTAGATACTTTAAAAAGAAAAAAAGAAAAAACCCTTTAGGACCCTTGAATTGCAGATCTGTAGAACACCAAGTTGGGAAAAGCTAGTTTGGAGTCTGAACTCAGCACAAATATTCTCCTGAATAACCTTACTCTTCATGTAGATAATGTCTACCATTTTTCCCAGTTTGGCTTTTTGCCTTTCTTTTCCAAATGGATGCATGCACCATCCAACAACTGAAAGCATTTACTGATATATGGAAAATCAGGCCTCTCCTGCATTTTTCTGCTTTAGAATTCCCAATTTCCACACTTGAGATGAAGTTCCTCCTCTCTTTTAGTAGTTGCAGAGAATTGTAGTAGGTGGAGGTTTACCCTCCCTTCAGGGTAATATTATGACCAGTTTATGATTACATGATCCTTTGATGAAACAGTTATTTGATCAGACAAGCTTCTCTCTCGCTCTTTCTCGCTCTCTCGCTCTCATCTTCATCTGGTTTTTGCTAAGCAAACAAGACTTGTACTACATCCTTCCCTTCCCTTGCAAACACTTAGTAGTTTTCCAAGGATTGGAACAGATTGTCCTGGAAGGTGCTGGACTTTCTTTCATCCAGTGAGAGACATTGATGATAACAGATCTCACTTTTCAGGGGTACTGGACGATTACCTGTTAGAGGTGTTGTAATAGCAGATTCCTGCATTAACCTGGGACTAGACCTTCAAAATCACTTCCATTTCTATGAGTTTACCAGAAGTGACATGATCATAATTTCAAATGTAAATTAACACACCACACACAACTCCCCCCCCCCCCCCTCAGAGATTTCAGTGGGGCTGAAACTTCCTGAAACAAGAGATTAAACAATAAAGTTTCTGGAGAATTTCATCTTTGCATCATCAATCTGGCAGCAGAATACGCAGGGTTCAATTATTCTTTCTATTTTTCTGTAGAAGAAATTAGCAGCTTAGGAAACCCATCTTTAGAATCTATTCAGAGAACTATTTGTATTTCAAATAACACATTTTGGAGGAACTGTGCTGCAAAAATCTCTCCTTCCTGGATGATGATAATAGTCAGATATTTCTTTCTTCTAGGGCACACCTTTATAAAAGAGTTTTTACTTCCACTAAACAATCCTACCTTCTCATATGTGCTCTTCTATTTAAAGTTCTCTAGAATTTCACAATTGAAAGGAGCAAAAAACTATCTAGTCCTGCCCTTAGACATGAGTGTGAACAACCCATTTCTTGCTGAACAGTGGTTCCACCTATCCAGCCCATGTCAGATTAACTACATTACCTGAATGTATTCTCAGTGGCTCTATCTTTTAACAATTCCTGTTTCTCTCTACTCTGACAGGGTGTTCCTGGTGATGTTGGTGCTCCTGGTCCTGCTGGTGCAAGAGTAAGTAAAGATCTCCTCTCTAGGTTCCCATATGTCTTTGATTTGTCTAACTTGTCTTCGGTAACCAACTTGTAATCAACTCACTCTTTATTCCATGTAGGGCGAGAGAGGTTTCCCTGGTGAACGTGGTGCCCAAGGTCCTGCAGGTCCTTCTGGACCCCGTGGTGCTAATGGTGCTCCTGGTAATGATGGTGCTAAGGTAAGAGATTAATGAAGGTTATGATGAAAAGGCTGTCTTAAAGATAAATGAACACACCTTGGCCCTGGGATGATAAAACTACCTGCCCAAACCCTCTAAACTGCTGCTTTCCTAGGAACAATATCATTTTTCTTTTCCCCTAGTATGCCTTGTGGGCAACAGAAAGATTAAATGTTGTCTAAGAAATGTGTGTGGGAAAAAAATACAGAAAATTCAGAATAGAATTCTGAAGATCAAGGAAGAAATAGAATTTTTTTTTTTAAAAAAGGAAATTCAGAATAGATAGGCACCTCTTCCTGTACACTTGGCTCTGTTGCTGATCCTTGCCTCCTTTGTTTCCTTGGCTATACAACTCTAGGGTGATGCTGGTGCTCCTGGTGCTCCTGGTGGTCAAGGTCCTCCTGGTCTTCAGGGTATGCCTGGTGAACGTGGTGCTGCTGGTCTGCCTGGTGCCAAGGGAGACAGAGTAAGTAGATGATTGTTGAACAGTGTACCATCAAAATGACAATCACTATCTTACTATGCTTAAAAAGATGGAGAACAAGCAAAAGCATTCTGCCTTTTTCAAATAACATCTGCTCCTTTCCAAATATCATCTACTTTCCAACTTCATGCATTGCTTAAGCTTATCCAAGATTGTACACATACAGAGATAATCTTGACATAGATATTCACTACTGGTCTATGAGACCAGTCTGATTTAGGCTAGGTATAGTAAAATTTTGGGTGGGAATGAGGAATGACATTGGTAAATATATATATATATATTTAACTTCAGAAGAATTGGTGTTTAGCCCCAATGAGAAGATAAGGATCAGGTAATTATTAAGAACAATTGACAACAGTTCTTTAGTATCGCAGACTGATGCCTTTCTCAACCTTGAAACTTGGGATTCTTTTTACTGTAGATATAACAGAAGTTGAAATTACAGTCTTCTGCATCCATGTTTCTGGTCTATCCATAACTAACTTATGGTCCCTCCTAATGCCGCCATACCAATAAGCTGCTAGGAGAGTCATAACAGGCAAAGAAGAATTGAATTTTACATTACCCTCCACTAACTGGCATTCAGACTTTTTCCTCAATACAGCCCAAGCCAAATTAAGAGGTTGGTTTGCCAGCATTGTCTTCCAGTTTGGCCTGAGGCCTTGTAGTAAAAAGAAAAGAGGGCAATCCAGGATTATGACTTTGATGCTTAGCTTTCAAGATATATTAGAGAAAGTTCCTAACATCAGATCTGATATGAAGTCTACTTATTTCAAGATTTCAAATGTGAGAGATAACACATCATCAATTGAAGGATCCTCTTTCCAGTCCCTATGCCTTTCTGATCTTTTCAGTATTTATAGTCTTGTTTTGCCTCTCCTCTCCTCTAGGGTGACCCAGGTCCCAAAGGTGCTGATGGTGCTCCTGGCAAGGATGGAGTTAGAGGATTGACTGGACCCATTGGCCCACCTGGACCAGCTGGTGCTCCTGGTGACAAGGCAAGTGTTACATCAACTCTACCCCCTTGTTTTTTTCCAAAACTCCTACTGATTTCTAGTTGTTGGAAGCTGTGCCATGTGTTCACTCCAGGTGTACATTTCCTGGCAGTTAAATAGATTTGTGAATGAACTAGGAACTAGCTGCCATTTTCAGATCAGAGAAATCTTTACAAAAACGACTAGCTTCCCCCAGGGGATGGAAATGGAACACGCTCCCTGATAACGTGGGGTTGCAGAGTACCAAGTATCCCTTCTCAACTCTGTTCCTCCCAGCCAATTAAAGTGCTACATACATGGACTTTAGACTGTGTCATAGAATTAGTACATTATTCTCTCTCTTTTTTGTGAACAAAATGGCATAAATGAGAGAGATAAGCCAATAGGCAACTATCTACAGGACAAACTGCCTCAGAAGCTATCTGTAGCAAGCTATGGATTTTAAGAAAATCCTTTACTTAAATTTATATATAACATCTGATCCTAAGGATTGCTTTTCAAATGTTAGAAACTAAATCACTCAGTGGTTTCATTTACTTCAAGCAGAGGGATACAATTTGCATCTTTCATTTTAATATGCAGACCAGAACTCAGTTATTCTTTGGATATGAGACTTCTCCATATTTTGTGATTCAGTTCCTGGCTCATAAAAACATACTTTATGAAAAAATGCATCAATAATGAATCTATTTTACAAATGCATTCAAAATACATAGATTAAAAATGCCGTTTTATGTAGATTTTAAAAGAGAATATGCAAACAGGATAGATTATACTTCTAAATGAACACAGACTAAAACTGGCTAATCCACCCACCCACCCAAATAAGACATGACCAGTCTTCCCACCTCCCTTATCTCTCCCTTGAAACCTCTAACCATTGTCTTTAGCCAGTCTTGTTCACTCAGTTTAACAGTTACAAATAACAGAAAACCTGTATTTTTGTATTGGAACTCAATGAATCTCTGGTCCAAAGTGAAGGCAAATTGTCCATTTTCTAATCTGCATGTTGAATAGCAGCATGCATGTGACTGGGAAAAAAGCATTTGTGACTTACAAGTTTATCCAAGCAGGTGATAGTATCGAATAAGTCTTATCAAAAAGAAACCCTTCTTACGGCACATTATTAATGTATAGAAAGCTATTACAATGTCTGGTGTTTAACCTTCTCCTTTTTTCTTCCTCCCCCAGGGTGAAGCTGGTCCCGCTGGTCCTTCTGGCCCCACCGGTGCACGTGGTGCTCCCGTAAGTCATTTTCCTTCCTAGGTTTGTTCTTCATTCTGCCTTGAGAGAGCTAGCCCTGAAACGTAGTCTAGAAAGCTTTTAACTGAATCCTTTCTCTTTCTCTTTAACTTTGCATTTCTTTCATTCATCATGACACTTTGTGTCTCTCTCTTCTCCTTCCCAGGGAGATCGTGGTGAACCCGGCCCTGCTGGACCTGCTGGATTTGCTGGCCCCCCTGTAAGTATGATGGAAAACTTCTACCCCATTAGAATTATTTCATTCTCTTAAAGCTATAATGAGGTGAAAATGGTTCACTGGCTATGTTCACACAATATGCTTAACCTTAGAGGCCTAGCAGATATATTTGTACAACACACTAAGCCTGGAAAGCGTTTTGTAGCTTAGCTTGTTATGTGCATCCAGCCCATTAGATAAACGTATGGCTTGGTGTATCGTGTTAACCAAGAAGTTGGATTAATTCAGTAATCAGGTTACTGTGCTGTAGGAGCATAGCGAACAAGCAGTCAAGACTGACTGCCGAAAAATAGCCATAGCTTATCAGCAAATGATCTTTGAAAGGAAAAGAAAGTTGAACCTACCAAATCCAGAGTTAGGATCACATTCGATTTGTCCTTACCCATAACCTAATTACAATGATTAGGTATGAATGAATACACTATTGGTATGGTAACAAATCATTTTCCCAATACCTTTTGATACTGTGAATCACTTTGAAGCTCACACGAACCAACAGAGGTCCAGAAAGTAAGTCACTGTGTCTCAGCTGAATCCATGTTAGGAATATTTTTCAGTAGTAAATGATCTGGACTATAACAGAGAGTTGTCATAGAACCAGTTCAACTGAGATCCCAACTGCACCAGACAAATTGATTTTCATTGCAAATTCTTTAATTTGTACATCTGATTTTTTTTTTTTTTTTGGTTCTCCTACCAACTCTGTGAAGTTGACTGGAGAGGCAAATTATTATTGTCCCCAAGCATTCAGTGAACTAGTAGCTGAGGGGTGCAGATTGTAACCAGCAGTTCTGCTTATGGTAACAGAGATATAAATCTGCAAGCAAATTTCTCAAATCTTATCAAATCCCCATCCCAAGCCTTCTGCTTCACCTTTTCCTGGTTGATCACCCATGGAAGATCCAGAGAACCATACAACAAGAAATTAGAAATTGGTTCAAGGGTAGATATATTTGGAAAATGCACAGAAAGATAGAAATTAGATCTCATACAATCAATATACATTTATGTTTCTATTCCCATCTCTCTATTCCTCACCATCTGCTCTATTTCTACTGCAATAGGGTGCTGATGGACAACCAGGTGCTAAAGGTGAACCTGGTGATGCTGGTGCTAAAGGTGATGCTGGTCCTCCCGGCCCTGCTGGAGCTACTGGTCCTGCTGGCCCTGCTGTAAGCTGTCCCTCACTGCTTCCCAGTCTATTCCATGAAAATGTGCCCTTCTCACAGCCTTTCGTTTAATGCTAACCTCTCCCTGTTTATTGCAGGGTCCTATCGGTGCTCCTGGTCCCAAAGGTGCTCGTGGAAATGCTGGCCCCCCTGTGAGTATTGTTTTTCCTGTATTATTAAATCAGATGCTATATTTTAAAATGGTGGTTTGTTAAGGATTCAAATTACTGTCCCTGTTCTTTAAGAATGAACATTTGATCTGCAAAATTTCCTAACAGTTTATTAAAAAAACCCTAATTCCTAATTTCCTGATGTAGAAAATTAATAAAATTTTAGCACTTATTAAGTGCTGAACAGAATACAAAAGAGACAACTTTTTTCCAAGAATTTTTAATCCACATTAAATAGGCAAGACAGGACTTTAAATAAATATGGTTTATGTATATCGAGAAGGCACTGGCTAGTTGAGGGGGAAGTGAAGGACTGCCCATACTAAGAATGTCTCACTAGCCAGCCTAAAACCATGTATGACAGTGAAAGTATATTCTAGATCCTGTCACCAACACATTCTAGCAGATACTAACACTTCTTGATGGCAAATTGCCTAGATCATATACTCCTACTTGGTTGATATATTTGGGATTCCTAGCTGGCAGTTCAGAAAAAAACTTACTGCATCAGAAATAAAAGCATTTTCATGTTGATGAGAAGCAGTGGTATATCCAGACAAGGTGCTAAAAGGTCTGAGACAGCTTTTCATGCCAGCTTTCACATTTTGAGAGCTTCCTAACCAAGGCCAGATTCAAAATAAGATCAAACCCCTTTAAACAATTGCAAAACTTACTGGAACTTTATATATAATGAACTTGTGTTAGTCTTCTTTTGTAGGAACGAATAATTGAACCTTTAACTTAATTTAATAATGAAATCTTTCTTTAATTATTTTTACAGGGTGCTACTGGATTCCCTGGAGCTTCTGGAAGAGTTGGACCCCCTGGCCCATCTGTAAGTAACCTTACATGAATACACAGCTTGGCACTGTTGGCAGTAAATTGGGTTAGGGTAAGGGTTAGGGTTAGGGTTAGACATCAATGGGACAACTTTTTGAGACTTAAATCTATTAATTTCAATGAGTATGGAATCTAATGTTTCATTCTGAAGTGGAAGCTTTAAAATATTCTAATTACGGATAAGCTTTGCACCCAGTTTTTATAAATTGCTGACTGAAAAAGGTCAGCACAAAAATTAAAAAGTAACAGAATTCAAGTTACCTACTTCAATGTTATGGACATTTTGTGGACATTTCAATTCAGAAATACACAATAATGTCAAGGAATGGACAGGAAAGGTATGTCTGGATATATATATATATATATATATATATATATATATATATATATATTAATTTGTGCTCAGTTGTTACCGACTCTGCAGTGACTGCTTGGACGAGTCCTTTTGCAGTTTTCAAGGCAAGGTGTTTTGGAAGTGGTTTGCCAGAGCCTCCTTCCTAGAGCAGAGCCCAGCTGGCGAGTGCAGGAGGCGGGGTTTCCGTTGCTTCGCGCCCTTTTCGGGCACGCGGGGTTTTTTTTCGCGCTTACTGGCAACTGCTCCCCACTCCTTTTTGCAAGGTGCCACCAGCATTTTTCCTCCCACCGGAGTGAAAGTACCCATTTATCTACTCACGTGAATTTTCGAACTGTTGGCTTGACAGGAACTGGGGAGGAAACAGGAGCTCACCCTGCTAACGCGAAGGCTGGACTCAAACCGCTGAAGTGTCGACCATTTCTGGCCGGCAACTTTCAGCGTCATTAAGCCGCTGCGCCACCTCGTCCCCCTTTCTGGACATATATATACTACTGATATGAGGGATATACCTTATTTCCCAGGGAATTCTGGGAATTATAGTTAGAGAAGGCAGGCTAAGATCTCTAAGAGGAAAATACAAAATGCAGTCCTTAAATTTTATTGGATCAAAGCCTGACAATTGAAACCACTGGATTTTTTCAAAATACATCTTGTTCAGAATGTGGTTCATCAGTTCTGCTTAGAGCTGGCCTTTAGAAACATACAGCTAAAAAAAAAATCAACCAATGGGAGAGAAAATCTTGCTCACCTAGAGTGATCTGTCTGACCTGAAGCATAATTGCATCTCCTTGCAAGGCTGCTCCCTTAGCGAAGAGTTATGAAAAAAATAGTGTTGCATACAACTTGGCCTTCTGGCTGGATGTTGCAGTTCCTGATATGCTGTTACCTTCCTTTTCCCAAAGGGTAACATTGGTCTTCCCGGCCCACCCGGCCCTAGTGGAAAGGAAGGAGCCAAAGGACCCCGTGGTGAGACTGGACCTGCTGGGCGCCCTGGTGAAGCTGGACCTGCTGGCCCACCTGGACCTTCTGGTGAGAAGGGATCTCCTGGTGCTGACGGACCTGCTGTAAGTAAACCTAAAATTCACTTCTTTTAAATGAAGTGTTTGAATCAAACTGGATGTCTCTTCCTTGGGAAGTCTCCCTGTTACATCTAGCAATGACTCTTTGAAAGCAAATTTATCTCGCTTACACTGATATTTAAAGGTATCCCTTCCTGGTGGTAATGTTATATCACACCTTTTCATGCAACTACCACCTGTGACCATTTTCATGGCAATTGGTAGTATCTGTAGAGTTCTGCATCTTTTTCTGTGAAAAACGGCATCTTTTCATAAGAAACTACGTATCCCCTGGATCAGGCTTCCCCAACCTAGGCATCCCCTGGATGTGGAGATGTCCTAGAAATCTCAACAATGGCCCTGCTGCTAACCTGACTACTCTGCAAGTCAAAGTACACACAACTGGGGACCCCCAAGCGGAAGGAGTTATTCAACTTAGTTACATTTTAGTTATTCATTAAAAAAAAAAAGAAGTAGTTTCCCACCTTTGTACAGTTATATTTACTAGTGTATTTGTTTGCTTATAGTGGTTTGAATAAAAAGCATGAGATATGTAAAATCTCAGTAGTAAAGGAGTCTCTCTTGTACAGAGAATTTCACATCTAGCCATCAAGAGGATGGGGACTCCTTTTTAGGAAGGACATGGATCGGAAAAACTAGGAAAGAATGATATTACTTGCAATGTTAAAAAGTATCAGGGCATCTCCTAGTTTTCTCCTTCATGCAAGCCTTCCAAGATTCTTGTATCCCAGCTTGCTCCGGGTCATAGAAGGGACAACACACTGCTTTGCTACTTAGTTGTTGAGGTCTAGTTCCATCACCTTCCTTAAGCTGACGCGCAATGGCCATGTTAGCTGAAGGTGAGAGGAAGTACAGTCCGTAAAACATTGCAGAAAACAAGTCGGGGAAATCTGGTATAGCGTGCTACTGATTAGAAAGAAATCTGTTTGTCCAACTAGATCTGTGCTTTGTTTCTAAAATCTAGGTTATTTTGTTTTATAGGGTGCACCTGGTACTCCTGGCCCACAAGGTATTGCTGGACAACGTGGTGTAGTTGGTCTTCCTGGACAGAGAGGCGAGAGAGGTTTCCCTGGACTTCCTGGACCCTCTGTGAGTACTTCTCTTCAATTCAGTAATCTGAAGCTTTCAGGAATATAGTACGGATTCATTTTCATCCTGAGATTTATGAAGTAAACTTTGCCAAGAAAGAAGCAGAGTACTTAAAGAAGTACCTGGGGTACCTAGGAGGGTTCTCCCATACACAGGACTGCAAACCCAAGGGTAGGGGCAAAAGAAAAATTTAATTGGAATTTTCTTCAGACCAAAAAAATAAATATGGCAAAACTCAGTGCTGGGTTCCTTTTGTTTAGATTTTGTTTCTTTTATAATGCTGTGCTAAACATATTTGCATGGAAAGCACAATTGATATACCCAAGTGATTAGGATTGCAACTGAAGTCTCAAAGCAAGTTTTTTTTTCTTTTTAATGCAGCTGCTGCTGTTTATTTCTGTACATTCTCACAATGCACAATAGCGATGGGCCTGGTTTGCTTGTTTCCCCATTTGTGACAGTGCTGGTGTGCACTGCCGCAGAGATAAGTTTTGTTTTCTACCAGTGGGAGATTTTCTCGACACAGAGGTGGCACTAAAAATATGCACAGCCTTATATCTGACGGAGCAATTTTTTTTTTTTAGATTTTTTATCCCACCTTTATTATTTTTATAAATAACTCAAGGAGGCGAACATACCTAATACTCCTTCCTCCTCCTATTTGCCCCACAACAACCACCCTGTGAGGTGAGTTGGGCTGAGAGAGGGTGACTGGCCCAAAGTCACTCAGCCAGTTTTTCATGCCTAAGGCGGGAGTAGAACTCACCGCCACCTGTTTTCTAGCCTGGTGCCTTCACCACTAGACCAAACGCATTTCACACAGGGCAAAACATCATTCAGTGTTTTCACCAATCACAACTCTATACCTACTTGTTCGACCATGAAGTCCAGAGCACTGCAAAATTCTCAGTCTTTTCTTTCCCTCCGGTTGCAAGTTCAGTGACTTCTCAAATTTCAGAACATTTTCTCTCATAAGAGACCTGTTGCTGCTAACAAAACCCAGCATACTACAAACCCACAGACTGGCTGTTCGTCCAATCATGTATTTATCTCAGCCATGTTGCTAGGCCTTCAACATTAATTTGACAGATGCTCTGTGTTTTGAGGCCCTTGCTCCTTGTTGAGAGGCCAGTCTTTTCTGAGAAGTACACTTCACAAATGCCTGGAATTCCATTTTAAAGAATAAGTTGGAGTAACATAAAAGAACTGCTCAACTGCAGAAAGTACAGCTGGAATTAATTTGGGAGACATTTGCTTGCAACAATCCTGACTGTAAATCTCCCAATCAGTGTTGATTGTACTTTTTTTTTTCTCCTTACTGTCATGAATGTGGCTGGATTTAGGGTTTGAGCAAAGTGAGCATTCTTGCCTTGCATTAAGTCGAAGGACAAGCAACTTCCCCAGAGCTGGCTGTTCCATTAGGCAGTGTGCGACTGATATATCACATTTGATCAGATTTGGGATGTCATGAAAGGGCAGCAAATGCTTAACTATTTAACATACTAGAGAGAAAGGAAAGGTCCATGATCAAGTTGGCTGGCTGACTATGCATTTTGATCCAAACAAGACAGAACGCTGTTTGCAATTCCATCTCGGGCAGCAAGATGTCGTATCCACCCTCTGCATCTCATGCCTTGAATTCTGAACAGATCCTTTTACTCAGTATTTTCCCAGATATAGAGCACTAGAATACCATTCATAATCTATATAGATTTGCTTCCTCCTTTCTCTCTTTGGAACAGCAGTTCTTGTTAGTCATAGCATTGCATTCTCGTTTGCTGTCCACAGGGTGAGCCTGGCAAACAAGGTCCATCTGGCGCCTCTGGTGAACGCGGTCCTCCTGGCCCAATGGGACCACCTGGATTGGCTGGACCCCCTGGTGAAGCTGGACGTGAGGTGCGTCTTCATGTTTCCAAGAGAGTTTGATGCTTCTAACTCTCCTCATCGTTTTCATTCCTCTGTGGAACTTTAGTCTCATCAAACCTGCTACCATTACTTTCAAAACTAGAAGTCTGTAGCTTGGGAAAGGGACATCCTTTAGAAGTAGAATATATGCTCAGTGCCATGCAGGATGTCCCCAGTTCGATTCTTAATCTCTCTAGCTAAAAGAGTGGTAGGAAATTCATGAATGATCTGTATCTGAGACCGTAGAGAGCTTTAAAATATCAGACAGGTGGAGGCTAAATGGGCCAATGGTTTGATTCAGAACAAGGCAGCGTCAGGAAAAGACGATTAAGTGATTAGATATACGCAGGTCTTGAATTCAGTTTTTAGCATTCAAAACTCCTGTTCAAAAGACTTCTGTTGGAGACCTTGAAGGGATGCTGTCAATAAAAGTATCCTAAGGTTTGAGTTGGGATAGAGCCATTTCATACATTCATGCATTCTAATTAAGCAAATTGGTACGATTTGAATTAAATACTTCATTGGAGATCCTGGGATTCTTTGCTTAGGGTAGGATTCTAAATCCTCTATTGTGCTCAAGTTCAAGTTCTGACTTTCCATGATCTTGCCATCTTTCTTAATCCGTCTTCCTCGTTTGTTGGTTCATAGGGTTCTCCTGGTGCCGAAGGTGCTCCTGGACGTGATGGTGCTGCTGGTCCCAAGGTGAGTTATAGGTATTTGCATGAAACACATATCAAGTATCAAGAACTGGCTAATGCTACAAGATAATCATATTCAAATTATTTTGAAAAAGACTGACTTCACACTGATTCTGAGTTTTGATCCTCTTGTCTCCCTTTGCCTTTCCCAAATAGGGTGATCGTGGTGAAGCTGGCCCAGCTGGTGCTCCTGGTGCTCCTGGTGCCCCTGGTGCCCCTGGCCCTGTTGGTCCTGCTGGCAAGAGTGGAGATCGTGGTGAGACTGTAAGTAGCACTTTTTTTCATTCTTATGCCATGTTTTAAATGTAGCAAAAGAAACCTTTTTCCAAATGCCCAAGTCATTCCTTCCTGTTCCAAGCTTTGTGCTTCCATATGTGCAAGAGAACAATAATCCCAAACAATTGATTTCCAATTGATTTTCATGTTCCAAAGGTCAAGCTTACTTCTCTTGCTGACAAAATGTTATTGATTCTTCTCTAAATGTCCAGTTAGATTCATAGCTATGAAAGCAAAAGAGAAATTGAAGCCACTGTCTCATTAAAACAAAAAGATTTGCTCCTGGTAAAGTTCAAATATAATGCATGTTCCAGAATTCTTCTTGCTCGTCCTATAATCACAAAGAAACACTCCCAAAGAATGACTGATTTCCCAAGGAAATGAATGGCAAGTGGAGATTTTTAACTAATGATACGAACATTTTCTCCTCTTCTCTTCTCTAGGGTCCTGCTGGCCCTGCTGGCCCCGCTGGTCCTGCTGGTGCTCGTGGTCCTGCTGTAAGTTGGAGTTTTAAAATATTTCTTTTTCTTTAAAAAAAAAACAACTACATAATTTGAAGAGTACTATGATTATTATGTTAGATTTTTTTCCAGAGTCCTGCCATTGCACAGCACTTAATGAATGTAGTTGAATTTGCTATTGTCCACATATCTGCTATCTTTGCCTTATGCTAATAAGATAGCAACAAATACTTTCAGTAGCCAAAATGTCTACACAAAAATGCCATCAATATGTTTTATTTTGTTTGTTAAAAACTAATTTTTCAAGCTTTCTTATGGTCCATTTCCAGGGCGCACAAGGTGCTCGTGGTGACAAGGGTGAGGCTGGTGAACAAGGTGAAAGAGGCATGAAGGGTCACAGAGGATTCTCTGGCCTTCAGGGCCCCCCTGGTCCCCCTGTAAGTATCTGTAATTCTTTAGTTTTTGACCAAGAACAAGATTCAACTCTATGTTTATATCATCTTCTTTTCAAGTTTTAGTTAGTTAAAAAAAGGGGGAGGTGTTGTATATAATGGGGATATGAGCAAGTTCTATGTTAGTCCACGCCATTCAATGTCCGTGTCAATCCCATTGTTTAAAATTTCAGTTCTGAATTCATGAGTAATTTATTATGATGTAGACTCAAAAAAAAATCACAGATTTTGTATTTGTTTGTGCTCACGGTTTAGAAAAGGGTATGCCAATTCAAAGAATTTTCCTGAAGAGGCCAAAATCTTATTGAGTTTAGCTCAGTTCTGTAGTTTTGTAGAAAATGATTAAATAGAGCCTCTAATGTTCAAAATGATGTGCTTCTGAGTACAGACAACAGGAAAGGGCTGTACATTTTTCTGCTTTTGAAGTGAGTTCTCAAGTAAGCTGCATATTACAATTTGATTCTTTAAGGAAATGCTGCCTTTTAAAATCATTTTGATAAAAATTACTTCTACAAGCTGTCCTATAAGGACATCAGGTTTGGAATGATACCAGAGCCCTCACCAACTATTCTTGTTTCTTCTTCTTTATCAATTTGAAATCAAAACAATTAGAACTGTTTCTGAGACCAATATAGTGTAGTGAGCCTCAAAACTTCTTGCATATTGTATTTTCTGATCAACAGAAGAAGCAAGTTTGGGGCCACCCAATTGGCAGAGAACTACAGACTTTCAAAAACTTAAACATTTGGTTAATATGATTTCCCTTCATACAGAAAAGTATTCCTCTATAGTGTGGCATATTCAAACTTTTATTTAGGTGACCACAAAGACTGTATAGAGATAAATGGGCAAATAGATATGTATATACATCCATATATACTGCGTATGTATTGATTCCCTGTGAGAGAAGCTGTGTAATCTCAACATTTGCTAGACCATGAGAGATACCGTGGGCCTTTAAGAAGCCCAACATTCCATATTAAACATTATCAGGTACACTTCACTGATTTTTAGGCCGCTGTTAAAGTCAGGACTTCAGCTTTCTCACTTATCCTTGTACTAGGATTCCCAGATGTCTACCTAGATGACTTGGCAATTGACATTTTCTTTTCTTGTATAGGGTTCTCCTGGTGAGCAAGGTCCCTCTGGTGCTTCTGGCCCTGCTGGTCCAAGAGTAAGTATAATTATTTTATTCTGTAACATTATTTGGTATGTTATAACAGTCCAGGATGAATAAGGGAACTCTGAGAATAACTTGAAGTCTCTTGAATCTCATCAAGGAAAGAATGAATTATTGCAAGATGGGGAAACTCTAGTATAGCCATTTGAGGAAATGAGGCTGTAATTCTGTTCAGACAAATGTCAGAAATGTATTTCTACGTTGAACAGGATTCTAGTTCTCAGCAAACAAACAAGTATTATTTCAGAAGAAAAGAGATGCAACTTGTTATAAAATGAGACATGGATGTGTCAAGCTGGAATTTGATGTGCTATTATTTTAGCTTTTGTGCTTTTCCATCTTATGCCAAAAGCTCACTAATAATGTATTTTTCTCTTCTTGATAGGGTCCCCCTGGATCTTCTGGTTCCCCTGGCAAAGATGGTCTGAATGGTCTTCCTGGTCCCATTGGCCCACCTGGACCCCGTGGTCGTACTGGTGATGTTGGCCCTGCTGTATGTATCCATTTGATTCTCAAAATATCATAACTGACCTACAATGAGTTGAAGAGATCTTTATCTTTAATTCTTATTCTTCTCATATTCCTTCTGCAGGGTCCTCCTGGACCTCCTGGTCCACCTGGTCCCCCAGGCCCACCTAGCGGTGGCTTTGACTTCAGCTTCCTGCCCCAGCCTCCTCAGGAGAAAGCTCATGATGGTGGCCGCTACTACAGAGCTGATGATGCTAATGTAATGCGTGACCGTGACCTGGAAGTTGACACTACCCTCAAGAGCCTGTCTCTCCAGATTGAGAACATCCGTAGCCCTGAAGGAACCCGTAAGAATCCAGCCCGTACTTGCCGTGACCTGAAGATGTGCCATGGAGACTGGAAGAGTGGTAAGTGCAGGAAAAGTCAAATCTGAGCTTCTAGAGTGGTATTTACTGCTATGAATTATCCTTGTGTCTGAATACGTTGTGTTGTGCTGCCAGAACGGCTTTTCTTTCTTCTTGCATTGTTGATCTTTTCTTCTGGCATGCTTTCATGACTAGTTATTCACAACACAGTTATTAATTCAGCAGGGACCAGGAATAAATTATTATTCCTAATAAATCATTATTAATTTTAAATAAATTAGGACTAGAGCAGAATATTCAGGAGTTACACAGAAATATTAATTCTATTAAGATTTTCTTTCTGCAGAGTATGGTCTGCATTTGTTTTAGTGAGTTTTGTTTTCCAAGAGAGTTACAAAGAATTATCAATTCTTATCTATTTCTTGCCTGTTCCAACTCTTAAAAGAGAAGTAACTTAAGTTAGAGCGTTCTTTCTTCTGTTGATTGGTAAGCCTGAAAATGATGGATCTATCTTTTATTACACATGGTCATGCCCTTGCCTATACCCCTTAGACCCATTATTTTCATACATGTATATTTTCATGCATCATTTTCATACAAACATATTTCCCCCCACCCCCTGCATCAAATGTTGCATATATTTTTAGGAGCTTGGAGAGGCTACTTAGACAGTTTTTGAGAGTGTTTAATCTGTAAACAAATCCTTAAAGCCTCGTCGTTCAGTCCTAGTCAGCAAAAGTCCATTGAGGGTTACCAGAGATAACAACATATCTATTTTAACCTTGATCAAATAAACCAACATTATGTTCCTTCCTTTTACTTTTAACAATCTTGATCTTTAATTCCTACAAATACTGTCCTAAAACTTGATTTCTTTTCATTTTTTCTTTGTCCCTTCCCACAAAATCCTTCAAAACTTTAATAAGACTCTTTTGTAAATCCAGTATAGGAAAGTTATCCAGGTCACTCTCTTGGTTTGTTATTTGTATATCCCTTTTAATTATTAAATAAAATAATTAAATTATTATTTAATTAAATAAAATATCAGCCTGTTTCATGTGTATATCCAGTGTAGCATCTTTTTCAATATAATTCTTGTAGCCTGTCATTTTTAAATCCACTTTCAAATCAGTCTCAATCTTGTCTGGTAAAACTTGTTTCTTTCCATAACATCTTTTAAACACAAGCTATCTATAATGGCAAGCATTTTTAAAATTAACTTTTGGATTCATTGTTCACAAATATCCTTCAATATGTCCAGTGTTAAAGTATTTTGTTCCATTCTGTATTAGTGAGCCAAATTTAAGTATTCTTCTCCTTTAATTGTAATCTTTATTTCCTTCTGATTCCTTCTAGTGTCTAACCTTCAAAGTCCCACCCTATCATTTTTTTTAAGAATTCAAAACAACAGCATTTTCCCACAGGAAGGATTCTTATAATTAATTTCAAATTTGTATTTCAAATCCATCTGGACCCTTAGTTCATTTGTAACTTTCCAAAATCAATGTTCTAATCACCCTTTTACTGTTTATTCCAAAAGATTTTTTTTTTTAATCCTTAAACCTGTATTTAAAGCTTCTTTTGCTAAGGATTGAAGGAGACTCACCCGGTGCTCTAAAACCTGCCATTGTGAATGTTTCTAATGGCTAAATAGCATTTAAAAAGCAATTTCCAAAAGTGTTTAAGGAATGAAGCTTGGCGAACCTTATGTTCATATAGGCTACATTACGGCCGTGAGCTTGATTGAAATCCCTTGATTCCCAGCCGCTCAACTCACAAGCCAACCACAAATACCTCAGTTCCTCCAGTCTGCCCACAAGAAGCAGCTGTCTGGAATAAATGTGGGCAATCTCACAATCGCTCCTTTTTCTGGAGAGAGTTCATGAGCCAGAATTCACCGTCTGGCCGTCAGTCTCCAACTCAGTGCCATCCCCACTCCTTCAGGGACATCTAGTTCACCATGAATCCTCACCAGAAAGATTTTTTTTATTTTTTTCTCATAAATAGGCATGTATTGGATTGACCCCAACCAAGGCTGCAATCTTGATGCCATCAAAGTCTTCTGTAATATGGAGACTGGACAGAGTTGTGTCTACCCAACTCAAGCCACTATTCCTCGGAAGAACTGGTACATCAGCAAGAACCCCCAGGAGAAGAAACACGTCTGGTTTGGAGAGAGTATGGAAGGTGGCTTCCAGGTAAGGCAGGAAAGATTAAGCAACAAGTTGTTTCTGGATGTTACAGAGGGATTTCTACAGGAGATGAGGCAAATACTACTTTACTTTTTCTCTTGGTAGTTTGAATATGGTGGTGAGGGATGCAACCCCGCTGATGTTGCCATCCAACTGACCTTCTTGCGCCTGATGTCCACTGAGGCTTCCCAGAACATCACCTACCACTGCAAGAACAGTGTAGCTTACATGGACCAAAAGACCGGAAACCTGAAGAAGTCTCTGCTCCTCCAAGGTTCTAACGATGTTGAGATCAGATCAGAGGGCAACAGCCGCTTCACCTATGGAGCCAGTGAGGATGGCTGCACGGTGAGTCTTCCAGCCCTTTAGATGGGCAGCAGGCTTGCAGCAAAACACCTGCTTTTTAAAAATTGTCCTAGACTTAGACAGAAATACTTGTATGCATTATAGTGTTATATTACGGTATGTGGTCGGGGGGCAATTTTGTTTCTCTGCATCAAGTTACTAAAGCTTTTGCCATGCTCTGGATCTGGGATTAATACCCAAGAAGACCTTAGATTTAAAAGGCAGCAAATATGTAACAACCAAGTCAAAGACTGGAAGGAACACCTGAATACAATAAAATGTACAAGAAGGAAAAAGAATCCCATTGAGTGTTAGAGCCCTATGAACCATTAAGAGATCCTGTTCTGCAGCCAAGTGGCCTGTTCCTTGATATAGTAGTAGCACCTGTTAACTTTCTACTAGCTTCCAGTGTTGGGTTCAGGTTGAGGAACATAATCTCATGTAACTGAGGCTTCCAATTTTCAAGATACCTCCTTCATTTAGATCTCTGCAGAGCAGCAAAACGTCCACACTAATAGCTAAGTCTTGACCAAGATTCTTAGGGCTGAGAGCTGCTATGCACTTGAAAGTTAAGGAACAGAGCAAGATGAGAAGGCTGGATGATTCCCCTGACCATTCATGCAGATTTAAGAGATATGATTTTCAAAGCACCAGTTGTTTTAAGGCCCAGGAATGGGGAATCAGTATTAAAGAACACAGATCACTGACGTATGCCTCGATTACTATCATTTTTCTTATACCAAGAAACCTGAGAAAACATATACAGCATTTGTAATTTCCTCCCATTTTCATTTCCTTTACAGAGTCACACCAACACTTGGGGAAAGACAGTCATCGAATACAAGACAACAAAAACTTCCCGGTTGCCCATCATTGATGTGGCTCCCATGGACGTTGGTGCTCCAGACCAGGAATTCGGCTTTGACCTTGGACCAGTCTGCTACTTGTAAACCCCAAAGGAAACCTGACAGTTTAAAAAATAAAATAAAAAACAGCCAAAAAAGAAGGAAATTTCACATGGACTTGAATTTGTGTCTTTTTCTATCCATCATCTCTAAAACTATTTTCGTTTCCGTTAAAAAAAAAACAAAAAAAGCATTAAACCAAAAAAATAAAAATAAATGACTTTTGAAAAATAATTAAGGAAGTGCATCCACTTGCTTGACTTTTTTTTAATTAAAATCCCCGAAGACAGAATGGTTTGATTTTACCTTCTTCATTTTTAAAATCATGTAATATCTTGGGATCACTATTTGCACATTCCAAATAAATATATATATAGATACCATACAAAATGATAAAAATCAGCACAAACTAAGGAACACCTGAATATTAAGAACAACGCTTGGAAAAAAAAATCTGTTGTTTCCAAAGCAACAAGCAAGCAATGCTAAACTAGCACTACAGCCTGCTCATCACACCCTCCTAATTATTACAAATTCACCCTTTAACCTGGAGGTGAAAAAAAGACCCCAAAATTTCCCTATAGGCCATCTTTCTCTGCTGGCAATTTTACATTTTTATTTGTTTTTATACAGAGCAATACCACAGAAAAGATGATTCTTTCAGCCATTTTAATTGTACATTTTTTCCTGTTTTGTTCAGTCGGCAATAGAAAGGAATTTGATTATCCTTAAATATAGGTGTGGCAGTGAGTGGTTTTCAAAACAAATACCAATTTGGACAAGTGTTAACAGCAAATAATGCCTGGTGTGCCTGTGAAAAAGGTTGGAGGTTATTTTTTAAAAAGCAGAACAGGTAGGGTAAAATAGGTTTAAGAGTTACAAATATGTTGTCGGTGAACAAGTGAAGAAAAATAAATGGCCAATACAGAAAGCAGAGAAAATGTAATGTTAAATGTATATTATTGTTGTATGGACAGCTACCTCACAATTGTGATTTCCAAGTTCTTTGGGGTAGTTTTGGAGTTTTTTCAATGCCAGCACCAGGTTGTAGGGGAGCAGGGAACAAGGCAGGGTTCCAAGTTTAGCTAAAGGTGCTAACTCTGTTATTTTATTTTATTTTATTCTTTTAGTCTGCTTTGTTAATAATGTTCAGGTCCCATGGAATTCATTTTGAAGTGGTGAAACTATAACAAATCTTGCTCCAAGCAAATTCTGTTGCTAAGAGCGGCCGTTGGGTGCTATAGAAATGAAAGTATTAGAAGGGGAAAAAGTAAAACTAATGTCTTGCTGCCTAACGATACTTGTGAATTTTCAAAAGGTGCTAATTTTTTTAACAAGCAAAGAAATCCAGGATGACAAAAAAAAAAAATCAAACATTGCTACAAGGGATCAAGGTCTGAACAGCTTCTGTCGTTCTCTTGTAAAGCAGGTGGATTCCCTTTTGGCTTGCCTTTTTTCCCATTCATCCAGGTCCTCTCCACCACCATCCCTCTTCCTTCCCCCCCCCCTTCTTTTCCATCTTTTTTTCATCCTGCAAGCAAATTCTTGTGCTGAGTCTTTCTTGCTCTCCAATGGTCCTCACTCATTGCTAAAAATATATATCTTTTTCCCTTTCTTCTACCTCTTCTTTGTTCCTTAACCTCTGGTCACCTTAACTCTTCTTTTTTTCCTGTGGGTTCAAGTTCAAGCAAATCCATTCTTCTCTTTAACAAGAGGCAGATGTTCTAGGGAGTATGAGCGACCGAAGATTCTGTACCTATTTTGTATATGTATAATAATTTGAGATGTTTTTAATTATTTTGACTGCTGAAATAAAGCATGTGAAATGATCCAAATACACCAGTTGTTCTTCAGACTTTTCTGTCATGCAAGGCCAGGAGATGGTTGGGGTGCTGGCTGGTGGTGGGGATTGGGACCATAGTTTCTACACACTTTGGAAATGTCCACACTTACAAGCATAAAAGCTTTTAAATAAGGCTATCAGATCCTTCAAGTGGTCACCCAGATATTTTTCAGCTCATGTCTGGTAGACCTACCGTTGAAGAAATTTGCTATCCTTGCCTTCTTACAAGGAACCATGAGACTAGATTTGTAAGAATGCTGAGAATTTTTTGTTAGAGATCCTTCCTTTCCATGCTTCTCAGTAGAAGAAGCCGTGACAGTTAAACAAGATTATGCTTGCAGAGTAGATAAACTCTAGTCAGAGGAAAGGAATCCAAAAAGGCTTAATAGTTTTTCTTTATCATTATTTCTTTCCTACTTCCCCTATTGTTTCTCACTTTGCCTGCTCTGTCCTATTTCTTCTTATATGCCTGCTATTTTTTTCCCCACACTTCCCCCACCATTGCATCTAGAAGTTTTCACCATTCCCCTCACCCCACAGCACCCCTACCGTGGGGCTTGCCATTTCCCCCCCCAAACTGGCTGAGCTCCCGTCCCTTCTAACACCATTAAAAAACCACAGATATTAAGCAAAAATGGCTCCTTCGTGTTTTCCTCTTGCTTCCCCCCAAATAAAAATTCACTTACTATGTGTGTGTCACTGCCACTTCTCAAGGCCTAGCAGGGTAAGGGAAATTACTGGTCTCAATAGTTCATTTCCCCCTCTTTGTGAGTTGTGGGAGGTATGGGATTTTTCACCAGTATTTCATTTCAGCTTTGACGTTTTCCCCCTTCATGGATTTCCTCCTACTTTTCTTTGCCATAAAGTCTCTCTCTCTCTTGCTCTCTCGCTGAAAGGTTTGTTGGGGAAGGGGAACCCCAAATAGGTAAGATATTCATCTGACTACAACCACAGAAAAGGGCCAGGAGGAAGGATCAATGGATGCAAGATTAGGGGAAATAAGAAGGTGGTGAACTTACCAAAATGCTGGGATGGTACTCACATGATCCTGAAAACAAATCCAAGACTAAGCCCTGACACTTTTCGCCTTTGGATCCTGCCACATGGAATTAATGGTCAGCCTTTCCAGATTCCACAGCCTCCTTTCTCTTTGTCCCGTATCATGAGGTAAATATCCTTGTTTCAACACAAACTTGGGTAGCTTTTTCTTCATAGGTTCTTCCTCATGTTATTCTAGGATATTCATTCTCATCACCATCTTTCTCTCCTTTTTCATTTTATGTCCCCTACTTATTCGATTTTTTTATGGCATCTCCTTTCCTTCTAACATGCTCTCTTACAGCTCTTTTGGCTTTTCTGAGATCTTTGCAAATGGGGTTGAGCTTTCCTTCCTTCTGCTTACCTGGTATTCTGAACATGAAAAAAACCTTCCCCATCCAATGGGGCTTCCTCTTCCCCACGTGCCAAGAAAGTTGAACAATGTTCAATAGCCCTCATTCAGAAGCAAGCAAGGAGTGGGCTTCTTTGTATGAAAGGGTGCTTTATAAACAGAAGCTGGAGGCATCACACATAGTAAATATTTTGCCCCTACCGAAAGAAGCCTGGATAGAGAAATGCACAGCTGGCTCTCCAAAACTCATGAATATTGAGTTTATAACACATACCGTACACAATGAATAGAGAGGGCTCTGCATTTAGATCAAGGCCCAAATGCAAGGGACAAAACAACTGTTTCAACAATTTTTGCCCCTGATGCTGCCAATTCCTCCCATTCTTCAAGCCTTCCCATTCTTTGGTTCAAGCCATTTCATAGTGATATATATGGCAAAGCTTCATCTTGTCCCTCCTTCTATTGCCATTTGATAACCTTGTCTTGCTCTCATCACACATTTATTAATCTGGGTCTTTTTGTTCTCAGTAGCAGACCCTTGATTCTAGCCAGCATTCAAGATGAACCGGACTAGAAGTAGCCTATCAAAAAACACCCATAATCCAAGGAACTCGTTTCTGATAATAAAGGTGAACTAAAATCTTCAAATGGTGCTGTGTTAAAAATTTCTTCTTCATTTTTTCCAACCATTCTTTTCAATTTGATGGATGCATTTCAAAGGAGAAGAATAGTTCAATAAGATTTAATAAGATTCCCATTGGTAGGGCGTGAAGTACTTATACTTCTCATTGGCAGGAATTCTCAACTTTACATCTCCTGGCTTGTGAAATTTTCCTCTTCTGTCTCAAGTCAAGGAGCTGTAAGGCTTCTTCCCCTTAGTCTTCAGGAATGGGTAGCTCTCTCCCCCTACAGTCACTGTTTTTCCCTCCATTCCCTGCAAAAGAAAATACAGCAAGAAAACAAAGATGGAGAAAGAGAAGGTGTGGGCTGCTGAACCCATTTTCCTGCTACTCTATCGGCCAGTCTTACCTCATCCACCAAATTCTCAGGAGCAGTCATAAAGACATAAAGTAGCGTGAGAATGCAGTAGAACAAAAGAGAGACCAGACCAATGTCTTTGTAGAAGTGCCCTTAGTTATGAGGTGGCCACACTGGATGCCTGAGTGCTCTACCCTTCATTGTGTCATTATCTTGCTAGAGACCTGTATATGCTTCAATGAAATCATGGGAAACTTCTTTCCATGAGACTTTTTTCAGACTAAGGATGTTTCCCCATTTGCACCTATCCATGGTGCAAACATGCTCTGGCAACATCCTTTTTCTGCCATGTCCCCATGAAGTTGCCCATGAGTGAGACAAGGTTAAGTTCTCTTTAGCTGTTCTGATTTTAAAACAGAGTTTTCTCTCCCAAAGCTGGCAGCATTTCACATCAGCTGCAAAATGTGTAAAATCTATTATGCCCCACCATCCATTACACTGAAGGTGAAGTCAAGTGACCTATACTAGGCTGGAATCCAGGAGGAGCTTATTGGCCATTTCAGGTTGATGGGGCAACTCCACATCTCCAGTTCCTGGGCAGCTTTGTTTGTCACCATTGTGTTGTTGTTTCCATATGGAACTGACCACAAGGATGCATGAAATGTAAAGTGAAATGCCATAACAGTGAAATAGTGTGGCAGGCTGAAATATTGTAGCACTGATTCCTTCTTCCTTCATTTTTTTGATTTTTTTTTTTTTTTGCTGAGCATGTCCTAAATGGCCATTAAGATCAAAAGTGTAGATCATCATAAAGAAGTTGAGAAGCAGTTCAGTTCTCTTAAGATCAAAAGTGTATCCAAAGAGTTAAAGGTACAACACATTGGTGATGCAACTCCAAAGGTGTTGACTTTTTGCATTTTTTAATCTTGTTAATCACTAGTGACATTAGGAGAGGAGGTGTCTAGCAATGAATCCATCTTTACTCCTCTCTTTGTCTTTGTTCTGCTTTCCTCGGGTTGGATGATTAACATCCTTAGGCTCTCAGCCTCCTTTCTATAGAAGAATGGAGAAGCTTCTTCCTCCTTTTCTTTCTCATACCAAAAGGACAGAAAGCTCAGAGATACAGGTTTTCTACTGGAACATATAACTAACTTCTACTGGAACATGTAACAATAAGTACAATAAACTTTACTTATTCATTTAGACCTTAAGCATTGATCTCTAGATATTCTTAGTGGGCTTAGATCTATTCACATTCATGAGCTCTGTTAAATCCAGATCCCAGTGAATGAATCAGAAGCTTTTAACCGGAAAGGTTCAAGGAGCAACTTAGGAAGGTAAACTGTGTTAGAAGCTGAAGGATTCTGTGGGGGCGTGGGTGCACTTCTGAGAGCAGGAGTCTCATGCAGCAAGAATTAATGAAGCTGGTTTTATAACCCTAACAAAAAGGAGTGTTATTTACAGGAAATGGATAGGGATGGGCAAAGCCTAGCACCTAGTTAACTACATCCTACCAGGGGAAGAATCCAAGAGCATGTGCTCTGTGTAGGTATGCCTAGGAAGGAAAGAAGAAGGACATAGCCTAAGATTAGGAATCTCCTTGAGCCGCAGTTCCCAAACCACGCAACGTGGTGCTCCAGGGCACTGCACGATATTTGCTACTTGAGAAATGGAACTGTCAGTGAGTTCACAGCAGCACCCCGGGGCACCCCAGCACACAATTTGAGGACCACTAAGGATGCCATGACAAAATTACTGAGACACTAAAGGTGCTGCCCGGAGAGACAGTGCCCCTGTGACTCTGAGCACACAGAAACAACAGAGCATGTGCTTCTCCAGGGCTTGTATTACAGAGACATTTGTACTAGACTCATCTTACCATTACTGTATAAATACCCAGGGCGCACAGGACAATTCTGCACCTCCCTGCTGCTTTCAGATACCAGCCCTGCTACAACATATAATGTTGCCACATTCTGCGCAGCAGTGATTAAAATTCGTTAGACAATGACCTGTGCCATAAACTAATCTAAACAAGCATCTAGTTCATCATACTAGAGTGCTCTGTAATTTGACAAATATAGTCTGCCACATACTAACCTTTATGCCCCACTACACCCATCTAATGCTCCTACCCCTCCTTTTAGATTCTTTTAGACTCTTGTTTTTTATATACACTTTTTGTTTTAATACGTATATTTTTCTCTCTTCTATGTTTTCATAATTTTTCCTTTAGATCCTGTTTAGATACATAACTTTCTATTTTATATCTTCTAGCTTTTTATTATTATTTTCCTGATATATTTTCTGTGCTTTTTAAATTGACTGTACCCAACCCTTCTTATGCTAGTCTTTGACCATAATAAAGATTTGATCGACTAAGGGTGCTGAGAACTGAGAAAGTTTGGGAAACTCTGTCTTAGAGAAATAGTGGGCAGAAGGACAGACAAAGAAAGGACACAGAATCAGTCTTTCTATCTAAATCTATTGCCCCCTCGTGGTCAATAAGTTATATGGTGCTGAACAATCAGCTCATTGAATTTGGACTCCCAACAAAATGAACCTCATTTTAACTGAGGTTAGATATACAGCTTGGGCCAGGGTGTCCAAAGAGCAATCAGGGAACAGAAACATATATAGTGGACACAAAACCTTGCAAAAACTTGCCTGGGAACTGAGCAAAGCTGAGTCACAGCATGAGCCGCAGAGAGAAAGGACAAAAACTCCTCAAGAGGGTGGATGCGATTATGACGACTAAATACCAGATACAGACTGTGGAGGCTCTGTCACTAATATGAATGAGCTGAAAAGAAAGGTAGTGGGAGAGGGCAGATCAAAGAATGAGCCTACTCCCCAGGCTACACACAGGAATGGCGGGGACTGAACAATGACCATCAGAGCAGTTCTACAGAAAATCTCCATGAGAATAAGGTTTAAAAAACCAAACAACTAAAAAAGGAATCTTATTCGGAATGGAAAAGTTGCGGGGTTGCGCTTTAGAGAAGTTCACTGCACTTGCTGACCGTGTGTAACAGATGCATTTGTATTTCCTTATACTGAGGACCAACAATTTTCTTTTAATTTTTTTGCCCACAGATCATCAAAAGGATAGGAAATATTTCTGGATTTAGTAATTAGTGTATCATGTTGCCAACCCTCCTTGAGTTCATGAAGCCAAAGGAGAGCGAGATGCTGAATAGCATCTCTTTCTGCTTTGTTAATCTGTGAATGGCACGCAGCGGCATCAGAGAGCCCAAAAACATGGATGATGGCTATTGCTGCTGAATGTCTCCCATTTCTCTGAATTTCTTTTGCTATCAGTCTCCTCAGCCAGACTATCTGCCTGAGGGGGGGTATCAAAAAAGTCAGGATGGTGGCCATGGCAAAAGCAATCAAAACCCAACCTCTTTTTTACATGGGTTGCCTGCTCAGAATTTCTCCTTTATGTCTCTTTTTTGTATAGTAATTTTATTAAAAAGTACAACTAAAAAGATAAAAATGAATGCAAACTAAAAAAAATAAAAGAATAAAAGGAAGAAATAGTGCAGAAAAGAAAAAATAGAAAGAAAAATAAAAGAAGAAAGGAGAAAGATGACTATAGTAAAGAAAATAAAAGAAATATATATGATGTTTCTTTTAATATAATATAAATATTATATTAAACTTGTATTTAAACTTCTTTTGCTAAGGATTGAAGGAACTTACCCGGTGCTGTAAAACTTGTCGATGCAAAGGTTCCTAGCAGCTGAAAAGCAGTTAACAAGCAATTTCTGAAAGTGATTAGAAAAGGAAGGATGCAAATCCAGTGTCCTTCAAAGATGCCAACCACGGTTTGAGCAAAAAGATGGCTATTCCCTCATCTCCCAGAGCTCTAAACCTGCCATATACTGTTGTCTTGCAGTCTGCTCATGAGGAGCAACTGTCTGGAGCACTTGTGGGCAATCTCAAGTCCTCTCCTTGTCCACAGAGGAATTACGAAGAGCTGGTCTACTCGCCAACTCTTCATTCCGCTGTGGTCATCGGCTCATTTCTTCCCAAGACGACCACTGACCATTCCGCCTTGAGAAAGGTGGAAATGGAAGGGTGGAGGTATGTAAGGAGGAGACTGCCATGCCTGGACAGAAAATGAGTCTTTGGGAGCAAAAAATATGCTGTCTATTGGTGTGGTGTAGTGGTTAAGACAGTGTTTCTCAACCTCAGCAGGTTTAAAATGTGTGGACTTTGACTCCCAGAATTCCCCAGCCAGCATCACTGGATGGGGAATTCTGGGAGTTGAAGTCCACACATCTTAAACCTGCTGAGGTTGAGAAACACTGGGTTCAGGTGTTGAGAACTCGGAGACTCTGAGTTGAAATTTATCTGAAGGATCGCCTATCTCAAGTTGTCTCTGCCCATCTGGTTTGGTGGAGCAGGGTGGGTGCAGTCTGGAGCCTGTCAATTAAGCAATGTCATCTTGCGGGATCCAGGAGGTGTGCAATTCCTGCCCTTTGGAATGATCTCCCCTCAGAAGTTTGTGTGGCTCCTACCCTCATATCATTCAGGAACGTATTGAAGATCTGGTTGTTCTCCCAGGCCTTGGAGACACAGTGATTGTAGAGCCTTTTGCTTGTTTTGCTTTGGTCTTGTTTTGAATACATTGCTCTTCTAGTCAGCTGTAATTTTTATATGTGTTTATATATTTGGGGCAGGGGGAGGGTGTCCTAGTTGTAAGCAACCCAGAATC
The DNA here is from genome assembly GCF_059951505.1 of Python bivittatus. Taxonomy (NCBI): domain Eukaryota; kingdom Metazoa; phylum Chordata; class Lepidosauria; order Squamata; family Pythonidae; genus Python; species Python bivittatus. The sequence goes on along the minus strand of NW_028277067.1, from coordinate 12,759,783 downwards.
ATTTGGGAATTGGGCTGCCTAAAAATAAAAATAAAATAAAATAAATAAAATAAAATAAAAAAGACTGCCCCTTTGGTCATACCACCTCAGTGGGTGACAGTGGACCAGTTATGATCTCTTAGCTAATCCATTCCACAGAATTGTGGTTGTGAGGAAAATCTGGAGGAAGGAGTGCTTTCTTTGGTACTTTGAGCTTCTGGAGAAAAGGCAGGATGATGGTTATGATGATAATGAAGTAACTGTCCCTTAATATTATTTATACAAATATTTCTATCCAGCCCTTCTAATGCATATGCATTACTGAGAGTGGCTTATACGATTTGTCTCATCATACGTGCAGTACATACGAGAAGGCAAGGTGTGTAAGCTACTCTCAAGTAATGCATAGACATTAGAAGAGCTAGGCAGAAATATGTATGGATATGCTCCTGGATATATATTAGGAGGGCCGCTAGTAATATTTATATAAATAAAATTGGATTTTTATACTGTTTTGTATATTTATATACTGTGTGTACACACACCACACACACGCGCACACGCACACACAAAATGGATTAAGAATCCACTGCTTTCTTCCCAAGGGGAATTAAGTCCAAATCATGCCAGACATCAGACTTCTTCCTGGATGAGGAAATGGACAGCACTTAACAATGATATAAATACGACTGCTAATTGTTACTGGAATATCACATCCACCCATATAGCCATTCTGTTTTGTCTCCCACTTCCCACTGAACAGTTGGATAAGAAGAACACTCAAATCAGCAGCTCAAATGGGGTTTCAAAGTTCTCCTTCTACAGTAATGTTTTTATGCCTAGCCAGCCACAGGCCCTCTGGTCTGGCCTCCTTCGCCATGACATCAGCAGATGTTTTTCCTCTAGTAGCACTGAGCAAACCGCTCTCTGGCCTGCAATCCAATGTGGGGGGAGAAACAGAAGCTGTGCTCCCACCCCACCCCTCACAGTGATGGTGGCTCTCCCCACCAATCCTCCTTCAGTAACTGCATCACCCTACAAACATCAAACAGGAGAGGTGGAGCCCGGATCCTCCAGCTCAGACTAGAGTGCTCCTGTCCTTTCAACATCCCAACAATTTTGCTACATGCTGTCAAATAGATAATGCTCCTTCCTTTGATTGTTATTCTTAAAAAAAAAACAAATATGAGAAAGTACTCTTGAGATTGCAACTTGCTGCACTATTTCCTATTTTTAAAGGGTCACATATATGTTTATAGCATTTATCAGTGGGTGCTCAAACATCCTGCATAAAATATAATAGACAACATACTGTATATTCACTTTTGCATTGGTAAAATGACAACCGTTCTGAACATTCAATGGCAAGTTGTTCCAGTGATGTCCTTGACATTAGCCCGTAAGCATGAATAAAACAGCTACTGTATATACACAGCTCTGAAATGAGCCAAGGGAACACATGCACACTGTGCTGAGTTGTGAACACTGAAGTGCAGCTGTTATCTTGACTACTCTATTTCCTGCTTAGGCAAACAGAGCAAACTTTTGCAGACCTCTGTACAGTATTTTCCCCATCAGGTGAAATAATATTTCAGTATATCTCCCAAATATGCAAATGCTCATAGAAAGGAGTGGGTAGTATATAGTAACAATATTTGTTGAAAGAAGTGAAGAGGACTGTGTGTAAGAGAGCATGCTTCTGCTCACTTTGTTCTATAGAAGACAGATTTGGGTATGTCAGGAGAAACACAAAAGCAAGCTGAATGCAGTGGGAATGGGTTACTTAAGAAATACCTGCTGTAAAACAAAGAGAGAGAGAGTCAAGGATGAGTGGATGATGAACAATCGTGAATTGCATATAAAAATGAGTAAGTATGAAAAAAATATGTTGGGGTGGTTTACTTATGTAGAGAGAATGAATCAGGATCAACTTGCAAAACAAATGAGCGAATGGGCTGAAGGGCAGTAGAAGAGTTAGAAAAAGCAACCAGGTAGGACTTGATTAGACTCTTGAAAAGAGAATGGAGAGAAGTTTCAAGAACAAAAGTACATGAATCAGTGTGATGTCATGGTGGAAATAAGGATGATATGTGTGCGTGCATTTATTTATTTAAAACATTTCTATACTAATTCCAAGTAAAAGATCTCAAAGTGGCTTCCAATTTGCAAAGTTTCCAAGCATAGAAAGAAAAAGAGAGCTACACACTAAATTTAGCTATATTTCCACTTATTTTCTTGTCTCATGTCTTTGTGTGTATGTGTGTGTGAGAGCTATTTCTTGCTTCTCTTCTGTATTTTGTACAAAGTTGTTTACCCTGAAAGGGAATAATGTGATGGGTATGTCTGTATGTGTGCATGTAAGTATTGTTTATAAAACAATCTAGGTTTTGCCAGTTTATTCACTGAGAAAAACAAAATACAGGAAGAAGAGTTGATCATTTATCATGCCAAGTTACAAGAGGAAGAGGGAGGGAAATTATTTATTCTATAATATCTAACACATGTTAACTGTGATAGCTTTTGGCAAAGACGTTTGGAAAATATAGTTCTGTGGCAAGGCTAGGCATCTCTAACACACAGTATTACTGTATTAGCTTGAATCTCCCATCCCTTGAATATGTAGCAACAAAAGTGCTCAAAACCCACCCTACAAACTTATACCAAGAATTACTGAATAAACACACATCCTTCATTTCCAAGCTTCACCGTTATCAACATAAAAAACTGCAAAAAAGGCAAAACTATCACACCAAGCTTTGTCAAAAGTTGACTCAATCTTGAGAAACATCTTTGGTGGAAAAACTCTTCTCAGTAAAAATGGGCACAGTCTGACCTGTCAGAAGAAAAAAAAAGTAGTTTAAAATGGGATTTGATAATATCAGGATTCCTCGTTTCATTTAGGGGACAGGGAGAGCAATAGAATTGCCACACAGAGGCTACACAAAGGGTTCCGGCTGTCTGGATTCTCAGCCTAAGAGCCTCACGGACAGGTGCACCCCTGTGTTATCTCAAATGACCAGAGCCATGGACAGGAAGATTCATAGGGAAGGTACCAACCTAATCACTTATTCACTGTTGAGCCAAGATGAGAGGCACCTGGGCACTGTCATAGTGCTTACTTTGCATGGGATTCGTTCTCTCACCCGTACGGACATTGAACATGGGCAAAGTGGAGAGGGGACGGGGCGCATCCCGAGTACCAGCCATCTGCCTCAGTTCCTCTGTGTTGTCATGGATTGTGTGATGATGCACCATCTGGATGCTGCAGAAGAAGAAAAAATGGAACAGAACTATTTTTTAGGAAAAGCAAATTACTTAATAAGTATTTATTTATTTATCAGTTTGACTTTTTATCTCACCATACACTCCACAACCTATAATAATTAATCATAGAGGATTTCCCCCTCCTGTCTTGAAAGGTCATCATCAATCTGCTTAAAAAATAATAGGATTTGTCCTTGTGGATGGAAGTAGAAATTGTGATCAATATAATTTTAAGAAGTCCCATTTTTGATCCTATTAGACATTGCCATAATCATCCTTTGGGAACCTTTCTTCCCTCTACTTTTGAAAATCTGCCTGTTGATTTTGCTGGAACATTCTAACCAGCAGCAGACTGTCAGTTGTTAGAAATAATTAGGAAACAAGAAAATGTAGGAGGATTGCTTTGTTGTACAGTTCATGCAATTATCTGTTCTTATTACATTTTGTACAGGCATTTGTATCTATCGTCCCATTTCTGAGCTGCAATAAGTAATGAAGAATGAATCATATCAGCTAAAGCAAATGAAGCCAGGACACTTTTCGGCACAACGGGATGAAGATGAGCAGGGCAGTGGTATAGGGAAATCTCCCCCTCACTTTCCAACGGGATGGCAAGTGCAGCCTAACTAGAGAAGGCTGTCTACTCCTCTTCCGATAACTCAGAGCTTGCCACAGCCCCCAAACCCATATTCCAAAGCACACATTTCACTGGCCAAGTTTGAACTTGGTTACTGAATTAACCCATTTTCTCTGTTTACATCAGTGTTGTCCAAGCTTGGCCACTTTAAGATGAGTGGACTTCAACTCCCAGAATTCCCCAGCCAGCCATGAGTTGAAGTCCACTCATCTTAAAGGGGCCAAGTTTGGACAACACTGGTTTACATAATACACTGGACGATAAAGAAACAGGCTTGGTTTGCACAATACATTAAGCCACAAAATCCAAGTCAAAATTAAAGCTAATCAAGTTTAGCAAGATTGGTCTTTCATAATTCTTAACAAAGCAAGTTGTGCCAACACAGTCTATTGCTGCAAAGCAGCAGTGACAGCTCTAGCAATGCAACTCTCTGAACTGATGGATCAGCTGATCTGGAAATGTTCTTCTTTTCCCTTCCTTCTTTCAAAAGCAAAAGAAGGCCAGCCAGCTTGTTCTGGAGGCCATTTTCCCTCCAGGGTGATGGAAGCCATAACTGAAACCCAAAACTGAGATGTCTCCTTTTGCTTTTGAGAGGAGGAGACAGGGCAGATGGGCCTTTCTGAACCAAGGAGACATGTTGGCTTCCCCCACCTGTCTTCCCCAATCATCTCTGGTTCCTTATGAGGACAGCTAGTGGGCAGGAAGGAGTATCAGGCAGTACAAGAAAGGAATTATCTGGCCCCAAAGACATCTAGCCCAACATCATCTAAATATTTCAATCGGCTGTTCAAGGGCCACGATTCACTTTCAAAGGGAGGAAGTGAGGGAGATGGGATGCGGGAGACAAAGCAATGGGGCAGGCAGTGGTGGATGGCTGGCTGCTGCAGGGGATCCCTGCACTGAAAATGGTTTGGCTAGATGATCTCCAAGGTCCCCTTCACATTCTGTGCATCAGGTAGTAGAAAATTAGAGAGATGGAGAGCTTTGGTTATAAAATGAGGATAAACTCATATATTCTTCCAAGGTTATTTTAAAATTGACTGAACAGCAGTTTAATGCTAATTCCATAGCCAGTCAGGTTAGTCAACCAACAGTAAAATAAGTTAGGGAAAGCATGCAGATCGTAGCTTCTAAATACTTTCCAACCTGCTTTACCAGCAGTGCCTATAAGAGGCACCTGTGTTTTCTTCTGTGTAATGAAGTAATGTGTTGTGTCTGGGTGTCTACTGTCCATTCTTGTGGGGTTTGTGTGTCTGTGTGTCCTGGAAAGGCTGGATTACAGAGGGACTTCGAATGGAGTATGTCAATCTGCTGCCCACTGCCTCTTCCATAGGGATTCATTGGTAGATTTTTGTCAGCCCTTTAAGGTAGACTTGATCAGGAAACTAATGTCATGAATGCTAATACTAGTTTTATTATAAGGTTACAGTAACAGAATCTTGCAAGTCTGAATGTGCTTCCCCCCTTCCCCCACCTTTATCTTCATGAGAACTAGGGAAGGTCTTATCTGAGATGCTTACTGGGATTACAGTTCTGCCCTGGACTCAGATTTCTTTTATCTGACCATTGTCTTGGTAGTGGCTCTTCCTTCTGTTCCTCAAGGTTATTCTTTTTTCCCATTATATATATTTTTCTGCAATGTTTTTTCCTCATCTCCCTGCCTGATCCAGCCCATTTTTAAACTTGATCTTTCTTTTATTGGCCTCCCCCACCGTGCCAGATTGGGTCCTGTTTGTTGTTTTCAAATACTTTTCTTACTGGGGGATGGGCAGATAGGCAGAGAGAGTCCTAGGCCCCTTCATGTAATTTCTTTCCTGTTTTTCATTGAGTTAGAAAGAATAAAGAGTTTGGTGACCCCTGGATGCTAATAGATCCATGGTGATACAAGGGCTAGAAATCGTTTTGCCACATGAATATTTTAAGTCTTTATACAACTATATGGAATTGTATTAAAGTGGGTATATTTAGGACAATGTTACCTAGCTTCATTAGGAGTGACTTTCCGGAAACTCAGATCGGGTCTTTTCAAGCTGTGCTACCTGATAGCAATTAACTCAACAATAGATGTGGAATTATCGACCGGTAAAGCGTGTGTCCCACCATGGAACTAAAACCGCACAGCAACCTGTCCACCACAAATTGGAAATAGCACACATGTAGACTGTGCACATTTTTACCCAAAATGAAGGTGCTGAATTCAAGACAAATCCTTCAAAAGGAGTTCCTCCATTACTTAGGATCAAAGCATCATCTCAACAAATCTGACTTTTCCATTTGAAAGATAATTTATTAAAATAAAAATCTTTGCGGTAAATATAAAATTTTTAAAAAGTGTCTCTTTCATGACCAATGGGATCTTACTTTTTTTTTTGTTTACTATTTACTATTTTACTATTTACTTTTACTATTTTTACTATTTACCTTTACTATTTACTTTTTACTTTTACTATTTTTACCATTTTTCCCTTTATTTTCTTTGGATGAATGCATTAAGTGAAGCTCTAATAAAACTAGATGGGATGTGAGTCATAAATGAATCTGACCTAAGCATCCCATTTTCCCAATCTACCCTGATCCTATTTCAGAAACATTACACTTTTTTCTCTAATTATTGAACACTGTGGTAATGTTGTCTAGGGAACACTCTCACTTATTTACTTAATGATTGTTTTTTATTTTTAAAAAACCTAGAAAGAAAAACACAACAACTAAGGAGGAGTATTCAAGGTTGTGATCTGTTCTCATGATATCATAGAACAGAAGTCGACATCATAGAGCACCCACTTGTGTTGTCTTGACAACCAGCTAGACCTAAACACTCAAAAAGTGCCTGTGAGATGGGCAGGCTTTATTTGCCTTGCAGCTGAGCACCACCAGCTTGAGATCCTCTATACTCTAAGACATATGACCATTTTTAAAAAAAATACATATACTAGATGTGCTTATCAAACTTGAAGAAAGACACTTAAGAAAAAGCATCTGTTTGTTCTAGAACCTCAAGTATCAAGGCAAGAATTGGGTGAGTGAATGAAAAAGTGAAGCTGTGAAAGTGAAAAAGTCCTCAGATCCAGGAAATCTGCAAATGTGTGCCCATTAAGTGACAGGCATGTATGGACAATAGAGGCCAGTAGAAGGAGGGTGGGAACTGATTCAAAACTCTGAGGGAAGGAAGTGAGAAAGACATTTTTCTCTTCCAAACAGAGTAAGACAGCTAACTGCTAAAATATCCCCCTGATCTGAAAGGAACAGAGAAGTAACAGAAGATCTCTTCTTGAGAAATGTGATGGAGCCAAACACATTTCCAGAGGCTCCCATAGTAGGTGCATCTGACTCATCTTCCAACAATGTGGCTGCAACTCCACAATCAGAAGAGGCAGAAGAGTGTCCAGTTTCCCAGAATACTCACAATTCTTCTGAGTCCTCTGCTGTACTGGATCCTTTGTTGCACAGTGGCAGAAATCATTCTAGAAAAAGAGTGACTCTGCCTTCTGAAAGAGCTGGTAGACAGTTAAATCCATCAAGAGCCATTGCACCCAAGCCACCCACTTCCAATCTTTCCTTGTTGATCTATACAGCTGTTGCCACCTGCCAGAAAAAGTCTGGTCTTTCCATGCAAGCTCTTAAAAAAATCGTAACAAGCATGGGCTATGACATGGCCAGAAAGAAGCACTATTTCCTGAGGTCTATCAAGAACATGGTGGCAAAAGGGCAACTCTGGCAAATAAAAGGGACTGGAGCGACAGGCTCGTTCAAGGTCAATCCTGACATTGGGAAGAAAAAGAGTCAACCAAAGATGAGAGGAAAAGGTCAGAAGGCCAAAGATACAATCAAGAAAAAAAGCAGATCTACCATGTCTAAGAATGGCCGAGAAACTGCCAAGAAGCAAATGAAGGCAGATGTCAAGAGAACCTGTAGAAGAGGCAAGATGTCATCTGTTCAGGCTGCCCAAAATCAGGTCAAAGTGTGAAGGGGGTCTGAGTTGTCTTCCAGAATGACATCTGCAGCTTTTTGACTAATAAAGCAATCCCTGTATTTAAAATTCACCAGCATCCACACCATTTCTTTAAAAAAGAAAATAGTATGTAGTTAAGGGCGGGTTAATAGAACTCCATATATGTGGCATGCAGGTGGTGAATGAGAAGGGGGAGATGAATTTTACATCAAAAAGTTCTTGTATTAGGTAAGTGTCAGAACTGTATCTAGTTCTTGCATATTTAACATGCGTTGCCAGCCATCTGTGAAATGGTAAACAACCTAGAAAACTTGCAACATCTTACCTTAAGTCTTCCTGCCCATCTGATTTTTCTAAAGATTCCTTGAAAACAAAATAACTAGGAAGATGGCACATTGCAAAGAAAGGGATCAGCCACTAGGATCTTCTTTATTTCCAAGAATGCCTCTTGGAAACGGGACAACGGGGACATAGACCCCGTTGACATTCATAGAAAGTAGATACATTAGATAGCTGCAGACCAAGCCTTTGGAAGTATGTCAACATACCTCCCACAAAACATAAAGCTAACTTGATTCAGTAGGGGCCATCTTGGGAGCTACAGTTAGGAACAGCCTTGCTGGTAGGCCTTTAGGTAAATGGTAATGTTGTGAATGGTCAGACCCACACTGGCAGCCATTTTTAAATAGCAAGCTTCCTTCGTAGCATTTCTTTTATGCGAATCTCCCCGCAGCATGCCGTCAACTTTCCAAATGTGCCTGCTAGCCAAAAAAATTCTGTGCTTGTCTTAAAATATTGTGTTAAATTATCTCTGTGATCTTCCAAATGATACACAACTCTTCTTCCAAAGGAGAAATAATATCACTCATATTTTGGGAACCAAAAACCAATCTGCTTTCTAGATCATTTATGTATACTGGATCTGTCTGCTTTGCCACATCCCAAAATAGTTGCCATTCAAATCTATTAGGCTACAGGCTATCATTTTCAGTCAACATGACCAAGCTGGTTGGAGACAACAGGTTATAATCCAGCTCATTGGGAAGGCACCCAAACTGAGGAAGGCTGTTCTATGCAAACCAAGCAGAATTATCAGAGGTGTACTTCATATAAAAACATGTATACTTACAGATTGTGTGTGATATGTCTGTGTGTGTGTTTAATATTTATATATTTTCTTTCAAAATATATATTTATTCCATCAGATTACATGTTTTGATATGCTTAAATGTATGATTGCCCCACAGCACTCAAAACAAAAATCATGTGGGCATGTCCATTCTGATAAGTACATCAGTCAAGTCTTTCCTAGCCTAAGTTCTCCCAAAATAGTGTGCTACAGTTCCCAGTCTTCCCTGACAAAAGGGATAAAGATTTCTGTCTGAAAAAGTATAGAACAGGTTGTGGTTCGGGTCTCCAGGCCCAATTGCCTCAGACACATCTAATATGGTAGTCGTCATAGAAGCTCATCACAGAAGCTCAGAATAAACAAGGAGCAACTGGTTTGTTACTTATAATGATGAATATGTAATGGCTATATTTCCTCCTTCCTCCCACTCTCCCTCCCTCCCTTCTCTGTCATCTATCTGTCTATCATTATCTGTACCTATCTATCATCTATCATGTTATCTATAACTATCTATCTATCTATCTATCTATCTATCTATCTATCTATCTATCTATCTACCTACCTACCTACCTACACACACACACACACACACACACTCATGAAAATAAAATCATTCTTACCATTTCTCCAAGTTTTCAATCCAACAGGATAAGCATGGCTTTCATTTCTACAGTATTTATAAACAGCACATCCATAATATAAAAGTAACACATATGGAGGGAAGTATACATTCAGAATTCCCTACAGATTTGTCCCATGACACCTTACTTAGTGTTACCCTCCCCATTTCAAATAACAGGCACAAAAATTAGACAGTTGAAATACGGCACTTTATTTTCTTTTTCCTTACACACAGCTTCAGCTATGGAAACCTCATGTCACCACTGACATTTCACTACCCAAGTTGGATGGATCAGACTTCTCAGGCTTGGCCTTCTTTTTCCTTGATCTCCTCCTCTTCCGCTTCCTTCGCTTGGCAGCTTTCTTTTTCTTAAGGACAGCTAATGCCTTTATCCTCCTCCTCCTCCTCCTCCTCCTCCTCCCCCTCCTTTTCCTCTTTCTTCTCTTCAGTACTTTCATCATCATTTTGCTAATTGCATAGGAGCCTGTCAGTCCATGGCCAGTCAACTTCCTCAACAATCCTTTGGCCACCAAGGCCCTCAAGACTCTCTTGAAATAGTTCTTCCGCTTCTCCAGGTTGTAGCCAGTGGCTGCGATGCTCTTCTTAAGGGCTTGGAGGGAGACACCGGTGCGTTTCTCAGTGGAAGCCACCACTTGGAAAATGAGCTTGGAGATACCACGTTTTGGCAGAAGGAATTTCCATGGAAAAGAAGGTTTGTCTCTTTCTTTTGCCTTGGAACTAGATGCAGGTTTCATCTGCAGGCCTGAACAAGAGGGCTGAGGTTCATTTGGAAGTAGCTTTGGGACAAAGAAGTTGGCAGATACTGGTTCAGGAATGCTTTCCTCTGAAGATTCTGCAGTATTCAAGGAAAAAGCCATCTGTTTTTCACTTATGGTACCCATTTTTCCTCAAGCTTGGCTTGGCCTGCTATTTCTTCAACATTACCTCACGCTTCAGGGTGGCTTGGCTCAGTTCCTGTCTTCCTACTAGTAGAGGTCTCTTCCTGAGTGTCACGTTAGTTTACTCTGATGGTTCTTCCAGGAGTCCTCAAGACTGACTGCCTTCCACAGAAAGCAAGATGTTGGATGGGATTCCTGTGCAAGGCCACCTCACTTTGCCACAGTTATGAGAGCAGAGGAGGAGGTGCTTGAACTACTGAAGAGTTGCCATGGGAACTGCTTGGTAGATTGTGGTATCACAGCTACTCTGTGATGCCTTCCTCTGTGTGTGTTATGCGTCCATGAGTGTATCTCTTGGTTAATGGTCTAGTCTTTAGATTGACTCTCAGGACCTATGACTCAGACCAGACCCTACGATTTAACTTTTTTAGGTTACCTCACTGTTAAGCAGCTATAACAGAAGATACAAATTCATGACGTTTAGTTGGAATGAAAGGAGATTTTGGAAATGCAAACACACTGGAGGTGGCAAGGGAGATGGATGGTGACATTTGCACAAAACCATCCTAGTACAGATAAAAGCAAAGACCATGGTTAGGAAGAAAGCAACTTACTCTGAGGTGCTCAGGTCCCTCTTGTGCCTACAATCCAAAGAAACAAGAGGGAATTATATTCAATTAGAAAAAAGAAACAAATTATTTTATTTCTCAGTAATACATTTTTTAGAACTGCAACCATCCCCTTATGGGAGTCAGTGTGGCCTAGTGGTTTAAGGCACCATGCTAGGAACCAGGAGACTGTGAGTTCTAGTCCTGCCTGAGGTACTAAAGCCAGCTGGGTGACCTTGAGCCAGTCACTCTCTCTCAGCCCTAGGAAGCAGGCATTGATAAACCACTTCCAAAAATCTTGCAAAGAAAACTGCAGGGACTTGTCCAGGCAGTCACTAGACATCCAAAATTACTTGAAAGCACAATCCACCCACCCCATCCTCATGTTCTCCAGCTTATTCCCTTATCCAATAATAGATCCACACCCTATTAAGTTATTGCCAGCCTTGTATGTTTTGAAAAATGCTCGTAGACTTAATTCCAGTCCATTAAATGTACAAATACAGTAAGATGCATGAATATAAAATGATTTAACTTAAGAAGGATATTTGGATGTTCATTGCCAAGGAAACTTGGTTAAAAGCAGTGCCAAATAGATAGATTATCATTTGTTCCCCCCCCCCACCCCCCACACACACACCAGTTCATATCCAACATGATGAAAAAGAGTTTGTTTGGGAAATTATTTCAAAAGAGAAAAGAATTTGAGAATTTTTCATGGGCACATTCTTAACACTCATTTAGCTGCAAAGGGGTTCAATTCTCTCTCCAGCAAACTTTAGTCTTTCTGGCTTTCTACGCATCAATTAAATCTCAGTGGAAGACACACTCCCCACTGGATCTCTTCAATATAAATGCTACTATCATTGTAAGGGGAATCATATGCTGGGTAAATTGTTGGAGAACTTCTTCCTCATAGAAATTCATCCACCCACTTTCTCTACCTGAAAATCTGGTGGTGAATTTTGAAAGTCCATTTATGTTGGTCTCCAGTTGAAATACCAGGGGTAACACCTTTGAAATCCTGGCAAGTGTTAGGCTTTAACCCAGGACCGTTTTTCCCTACTTCGAAAGCTGTTAGGCATATTTACTTATTAATAGATAGGCAGTTATTCTTTGAACCTGAATCGCATGAGAAGTTGACATAATTAAAATCTGAAAACAGTACGGAAGATGCTCTATTGGGATGACTGGGCTATTAACAAGGGATTAATATTTTAAATCAACTGATGTTGATTATTGTTTTATAGCTTTTGAAATATTGTCTTTTGAGCTTAATTTGCCTTTAACATACGCTTGGCAATATAGAACTGAAACGTGTATTAACTCAATAATATAGTCTGGATGCTTTAGCAGCCTCTGAGGCTCCTGCAATTTTAGCTTCTTGTAGAGATGCCACAATTGAACAGAAACTAACAATTCAGTTTTAGAAGGTATTAAATGAAAGGTGGTATTAGCTATATATTTGATCTATGGAAGGAAGAATTGGAATCCAATTTTGGAAAATCAATGTCTCCAGGTATTAAAAAAACATGAAATATACCTCATGGTTTAAAAATGAAAGCAATTCATCAGAAAATATTGTTTTGGGACTCTTGGACCCCTTAAAGAACATTTTAAAATAGATGGGCATTAGATTTCTTTTACATTTGCACTGTGAGAAATTTGAGGATTCTTTAACTTACATGATTTGGTCTTGTTCTGTTATAGCTTTGTTTTGGTTTCAAATTAATATGTATGATAATATAATTTTGGGAAGCAATATTATATTTAAGGATCTCAATATTCAGTTATATTCCTAAAATATGGAGTTTGTCGTCTTATGAAGAGCTTTGACTTTATTGAGCCTGGTGTACAGAAACAGGATACTTTTATGTAACTGAAAAGAAAGTCTGATTTTAAGGATAGGTCCATGATTTTAAGGGTCCATGATATTAGTTCATTGCTGACCATATGGATCTTTTACCTTTGTTGATTGTTTGTGGGTCTATATGTGTGTGTGTGTGTGTGTGAGAGAGAGACTGTTGTTTATTTATTATAATACAGGGTTTTTTCACTGTGTTCTCTGTGTTCATTATTCAATGAACACATTTTACTTTGTATTTCACAGATCTATTTTAAAAAGAAGAATGTTGGAAAAGACCACTGGGCTCTGTGCCTGCTATTTGCACTAAAAGGAATGTCACAATTAGTACAAATGGAAGCCTTCCTTCCAAAGAAAATAGACATTGGGGAGGAGGCAAACAGCTAAATCTTTTCACACAAAGCTTCAGTTCTGTGTTTGCATGAAATAAGTCCCATCAGCGGTCAGATGACACAATCACCAAAGGGTTTGCCTTTGTGCAAAGATCTGATACACCCCTGTTTTTTTAGCCAACGGGGAAAAGTCATTTCACAGCAGCACAGGCCTTGCCTGAACTGCCAAAGTCACATTATCTTTTGCTTCAATCAGTGATTGATGCTTTCACTGGAGGGAAACTGGCTTGCTCCAGTCATAATGTTTGTGTCTTCAGAAATGCTACCTTAATTAGATGAAGGAGCACAGAAGAAAAATAGTCACCATGCCCATATCACAAGTTTGGAAGGCAGTGAAGATTTGCCACCATGGTGACCCCATAAACAGCTAGCCATCTTAAAAGAATTTTTGTGAAAGACAAAAATATGTAATATATAGTAAGCATGCTCATTCCTATATCATCCTGGTGTAATCCAACAATGATTCACCTAGATAATTTCAGATAACCTTTAAATTGGATTTGGAAGGGTTGTGAATGGAACTTTCTTTTCACCTGGAAATGTTATCTACCTAGTCTATCTTGAGATTTCAATATATAAATTTTACTTTTATTTTTGCTTTGGGAACCATAAAAGAAAAAAAAGAAAATTAGAAAATATCAAACAAATCAACAGGATCTCTAAAGGGGCAGGGGTGCTTAGTTTGATGGAAGGGGCCTATGACTTATATCCATTCTTTGTTTTGTTTTATGCCAACACCATTTGTAGGAAATTATATTTCCACTTCTAAGTCATTTGCTTCCCAAGTTTAGAGATATAATTGCAGAAAACAAAAACAAATGTGGAAACACAAGCAGCTGGTAGGCTGCAAGTTGCCCATCCATCATGTGCAATTTGGAAAAGGGAGAATTTTAAAATATGTCTATTTACAACTGCTTAATTCCCTGGTAATACATGCATGTTGGATATGAGAGCAATCTGGCTGCAACATCATCCCGCTGATTACCAGGATTGATTCAGCTGATGTGACTGGCTAGGCAGATATCCCCTTCCTCCATGTACATCCTTCCCAAAGCTGTGCACTCAGGAGGAGAGGGCAACCATCCCAGACAGAAGGAATGGGATCATATGTTCAAGTTATTTTTATTTTTATACATAATTCAATTTGAGCAGAGGCTGGACTGACATTTATCTTTAATGTTTTAATATGGATCCTGATCAGAATGGAACATTGAGCTTGGTACCTTCTAATTCTATTATACTATGATTTTAAGTTCCTGGTTGTGCTCCTGGCAATTATTATTAGGCTGGTAGCCGGTAGCTGTAGCCTGGTATCCAATGGGGAGACCTGCCTTCTTCATGAATCACAACTGAATACAACCTACCATACTTATAAGGGAAAGGAGAATGAAGACTCTTCCCTATAAGGATGGATGGATGGATGGATGGATGGATGGATGGATGGATGGATGGAGAAATAAGGGGCAGTCTTCTGAGTCACTCTGATAGAAGTACCTTACATTCTTTTTTAATTCACATGTACCCAGCTATGATAACTTCATACAACCTCCCTGATGGATGCATGCCCAACTTACACGCCCTCCCGTCTACAGCACATGATGTAGGCCAAGATTAGAAAGAGGAGAAAGCCCAAGAGGAATGGAAGAAGAAAAGTAAGTAAGAAATCACTGAAAAACATCCTGTCAGGAGCATCGTCAGGAGGATTAAATTCAGTCCCCTCTTCAAGTACTCCATCTCCATAGACTGGTACCATTTCTGTGGCATTTATAGTTGTAAGGTCTATCTAAGGAATATAAGAAAGGAAAATGACAGGGGAGTGACAATTTGGAGAAAGCCATCCCAGGATTCCTGAACAGCTCTCCCTCTCCCTCCAACACACAACTTTCTCCAACATCTTCTCACCAGAGTAAGGTTACACCAATCAACTTGGAATCGAGGACTGAAGCTATCATAACAGGTAATGATAGGCTGTTGCTCAAGCCTGCATCGGTAAAGATTGTCAGGTGACTTTGCTTCTGTTAAGCACGTAGTGAATGGATCCTTGGACCCCACTTTGACGTAAACCCTGAGGGACCAAACATAGAACAAACTAATGATTACAGAACAGGGAGAGTGTAACCTTTTTTTTTTCAGCCTGAAATCCACACTTGGCCACTGAGTGGCATGCCAAGGACCACACTCCAATAAGTTGGCAAGACCGGAAAGAAGAAATGGGCAGAGTCAGGACAGAAATGAAATATAATTGAATTAAGTGTAACTGCAATAAAATGAAATTCATCATAGTTAGATTACCCTGTTATATTTAATAATTCCCCACCTCAACAGATACAATTCAATGGCAAATTTTAGAGGGGCCCCAGAGACTGCACCCAAGGTTTTTGAGAGGGGACACAGGTCGCCCTGAGGCTTCAGGCTGTGCACTCTTGCTGTAGAACCACAAAGATGAGAGAAACCTACAAAATGAAGTAAATGAAGTGCTTCCAATCAAATTTCTTAATTTTACTATCATCTTACCTCAATTCTTGAGCAATCACTACCCAGAACTTTGACAACCATACTTTGATTGTCACTTCCAGGGTCATGTTTCTTACCCTTCTTTTCTATTTTCAATTGGCAAAGGTACACGACCTCCTCGGTCTAACGCTGAGGTAATATTGATGACAGTCAAGCCTTCTTGTTCCCACATGCTATCCACAGCTTCTTGAAAGGATTCTTGGGCATCTTTTGGAAGCATTTCCTCCACATCCCAGTTTTTCACAAGGAAGTCAGCTTGGTATGGCATCTCTCCCTCTTCAGGTAAATGACAGAAAAAAAGGAGATGGGAAAAAGGAAGTAGAAACTACCCATCTCTGAGGGATCCATGTCATGCTTCTCAAGAAAAAGTTTAACCACTGCCTCCATTAAGCAAGCAGGCCACCTGCCCTCTTTCAAAGAGACATTAATACTGTAATGTTAACTAATGGACTTTTAATAACCTCACAGCTAGAAGTTAGAAGCCAAGTTAGATGAGTATCCAGAGAGCAATTGGTGGACTGTACTGTTCCAACAGAGTCTCCATGTTATTTGCCATCCTAAGCTGAAAGTGAACTATACAAGAGGAATTTCTAGACATTCCCATAATTGATTCTACAACAAACATATCATCAAGACTAGCTTGAATATGAGAGATTTTATCCACAAAAGCTAAAATGATTCTATAATAAAACTCTGAGAGGAGGAGGCAGGGATACAAACCAATCTCACAACCCAAAACAACTCAGCATTGGCTCGTGAATGCAACGTGTAGAAAGAGTCTGCTTCTTTGCTGCAGTATCACGATGACGTGAGCTTTCAAATGGGCTTCGCGATGTACCCAGTCATGTTTGGGTTGGGTGTTCCTCCACCTGGGCTATAGCAAACTGCCTTACCACTTCAGCTCCTGCAGCTGATCACCGCACCATGGAGCCAGCTTGAAAGCAAAGGCATCAATTCATACTGTGCAGGAGAAGGCAATGGTAAACCAACCACTCCTGTATTTTTATCAAGAAAACCACATGGATAGAAAAAAATGTATCTATGTGGTCACTAGGAGTTGAAAATGACTTGATGGCACATAATCAATCAATCAATCAATCAATTCTAATAAGCCCACTATCCAACGGATATGATTTATGACCACTAATCCAGTCTTAACCAGATAGTGATTTGTCAAGGTTAATGGGGAAACCTCAGGCCTCCCTACCCATGGAACACCATCTTAATTGGAACAAAATACCAAACTGGCAGGTGACCTGTGTCATATGTTGGCCTTATGACTGTTTGGGTTAGTAAACATAACTGCTATGAATTCCCAAGCTACTCCAGACAAACCAGCCCCAAAGTGACCTGTCCCAGGCCAAGCACACTCAAGCACACCGAGAGGTGGTTGCAAACTTTACTGATAAGTTTTGTGAAGTAAATAAACAAAGGAAATGTGAGTGCAAATGTGCACTTGTGCACACACACGCACGCACGCACACACACACAGACATACACACAGAGTAGAGAAACAAGTCCCCCAAAGTTCAGCAAGCTTGCCCTAAAAGAGTTCCAATCCAAAACAATGGCACAAGAGTGGTCAAGCAAAGTCCAAGGGGCCAAACGTTGTAGAAGGTTCGTCAGCCAGTCTAGGTTCAGAGTCAGTCAGGAGGTTTCAAATTGGGAGTCAAGGTACATGGAGTTTGGGTAAATGAATGGTTGTTGCCAACAGAAAGGCTTGAACTCACTGATTTTCTTAAATAGAAGCAGCCCCGATGTTGCTCATTTGGAAGGGTGAGGCTCTTTTCTTGCGAGAAGCCTTGCAGAGTGCCTTGCTCTGCTCTCCTCTCTGCACAGTGATCCTTTGCAGTGGGAGGCAGGGAAGCTCAGACTCCTCATCTTCATAGACTGGCAGCAAATGTGCCTCCTAGTTATCGGACAGCCCCATCTCTTCTTCCTGCAGCTCCTTGCAGAGTTGCAGAGTTCATCTGGCAACTCTGGGACTGGTTGCTAATTGTCAGTCTCCACATCTGAGTCTGAGCTCGCCATGACACTATCCCTCCCCTCAGGGGCCTCCTCCCCTGTAGTTTGAGTCCTGGGCTTCTCTCAGTATCGCTGACGAAAATGGCATGTGAGATGGGGAACATGAACATTACCCACATCTTCCCAGGAATGCTCCCCTGGTCCATACCCTTTCCAGTCCACTAAATACCAAAGGTGTCCCTGGCGAACAGGGACTCCTGCGAACACAGCGGTCCAGGATGTGGGCCACCTCATATTCAAGTTCCCCATGGATGTCAACTTGTGGTGGTGGAGGTGCCACAGACTGATGAGAGCATGCGGCACTGCCAGTACCAAGAGGGACCAATGAAATGCAGGATGTACACAAACGTTGGGAGGTAATTTAATCCAAAAGGCCACTGTATTGATGATAGTCTCTACAGGAAATGGTCCCAAGAAATGATGATCCAATTTCCACAATGGGCAAAGTGTGGAGAGAAGTTTGGTGGATTACCATATCAAATCTCTGATGGCTAAAGAAGGACCAGATTTACAGGGTTGATCCGCAAACCATTTGTAGCCTTTCCTTGCTTTTTCCAGTTGGTCTTGGAGGGCTTGATGGATTGCTCACAATTCTTGCAAGAACTGGCCAGTAGCTGGAACATGAGAACCTGGAGAATATCATGGGAAGAACCGAGGTTGATATCCATAATTGGCCAGAAAAGGTGTCATCTGGGTGGATGTTCATTGTTATATGCAAATTCTGCAAGGGCCAAGAGGTCTGTCCAGTTATGCTGCTGGAAATTAACATAGCAGTGCAGGTATCATTTCAGAATGACGTTAACCCGTTCAATCCCTCCATCCAATTCCAGATGGCAGATGACAGGTGGATCTGGACCTCCAAGTTCTTGAGGAGGGCCCACCAGAACTGAGCAGTGAACTATGAGCCCTGATCCAAACCTACCCACTAGGACAATCCATGAAGTTGAAAGATGTGGCATATGAATAACTGCAGTTTCCTGGGCAGTGGGTAAACTGGGGCACGCAATAATGATGGTGATATTTAATTTTCTGTAATTGCAACATAATCTCAGTTCACTTGACTTCTTTCTAATAAACAACACAGGTGCAGCCACTGGAGAAGAGGAGGGTCATATAAATCTCCTCTTCAAGTTTTTCTCAAGAAAGTCTCTGAGGGCTGCTAATTCTGATTCTTATAAGAGGTATATGTAGCCTACTAGAAGTTTGGCTGCAGGAACCAGACTGATAGACCAATTGTAGGGCCTGTGTGGTGGGAGTTGGTCTGCCTCTTTTTCACTGAAGACATCAGCACAGTCCATAAATGGATGAGGGAGGCTCTAGTTCACCAGCAACAAGGGTGTTCAGTATTTTGGGAACAAAAGACTTGCAACAAATGCTCCCAAATGTGATGGCACCTGAGGACCACACAATATGAGGATCATGGGCCTGAAGGCCCTCCAGCCCCAAAACAATAGGAAAATGGGATGCAGATGCCAGGTAGAATTCCAGCCATTCTATGTAACCGCCCACTTGACATTTGCACTGGGTCTGTTGCTGAGGCCACTGGTCCAGAGCATAGCAGCCAGCCATCGATTGTCTCTACTAACAGAGGAGGTACTATATTCCACTCTTTGGCAAATTTCTCATCCAAGAAATTTGCAGTGACCCCTGAGTCAATCATGGCAGGGACCTGTAAAGCTGGCCTTCCTGAGATCTTTAAAGAAACAATCACAACAAGGTGTTTGGCAGGAGTAACATGGGGTGCCTGGGTTTGGCCAGCCACCAAACTTGGCCCAGTCTAGCTGCCCTTTTAGACTGGGTTCAGTTGATTTCCCAACTGAGAAAGTCTGGCCTTCTTGAAAGGGCATGTGGCAACTAGGTGACCTTGACCTCCACAGTACAGGGCATAGAACCTCACACCAGCATCTCTCCTTTTCCGCCTGAGTGAGACAAGGCCAAGCACCCCCCACTTGCATGGGCTCCCCCGTAGAAAATTCCTTGGGTTTTTGAGACAGTGTGGGTAATGGTGCCATTGAGGAGTTTGTCCTTGCCTTCCGTCACTGAAGGCAGCCATCAATATGAAGGCACAAATGCTTAAGAGCCTGCAGGGTCTGTGGGCACTCAGTCCTGGCCAACTCCTCTAATATTTCCAAGGACAGACCTTCCTGGAACTGATCCACCAAGGCAGCGTCATTCCACGTCAAATCCGGAGCCAAAAGACGGAATTCACTAATATACTCGGTTACTGGCTGGCGATCCTGCTTCAGCTCCCTAATGAGTAGATTAGCAGTCTTCACAGGATTCTCATACATAGTTTGAAGCTGCTGGCTCAGTTCAATTCAGCAGTCATCCAGCAGGTGGCTCTGTTGTGCATCTGGCTGCAGAACTGGGAAGCAATCTCAAACCCTACTCAGAAGCAATCCGTAGGAAAGTCCTCAACAGGAAGGCTCATTTAAAGTTTGCACTGAGCAAAAAACACAGGAAACTGGGGCAGCAGTCCCATCAGATTTCTCCGGCACAAGGACTGGGCCTTTCCGGCATGGAGGCTGAGCAGCTGCGGCTGAAGTTTGCAAAGACTGAAGCTGATGCAGCTGGGCGGTAAGGAAGGCGACTTACTGGGAGAGCTGGGCGTTGTCAGTGAGAAGCTGCTCCATTTTCTCTGTGCTGGCCAAGCAAACAGCCACCTCCTTTTTTCCCCAAAAGGGTGGGCTGGCACAAACTGTCTTGTCCCAGGCCAAGCACCCAGAGAGGTGGTTGCAAACTTTACTGAATTTACTTTACTTTTTTGTAAAGTTCGTGAAGTAAATAAACAAAGGAAATATGAGTGCACACACACACACACACACATGCATAGTGTAGAGAGCACAACACAAGCGCCACCTCTTTTGTACATGCACACAATATTGTGACTTGTGTACAAAAGAGTCAGACCTTGCAACACAATGTTTTGATGCTTTTTTCATCATTTGCCACCAGTCTGAACTGGATTCTCACAAAGTCTCTTTAGCAAGATTTATTGAGACAAAGGGGATGGAGTTTGTAAGAATTCTAGCAAATGAACTAAAAATCAATATATCTCAAAATAGTTAGGGTGAACCATTCTTAATCTTCTTGCTAACTGCCTTTCTATGAATCAACAAACAGCAGGTCTCTTCACTCACACAGGAGTGTGCAGCTGGTTGTTTACAAAACTTCTCCTGAATCTTTATCAGTGTGAGAATGAACTATTACAACAAATATGATTCCCTGCCTCAGTAAGAGGTGAATTCTGTCAAAACTCTTCCAGCAGCATCCTAAATTCACAGAATACAGGAAGCCATAATACTTTTGTTTGGAGAAGCCAACCATTGCGACAAGCAAATCGTGTTTATAACACGTGAAAACACAGCCAACAATGGTTCATTCAATAAGCCATGGATGAAACTAACCATGATTTAGTGTTGTGTGACTCAAGGCAAATGGTAATCAGAAAACCAACATACCTCCAGGACTCATGGACCCAGAATTCAGATTTTGCCACTTTGCTGGCCTAGAGATTACATTTAGAGTTCAGTCACTCCAGAATTAGCCACCATCTACTTACCCCACAAGCACCAGTGCCACCTCTCCCATCAACCCAAACAAATGACTTCAGTGGATACAGGAAGTGACATACTGTGCCACATTCAGATCACACCCAGGTTAAAGCTACCAGGTCTGCATTGCAAAAATCCAGACAACCATGCCATGGCAGCAAAGAATTCAACTCTTCTGTATCTCTTTCCAGGGTCATCTAGAGGGTGTCCAGACCTTTGCAGTACAGATGTGGTAGCTCTAATCCAAGAGGCCATCTTCCCACTAAACTTAATAGAAAGGAGAAAAACAAGCATCTAGGCAGTGTATTTTTCACTGAATATGAAACATTTACCTGGAGATGAGGAAATGCGTATTTCCATGGTTTGCCTCACAGTCTCAAATGTGTATCTGTTATAGGCCATCACCTACAACAGAGAAGTGAAAGAGATTTGCTTACTGTACAGGTATTTGTTCTTCTCTCTCTTTTTGTATATCTACCTATTTCCTGGAAAGGTAATAAGAAAATCCCCCCCCCCTTTTCTAAAAGAACACGACCATTAAAGCCAGTGTATTGTCTCAGAACACAAATGCCAGTAGGCAATTGTTTCCTTCCATCAATTTGGAAGTGGCCCTTCAAATCTGGTGTGAGGCTTCCTGGTACAGCCAATCTGAATCTGCCAATATTTCAGAATCAGATCAAGCCCCTAGCAGTGCTTACAACCGAGAAGGCTAGCTTCTCACATCTGATTAACCAGATTTATTGAAAAGGAAAAAAAATGTTAGGATACAGAATCTTGAAAGCTTTAGCACCAGATTCATCAGTAAGTTTATCAGGATGGTGATTCTTTGATCTTCTTGCTGATAGCCTCTGAAATAGTGGGGAGGTTGGTATTTACCTCCCTGATATAGAAGGCATAAATAGACATTCTAGCCCTGTAATATTTTGCAAACTGTCATTCTCTTTCCAGATTCAGAGAAGTCCATGATGCAGAAATATTCCTGGTTAATAAGTTATGGTTGAGAGCAGTTTGATGCAGCGGTTAAGGCGAGAAACTGGGAGATTGTGAGTTCTAGTCCTGCCTTAGGCATGAAGCCAACTGGGTGATGACCAGTCACTCTCTCTCAGCCCTAGGAAGCAGGCAATGGCAAACCACTTCTGAAATCTTGCCAAGAAAACTGCAGGGACCAGTCCAGGCAGTCACCAGGAGTCAACAATGACTTGAAGGCAAAGGAGGAGGAGGAGGAGGAGGAGGAGGAGGAGGAGGAGGAGGAGGAGGACATGTAGTTATTTCAACATGTCACATGTAACATAATGCATACAATATTTGTGCTTTTCTGTATATCATCCCCAGCTCCAGTATGCTTTTCTGTATATCGTCCCCAGCTCCAGTACATATTCTCTACTTTTAAAGACATAATTTACATGTAAAAGATATCCTCTTTTGAGCTGAGCTCTTTATGGACACATCCATGCAGTTTTCTTGGCAATGGTAGATAAGGGGTTTGTGACTGCCATCCCAGTCAGGTTTATAACCTTTGTGTTCTTTTATTCCCTGGTAGTCTCCCATCCTAGTATTAACCAGCCCCAACCCCACTTAGCTTCCAAGTTCCAACACATTCAACTAAATACTAACACCTGCTGAGGCTTAATCTAAATTGGACTGTTCACAGAACAGATAGAAAGATTTTCACAGAATTCAGATATAAAGATTTTAAGCCCCTGCTGTAAAGGTAATGAAATGTAATGTTGAGAAAGTTTCACTTAAGACATAGGCAAACAGATATAACATTCTGAAATGCAGACACGCACCTCAATAGTCTGCTTGCCAACGTCCTTACTTGTGGCAGACCCATAGAGGTATCCTGTGTCAAAGGGGGTACGTTGAATGTAGCGTAGCCACCGGGGCAAATCAGGGTGATCCAGAAGATTGGCATGGAAAGTGATGGGAGGGTCAAACGAAGGTTCTTCTGAAAGATTTTAGATCCAGACCAAGTTAAATCTGGTCTTCTCCCAAGATAGAGGAGATAGTATCATGGAGCTTAGAACTCAAATGATACAATACTTGTACAAAATGAAGATTAGTTTTTTTCCCCAAATAATTTGCCTTTAAAGTTGGGATGTTGACTTAGACTAATAATTATAGTAACAGGGGCAGACCCCATGAATTTAACAAACTTAAATTCATGTTTGTTTCCTTTTGGATAAACAGAGTAAAATCTGTCTCTTCAGAATTAAGAATAGCATTAGGGTAACCCAGTGGGTTACATTACTAGCATGTTTACATTTCATCTGTTGTTGTTTTTTCCCCCTCTTCTATAATTTTCAGTCAGCCAATGGGGGGAAAAGTGGTTTCCTAGAATGACTGTGGGAAAAAGAGATGAAATTTTCAACAGACTACTAATTTTAGAAATTTCACCAAAACATTCTGTTTTGCATTAATCTTAGTGACAAGGTAGCTTAGAAGTATGTGCCCAGATGTTCTACAGCCTCCTTGGCTGTTCACACTTCAGTTAAATCCCAGTGGAAAGATCTTATGAGGGAATTCCTCTCTTGAGGCTTCAGATATGTGTTGACAGCTAGAAGGGTGCAAAGAAAATAAATATATAACAGGAAATAGTGACAAAGTATTCTCCTGCTTCTTACAACAAAGGAAGTTCTAAATCAGTGTTTCTCAACTTTGACAGCTTTAAGATGTGTGGACTTCAACTCCCAGAATTCCCTAGCCAGCCATGCTAGCTAGGGAATTCTGGAAGTTGAAGTCCACACATCTTAAAGTTGCCAAGTTTGAGAAAACTACTCTAAATCATGCAGGCCCCTTGCACCTCATTCACAGCCCTCCAGCACTCTGAGACTTTGCTGCTAAAATTTGGCAACAAAATGGCCTATCTAACAGGCCAGTTTTTCAGGGTTTTCTTTTTAAAAATAGTATGCTAATGGGACTGACAGGCAAACTGTTCACATTTCTACCCTAAAAGCTCATCAGATACCCCAAAATTGCTTCACCAAAATTATGCCATTGTACCACCAAATTTTGGCTCCTTGGTTTGGGGCTGTTTTTTTAGAGCTGAGTGGTCATTTTAAAGGTCAAACAGAAGTAATGTGCCCCAGTCCTTCCAATGACATCCCGTTATCATTCAAAGGCCTCCTACAGTCCTCTAGAAGGTCAAGAAACTGAATTATATTAAATGTATAATTCAAGCAACCTTTTGTTCATTAACAAAGTTACTTTTGTTACGCCCCTTCCTGGATCAGGAGGACCTCCGCATGGTCACTCATGCCCTGGTCACCTCCGGGTTGGATTACTGTAATGCGCTCTACATGGGGCTACCCTTGAAGAGTATCCGGAAGCTACAGCAGGTACAGAATGCGACAGTGCGGACAGTTCTCGAAGCCCCTAGGAGGGCACGTATAACACCACTGTTGCGTGAGCTGCATTGGTTACCAGTTTGTTTCCGGGTCCAATTCAAGGTGTTGGTCATCACCTTTAAAGCCCTTCATGGCACAGGACCAGGTTATCTGAGGAACCGCCTCGCCCCGGTCATTTCAGCCCGCCCCACTTGGTCCAGCAGAAGGGGCAGGTTGCAGACCCCACCAGTCAAGGAATTTCGATTGGTGGGGTCTAGGCAGAGAGCCTTTTCTGCTGCAGCTCCCGCCCTATGGAACATCCTGCCCCCTGAGATCCGATGTGCCCCCTCCCTCATGGGCTTCAGGAAAGGGATTAAATCCTGGCTCTGCCAGAAGGCCTGGGGGCTGGAGGGGGGCCCGCATCTGTGGAGATGGCTGGTGGGGTGATGGGTTTGTCCCCCCCCACCCAGCAACTTGCAGGTTTTTAGGGCTAAAAATTATAGGAGGTTTTTAGGGCATTTTTAATATATGTTTTTTTAATTATTTATAGATTTTATCCATGGTTGGAGGGACTTGTGCTTTTTCCTTTTTTATTATTGTGAGCCGCCCAGAGTCACCCGTTGGGGGAGATGGGCGGCATACAAGTTTGATAATAAATAAATAAATAAATAAATAAATAAATAAAAACATTTCAGAAACCATAGTTAATAATTTTTCCCTTAAGTTATCTAAATCATCATAATGTTAACAATTTCTAGTCAATACTGTATAAATACCACTGTACCTTGATAATATAATGTATTATTTGCATCTTATAATACAATAACACAATTAATTTGGAAAAAAAGAAGCAGCTGAAATACAGCCCCTGATCCCTCAATGTTTGCCCATCCCTGCTCTAAACCACTTCCAGAAGGACCTCCAAAGCACTCTGAGCTCCAGAAAAAACAGGAGACTTCTTCACCATAGAAAAAGTGGGAATGGCTCAGTTCAGCAGGCAGGGTACAGGTTCTGTCCCACTGTAGCCACCTTTGTGATTTGCTCATATGGCGATAGATGGGAAAACTCATGGAGGGACAGAAAGAAAGAGCAACAACAAAAGAAAATGTTTGAGATCCTTACCATGGTCATCCATGGAGAAAGGGAAAGTATCCTTAAAGTCCTCTCTTTCCAGCTCATGGATGAAAATGACTCCAACCACCGCATGGAGATTGAGAACAGGAAGACTGGCAGACAAGCCCCCAATGAAAATAACCCCTAGCAGTAAGTAAAGAAAGTAGCAGTTTAAGTCCAAAATCCCAGTCCTGCTGCTCCAAAGACAATATTTCTCTTTTCCCCAGCGCCCTTTGCTTTCAACAGACTAAGCATGAGCAAAATGTACATCCAGCCCAAGCGAGATTTCTGCATAACTGGAAACATTGCATGTTTGTACCCCAGCTAAAGATGAAACAGAAATTTGAAATTATCTGGCATGGAAATATATTAGATTAAACTGTAATGCAGAATGTGCTTTAAACACAGATGCACACACATTTTCTCTTTAATTCATGTTAAATTGCATTAAGCTATTTTCATGGTGATGACGATGTTCTTCTGCTGATTGGTTTTTATTTAATAGATTTCTGTAGGTTATTATACGCTTCCCTTCATTGGTTTTCTCATCGTTTTAACTTTTTGGATGATCACACGGAGAACCTCTTGAACAACGGTTACAAAATCACATTATAAAATATAATGTAAGCAGGACTGGAAATGCAGATTTTAAATGAGATTATGCACTATTTGACTCCAATGAACTTTGAGCAGTACTTATAACAGAGGAGTTATGATGAAGACTTGGAATATCAGCACACAGTCATATTTACACCCTTGTTTCCTTTTTAAAAAGAGCAGAGGGATCTTAATTTGCATCATTTGGGTAGGGCAGTTCTAACTCCTTCCTTGGAATATCTCAATTTTGGAGCCTCTAACATCTCAAAAGCCTGCTGGATTCATGCTGGGAAGTTAGAACAGAGACAGGAGAGGCATTTGTGCTGCTTCATCTTCTCACTGGATCTATTTTTTGATAGAATTCCCTTTCATTGCAATCAGTGAAGGTGGGTGGGGTATAAATAACCACAAAATGGTATAGATCAGTATTTCTCAACCTCAGCAATGTTAAGATGTGTGGACTTCAATTCCCAGAATTCCCCAGCCAGCCATTCTGGGAATTGAAGTCCACACATCTTAACATTGCTGAGGTTGAGAAACACCGGTATAGATTACATATGGGTTTAAGAGTATTCTGGAGGAATTGGAAAGCTTCTCAATCTTGTCATAGGCCTTCATGGTTCATCACTTCCAATGTGAATCTTTCCTCTAGTATTTGAGGCTGGAAGAACAGTAGGAGGAGGTTGTCAACATTTTGATTTCTCCTTCCAAGTCGCATTTCAGATCAAACCAAATCTTTATTACAGCCATAAGGCCAGCTATTAAATCACCACCCTTACTTCGACCTCAGAGCAAAATCCAAACATTCTAGGTTTCCTTGGATACCCTCCTATCATTCGTCTTTTATTCATTTGTTCCTAATTATTACTGCCATTGAATTTAATCCCTTGCATTTGGGGGTGGCTTTTTAATTGTTGTTCCAAATTGCTTTTGGAACCAATCTTGGGTGCCAAACAGAATATAAATATTTCAATTGATTGATTATGTGCCATCAAGACACTGTTGACTCTTAGCAACAGAGATAGATTTTCTCCATGATGATCTGCCCTTAACTTGGTTTTTCAGGTCTTCCAACAGTGTCCCCATCACTACTGTAAGTGAATTTATCCAATTTGCTGCTGGTTGTCCTCTTCTTCTTCTACTTCCTTCCACCTTTCCCAGCATTACAACCTTCTCCAGAGAGCTAGGTCTTCGCACAATGTGTCCAAAGTATGATAATTTGAGTTTGTTGTTTGTGCCTCAGATGAGAACTTTGGGTTGATTTGTTTGATGACCCATTTGTTTGGTGTTTTGGCAGTCCATGGAATTCTCAGAAATCTTCTACAACACTAAAGTTCAAAAGAGTCAATACTCTTCCTTTCCTGCTTCTTGAAAGTCCAATAAATATTTTAAATACATTGCCCAATCTTGCAATCCCTTTTATGCAGGCAAGGTAGGGTTTATACATTGAAAACCAACTTCTATATGTGCAGAGGTTCAACCAAACTGATTTTTTCTTCATTTACTTCACTTTATGTGCTTCTAATCTCTAGTTTTGATGGAGGAATGATGGTGTTCTATCTGTTCTCTATCCAATTGTTTTTGTGATATTCAAACAATGTTAATGTTACAGACTTTTCTCACCTTTGCTTGTTTTATTTCCTGAGGATTAGATCTTTTTACCTTACCATTGGGTAGAATTTATTATTTCCTCACATCAGCAAGGTCCATTTGCAACTTCATGAAGAAATTGCTGATATAGCTTAACACTTATTGAATAAGAAGTTCCTTTTCCCATTCTCTGAATATCTTGTCTATTACATCAATAAGGCCCCTGTCTCCCCCAAGAGGACAGATGAAAATACTGTTTCTGCAAAATTCTGCAAGCAGAATTCCTCCAATACTTTATAATTTCCTCATTCCCATTCATTCATTGGGATCCATACTGATGTCACTGGATGCTTCCAGGAGAAGGTTTTAACAATGAAAAGGCACTGAGCAACTTGTCTGCTCCTTAGCCACCATCTAGAAGTAGATTACAAACCATTTTTCACAATACTCATATTGTACACAATACAAATTAAACTTGTGTTCTACTAGTATTTGCATGAGCAAAAATAAATGTGAAAGGGAGAAAGTTATCACATTCTTCCTAGGAAAGCGTCCAAAGAACTCTAACAGAAGGAAGGAAGGAAGGAAGGAAGGAAGGAAGGAAGGAAGGAAGGAAGGAAGGAAGGAAGGAAGGAAGGAAGGAAGGAAGGAAGGAAGGGAGGGAGGAGGGAGGGAGGGAGAGATAAGGGTCCTCCCTTGTACAGGATCCAACCTTGGATGTCTTCCCCAAACCCATATGGAAGGTTCTTGCACTTTCAGCTTAGGAGCAATGTCAGTAGAAGCAGAATGAGACCAGATCAGGAGGCATGTCAGAGCTCAGTCAGAAGTTTGAGTCTGCAGGATCCAAAAGCCTCCTGGTCCCTAATCTTCCTGACCCAGAGGGAAGCGTACAGAAGATCAAATGGGAGGGGGAGGGAGAGGGAGGGCGAGATCCATTTCCTCTCGCCTTGCTTCCAATGAAAGGGAAATCTTCCAGGGGGAGGAGGGGGGAATCACTCTACTTTGCTAGTACAAGCAATATGAGATTTTAAGTAAAGCAGTTGCTTTACTTCTAGACGTCTCTTCTACAGAGAGCAGACTGCTTTGCTCAGTACATTTAGAGACTGCATTTTGTGACTTGGGGAACCTACTTTTTACAATATATTTTGCTCTGTGTGTGTGTGTGTGTGTGTGTGTGAAAAATCTATTTATCAACCCACACTGAACCAATGCAGTAGAATAGAGTCCGTAACCTTCAATGAACCTTCATCCTGTAATGGATTGATTTGGTTGAGATAGATAGGCAGATAGACAGATAGCCACACACACACATTTGTGTGTGATTCATAAAAGCTGCGGACAACTTAAAGTATAATAAATCTGTCTTTAAAGATGTCACACGTCTATTTTTTCATTTTATTATAACACAAAAGAGAGGCAATATGGCTAGAAACCAGGAGATCATGAGTTCTAGTCCTGCCTGAGGTGCGAAGCCAGCTGGGGGATTTGGGGCCAGTCACTCTCTCTCAGCCCTAGGAAGGGCGAACCACTTCCAAAATCTTGCCAAGAAAACTGCAGGGACTTGTCCAGTCAGTCACCAGGAATCAACACTAACTTGAAGGCACCAAAAAAAAAGCCCACCCCCCCCCCAAAAAAGCAAAACCAGGCTTATTTATTTATTTATTTATTTATTTATGGCACTTACAGTATACGGCCACCTATCTCATATAATGATCCTAGGCAGCTCACAGCAATCAATAAAAGCAGAGATAAAAAACAAAGCCACCCTCCCCAGCAGATGCCACACCCAACAGCCCCCCAGCTCAACCCCCATCCTAGCCCGATGCTTGGGGAAAGAGCCAGATCTTCAGGCTAAAAAGGTGTGGGTATACTTTACGCCAGGGGATAAGAACAACTTCATGTGGGAAAATTTAGATCAGGGTCATGAAACAGGGCAGGGGAAGGGCTTAACTATAAACATACACGCACATACACACACCAGCATGGCCTATTGAGGGACCATCTATTTCTGCCTCTCCAGTAAGGTCAAGCGGAGCGGGTGTGCTCCAGGACATTTTTCATTTAAACGTCATTTTGCAGGACCAGAGAAGCGTGTCTTCTCTGTTGCAGCGCCTGTCCTCTGGAGCAGTCTCTCCCAAGATCCGTACAGCTCCCACCCAGATAATATTCCCAAGGTCCTTGAAAGCCTGGCTCTCTTTCCTGGGCTTGGGGTAAGATGGGTGTCGAGCCCCTGTTGTCGTTTTTTCTTGTCCCGCATATGGGCTTTTCCCCCACCGGATGTACGTGATTTCTTCTCCTCTCTCTCTCTCTCTCTCTCTCATAATTTTAATAAAAGTTTTTAAAACTTTTAAAAAGTTTTTAAAAAGAAGATAAAAATGAATACAAACGAATAAGTAAGAAGAGAAAGAAAGAAATCAAAAAGAAAGCTAAAAATGCAAGAAAGAAAAAAGAAAAATAGAAAAGAAAGAAAAAAGATGCAAAGGAGTGGCTTCTGATCTAAATAAAGTTATTTTATTTATATATCACATTTATATAGCCGCCCATCTCACACAAAGCGACTCCGGGTGGCGTACAACAATTAACCAAGTTATCTTCTCTCCATTTCACTGTCATTGCTTTTTAAGTGTCAGCCACCCAGAGCCGCTTAGAATCCAGTGGCCTTTAAATCTAATCAAATAAACAAGCCAACGAATAAATAAATACTTGGATCAATTTCGGATCTCCTATCCATTGCTAAAAATAAAAACCTCTAGAAATAATGGATCCTGCTTTTTTTTTAAAAAAAAAGAATTCTACTTTTTCTCCTAGCAAAGATACCTTCCTGAATTTTGGCTCCGTGTCTTTTTGAAATAAGTTGTTTTTTTTTTCTTCCCATTTTGACCACAGCTCTGTGTAACTCAAAAGCCAGCACATTATACACCCATTGGATTTTTGGCCCCTAACAGATGCCACCACCCGTGCTACAATCTTCTGTTTTCTTCAGCAAACCGGGCAACAACCGCCTCTACACCAAACGACAAAAGGGACTGCAGCTCACTAAAATTAGAAGGTGCCTAACAGAGGCAGTGAAAAAGCAGATAAAGCTTGATCCCTATGAAATTTTGACATGCGTACAAATCCTGGGGACTGGGAAAGGTACAAAGGGGAAAGTTCATCCTGCGTGATTATTTCTCTCTTGAGTGGCATTCGGCAAGTCTGAAACGACTCTCGCTGCAACTTCCTTCTCAGATCTTTCCTCACAGCGTCTTGAAGCCTTAAAACCAGCCCCTGTGCAACTCTGCACCTTCGCACAGCAGGACAGAGTTGAGCCGCAGAGAGAACACCCAAGCACACCCAGCGCATTGCGCATTTCTATCCTGCCATATACAGTAGAAAACTAGGAACCAACTTGCCTGCGAGGAAACAGCTCCCAGTCAGGCACTGTCCTGCCATCTTGCAAGTGGAAAACTTTGATTGACAGGGGCAGGCTGGTGTGAAAGATGGGGGGAGGCAGTGTGCATGTGCTGTTGCCAGCAAAGGTTCAAAGAATGTATGCCAGCTGGGGCCCAAGCTTCGGGCCCCATACCTGCCACAAGGGGGCAGCATCAGCCTATTCCATAAACATACTCCATAGAGAAGCAGCTGGTCAAATTGTTAAGCATAAATTTGTCCTTCACTCTAAAATCTGCTTGCATTTAAATAGTGTGGGTGGAATAATACAGGGAGGCTGTGCAGTAGCTGTATTCAAACAACATCCTTAATCAGGTTAGGACATCTGCACAATATGCTAAATGTGGCTAGTGTTAATCATTGTTGGGGGAGGCGGGGGGGGCTTACTGTGTTGTGTAAACCAGTCCAAAGCCTCAAATCCAGAAGATGGGTTAATTCAATAACCAGGTTATGTGTGCTGTATGATGCCACCAAATAGCATTAGTACCAGGGGCAGCAGGGAATGAGAAGGATAGCCATAGAAAATGATAGTAACAAGAGAGTTCGTGGTGCATTAAAGACTAGAAAACTAAAGTAATGACAAGTAATAAATGGATGCATAAGATAACAATTAAATGTATAACTGAACAAAATACTAAATATTAGATGACATTAAATCATGATATACTATTGACAAAGTAGCACAACATATTAAGACCATGAGAAAGGGCGATGACTATGTCTAATAAAAAGCAAAACGTCGCCATGCCCCAGCAGAGGAATTCAATAGGAGACTCTAAGCGTGGAAAAGTTAGATTTAGATTTGATCATTTCTAAGGGCCTGTGATACTGAAAATTGAGACGTGGCAGAGTTCGCTTGTTTGGCTCAGCCCCATTGCTGGACCATGGGCCTTTGGACATATATACCCAGCCATGGTACAAGCATGCCCAGGCAACATCTTCTTACCCGGCACTGCCTTCTTCTAATCCCCAGCCCAGGACTGAGGCAGGCTTAAGTCACCCTTGGCTTTACCAGGGTGAAAGTGATGTTTTCCCCCTTGAGCTGGTAGCATCCAATGACAGTCACAAGGTATATAAAACCTGCTACGCTTTGCCACTTATTACATTGGAGATGAAGTGAGGTAACCAGTAGCAAGTGGGACTGGAATGGTTCTTAACTGGCCATGTCATACATGTGCCAGCTCCTGCCTTTCTTCTGGTCATTGGCCAATGTCATCCACAGGTAGCCACTCCTTGAGGGACGGGGTGGTGGTGGGAGGAATGATGATGCAGGCGTCATGATGTCATGATGCAACAACTGCATGATGAGTTGGCGTTTTGACTTCATCGTGCTCCACTGGCCTCATCTGCTGCCATTCTGCTGTGCTCTCCTTAAGCAGCTGGAGACATCATCACCATTCCAGGCCCATCAAAACTACCTCTTCACGCAAAACTGCTCAGCCACAGTATTGTCAGGGTGTTAAGCCCCTTCCCAATTTAGCACAGGGTTAAAATAGCAGGGAGGTTGAATCACGTAAGAGTGAAAAATATAGGATGAAAGAGTAAAACATTAGAACACCTAACCCTCTTGCTCCCATTGCCTCCTGGACACAGAGGACCCTGGAAATCAGCATTTTTATTTATTTATATTTATTTATTTATTTATTTATAAATCAAATTTACGTGCTGCCCATCTCACTATATAAGTGACTCTAGGCGGCTCACAAATAAAAACCATAACAGTAAAAAAAACTTAGAAAAAACAGAGTTAGAAGATGGATTTCTATATTTCTATATAAGGAAAAGAAAGGAAGGAGAGAGAAATCCTAAGTTAAAAAAATGCTGTTTGTGACTCAGCTCTCTTCAATCTTCTTCTTTTTTAAACATTATTCAGTGCCGTATATGTGGCCTTGAGCTCCTGAGGAAAGACAATTTATCAATCTAACAAATAATACTGTGCCCTATATATCCATGTAACTCTCACATTGGACTACAACAGAATGGCCTGCAGGATATTTATTTGTTAGACTGATACCCTGCCTTTCCTCAGGAGCTCAAGGCTGCATACAGGGCATTCCCTCCCCACTTTTCCCCAACAACCCTGCTGGGTTGAACAAGTACAACTGGCCCAAAATCACCCAGGGCGCTTATGTAGCTGAAGGAGGACTGGAACCTGGGTCTCCCTGATCTTGATCCAGCATCTTCATCGCTGGACTCTATTTGGTCTTTGACGGAGAGCAAGTGGCTGGCCCAGAGCCACTCAGGCTACTTCCATGCCTGAGGGCAGACTTGAACCTTAATAATTACACTACAGTGCCTCTATCAGCATCCTCCACCTTTTCAAAATTAAATAAATTGGCACAGATGGTTGTTTTAAGCTTTCTCTTACCTGTTTTTATTTTTCTCATTCTATATCCAAAACATTTGCCAGGTTTGCACAAAGTAGGTATACATAAACAGATGTGTTGGTGTTATACACACCCAGCCAGTGTGTTACGGCATTAGCTACAGAGGACTAGAGGCTAATCATTGATTTTAGTTAGTTTAGTTTAGTTCTAGTCCACTAAATCTTATGTCATACTACATTCATCATGACATCATCATGGCTATACAAAAACTATACAGTTACAAGTAATTCATGTCCGTTGTCCTGTTTTTGTGAAAAGTATGTTAATTATAAAGTTAATCAACAAAGCTAATGTTAGTTAAGGTTTAGCATGTGGCATAAAACAAGGACTAATCCAATTGTACATGTGGTCTTTATTTTTATTTAATTAAACAGCTTTCTTGAAATTATTAGCAGTACCAATGAAGCACCATGCACTCTTTGATGTAGCTAAAGGTCTGAAAGGAAATATAGAAATAAAAGCCATACTTTTATTTTACATTAAAATAAAACATTACAGAAAGTGGCATTATACATACTGGACAATGCTCATAATACTTACAGCTTAAAAATCCGAACATTTGTGCCAGATATTAATCCTGAAACTCCCTAGTACTTCTCCGAATATGAAATGCAACTCCATTGTTTCAACTACAGTGAGGAAGAGGATCGGAGATGTTAGGAACAGCTTGGAGAAAAATCTTCCCTCTGTCAAAGCTTTCCTTTCTGCAAGATTCTCCCAGAAAGCGTGCAAACGTACTTCCACTCTGCACATAATATAGTCACACTCCCTCTTATTGAAGCCAAAAAAGGGGATATTTTTAAAAAGAGAAAAAAGATAGGATTCCCCCCCCCAGGATTTTTTTCCCTTTTTATGTTGTTTTATTTATTGTATTATTATAAAACATAAGAGTACGTTATATTATTTGGGTACAGTGGTATTTATACAGTGTTGGCTGGAGATTATTAACACTGATGTTTAGATAAACCTTTAAAGATAAAGAAAAAAAGAAAGTTGATGTCAATGTTGACTATGATTTCTAAAATGTTAATGTTGTTAAGCATAATATTGCTTAAATGTTACATCTAAAGCTGGATGTGGCATTGATACGTAGTGCAAAATACATTAAATTATTTATTACATAATAAAGGTTTCTATCTTAAGATTAATACTAAATACTGAGGTCTCCACTGTATAGTTACTTATTATTGTTTATGTATATTAAAAAAAGAAAAGAAAAAAGAAAAAAGTTTAAAAAGCTATTTGGTTTCTAACTGCCCCCTTCTTGTGCCTCTACCAATTTGCGATGTTTATAAGCATTTAGGCCCCCTTAAAAACCATGCTGTAAGTGTTTATATTTGCCATTCTGCCTAATATATTGCATATATGGGAACTATTCTTTCCTGAATTTGGTTAAACGTCTGTTGTGAATATATACTGTTAATTTTGCTATTGCTGCATATTCTCCAAGTTTAAGTTCCCAATCAGGTATCTGCGGAATTATATCTTTCTTCCAATGTTTCTTCTCACTGCTGTGAACATGTATCTCAGTAAATTATGATATTTCTTACTGATATATTCTGGGATTATACCGAGTAAAAGAAGTCATGATTTCATTTTGAATTTAATTTCCAAAATTTTCTGCATTGAACTACAGCATGTATTTCTTTCCAGTACTTTTGAGGTTTTTTTACATGTCCATCACATGTGATAAAATGTTCCTTCTGTTTCATGCATTTCCAACATTTATTACTATAAGATTTATCTAACTTGGAGATTATTTGTGAAATTGTGTACCATCTGTAAAATCTTTTGTACTGATTTTGTTTTAGACTGCAGCTTGGAGTAAATTTTATGAATTTGATCCATAATTCTCCCCATAGTTATGTTGTAACTGTTTCTTTAAAATTTTGCATCCATTTTATCATACAGTTTTATTTGTTCTGTCTCTATGTTGTATCTAAGCAGAACTTTGTATATGAGCCCTAACAGATGGTACTGGTTTCGTATAAGTGTTTCAAATTCTGTCATTTTTCTTACTGTCCCTCCTCATTCTTAAGATCGGATTTTATCCTTTCAGCAGTTTGTAAACACATCAACCATGGTATATTCCAACCTTCACTGAATAATTCTTGCTGTGTCTTTAATCTATTCATTGAGTCTGAGTGCACCATGTCTGCATATAAGAGTTGTTTTTCTGGGAATGACAAAAGTTCATCGCCTCTCATTTCTCCCAGGAGAATCTGAAACTCCAATTTCAAGATGAGCACCAGTATCACACTTTCTAATCCACATTAAATGCCCATTATCTGTTATTGTTTGGGCCTTATAAAAGGCAGTATTCCAACCCTCTTATAAAATGCATGATCCTTCAGATTCAGAAGAATTAGGTTCTTGTCTCCATATTAAATCCAGAAGGTTTGGAATAGGACTCCAGAAGAATCCCAACTAACAGCTGGTTGCAAAGGTGAAACTTTGCAAAGGATCCAGAGCACAGAGCTTAGAAAACATTATGAAGTGGAAAAGTGGTCTAGCTTGGGCAGGCTAAGATGACGAATGGTCAGACGACTGTCCTCATTGTCAGACATTTTTTGTTCTTCCCCAGTTTGACACAATCTGGCCCAAAACAGACCATCTGGTGTGGATGACACTTGGACAATCTACTTGATGGCACCCCCACAGTACACATGCAGGTTGGAGGAACAAAATCAGCAGGACTAGGGAGAGAAGGAGAGACAAGAACTACACACAGACACACAGGGATCAATGGTGCTAACACATTAGTCCCTTGAGTGATGCAGGAGATAAGATCATTAAGGATTTTTCATGTGTTTTACCAACCAGTCTACAGACTGGGGTGGATTACAAAACTGTGAAGCAAACAAACAAACAAACACAGCTCATACCAAAGTGACATCTATGAGAACCAGATCTTCTGTGGAAGCTACTCATTTGGCTGAACTGTGTACAATTGTGGGTGCACCCCAACAGAGTACTTCAATTGTACAAGTCATAGAAGCCATATAGAAAAGAATAGCTGTGATAGCCACAGTCCTCCCAAACAATATGCAGAGAAGTAAGACCAATAGAGGAGAATATGTGTAGCTCAGGGTTGAAATGTAGAGCCCTTGGGGTTCTCTGAGCTTGGTTGCATTCTTGCAGATGTTTCATTACCTGACTAGGGAACAACTTCAGTGCTACAAGGGAGTGAGGATTGCTCTCTGTTTATATACAGTAGCTAGGGCAATATAAACAGAAAGCAAACCTCACTCCCTTTTAGCACTGAAGATATTACCTAGTCAGGTAATGAAACGTCTGCAAGAAAACAACCAAGCTTAGAGAAGTAAGAGGTACTGGGCTTTAGCATGTCCTCCATTCCTTCACACAGATCAAGTCTCTTTGACAAAATTAAGACATTTTAAGCAAGCACATACCTTGTATAAAGGGATTCTAGAGTCCCTAATGTCTGAACATGACTTTGAGGGGTAACACAATGGCTTCCATGCACCATTAGAGATGGTTAATGGAAAACCCAGCTGAACAAAAATAAAACCAGCGATGTTGAAAGCATAACAAGAGGCAGAGGAGCGACCTGAAACGATCTGGTTCCAATCTGGAACATCTGTGAGCAATCAAGACATCTGAGAAGGGATACCTGCAAGAACTGGTTTTGGTCTGTCTTCTGATATCTTAAACTAAGCATGCTTGAATAATGTAGATCACCAAGGATTACTCTTAAAACTTCTTGCAAAACAAATAGACTATCCTAGCTGAGAAAACATGCCTATTGCTTTCCATAAGGATAGATTTGAGTCTTGTAAACTTCTTGGAGGTCACCCCTTGGTTCAGGAAACAGTGGTATATGGCAACAAACCAGCCTCTCAGTGAAAAAAATACTAAGACCTACATCAGTGTTTCTCAACTTTGGCAACTTCAAGACAGGTGGGCTTCAAGTCCCAGAATTCCCCAGCCAGCCACATATTGTGGTTGGGGATCTGTCTCCCAATCAAACATACATTCCCCAGTCTGCTACAACTCTAGTCCTTTCATCACAGAGCACGGACAGAAATCAAACATGTCTAGCTCGCTAGCTATAAAGTACATCAAAAAAGAAAGAAATGAAGATATAAAGCCCCCGGTGGATCCAGTTGCTGACAACGGGCGTGGAGCTTTTTGCCACTTTGAGCAGGAAATCCCTTCAAATCTGTAACGAGGAGCCTTAAGCGGATTGCACATAGTTTAAAAAATTACCGGGTGGCGGAAATTCGTTGTCCTAGGAGGTGACCTTAAAAACATTAAAGGCAACCCCCGCGGGAATGAATGGCTGCTCGTGCTCCGTGTTTTCAGATAGCCAAAAAGACTACAGGAATGACGTGGATCTAAATAGCTGGGCAAAGGGGTTGCTAACCTAACACAAAGCCTGGTTCAACTCCCCCGCGCTGGCAACTACAGTTGTTGCAGCTGCGCGCGCACCCCCCCCTCCCCAGTATATATATCCACATACACGTACATAGCCGCGTCTCCTCTACGCTCTCCGTTACCAGGATCCCTCTATATTTAGGTCAGCGAGCTTCTCCTTCCCCCGACTCTTAAGGAGGAACGTCCCTATGCCCAAGGGCAGCAGGAGCGCCGTCCAAGACACGAATCCACCTTTACAGGAAGAGAGCAAGGGAGAAGGGAAGGCAGATTTCCTCTTGCTTTCCGGAAGCGAGTGAAGAGGTCCGACAGCGGAGCAAAAGAAGGGGGAGAAGAGGAGATGAGGCAGGTTCTTCTGGCGTCGTTAGGAGGACAGGCTATTCTGTTCTGCAAGATCTGCGACCGGCATAAGGACAGCGCAAAGCGAAGTAGTCATTTAGCAGCCCTGCGCTGCCGTGCTGGAGTGAGATGCAGGAAGAGACAAGTAGGCGGCCCTTAGCAGTGTTATTCAGAGCAGCCAGCGTGGTCCAGAGGATGGCAGAGATGTGGAAAGAAGGATGCAGAAATAGGAAGTGCCATGGCCAATTCTTTGGATCCAGTGGGACCAGTTCTCAGCACAATCAGGGCAGGCTGGGGGGCCTGGGAATCCCATATCAGCTGCCAGAGCACCCGTCCCTATTGGCTTCCCTTACTATGATGGTTTTACTGGGATGACGGAAGTTCTCATCTCATATAATGGTGTGAGTTAAGGGGGAGCAGCTCTACAGCATGGAAGACCAAGGAAATAAATTAGGCTGGGAAATTCTGGGAATTGCTGATCCAGTTTATCTAGAGGACACAAGGAGACAAATCTCCTCTTAAAACCATCACCACCAGGAGCTGCAATCGAACACGTCTGGAGAGCAATGGACTGGGAGGGGCTGAGCTGAAGGAAGGAAACTGAGCATCACAGTCCACCCCCCTCGTGCCCGCCCGATGGGTTGGGTTACAGTTTGCACTGTCTCCAGCTTTGTGACCAAAGATAGTCCTGTGTGAATTGCACTAGTCCATTCTTGAAATTCCCAATATCTCTGTAGCAGCATAGCTGAGACCATAGAGTGAATGTTTCGAGGTCTCAAGGTCCTTTCCCTAAACCTTCCTAGGCCTACATATCCTAGCTTCAGCTCCTGCCTTGGTGTAGCAGCTATATAGTTTGCACACCACCTAACTTCCTAGTATACTCCATCCTAACCCTGGTATGTGTGAGATAGGGGCTTCCACAGCCTGTGCTTCTAATGGCAAGTAAAAGGGGGGGGGAAACAGATTTAAAAAAGGCATTCTAAAGCACCACCTCCTCACCATGTAACATTGAGATGTATAGCTAGGGAAATCAGCTCCTCCCTTCTTTTGGGGGGTATAGATCAATCTCACAAGAGCTAAATAGAAACAGATTTTATTTTTAAAAGGAGAAGATAAAAGATAACAATCTGTTTTTAACTCTACATATTTACATGCAAAATAATCAAAGGTGGAGGAAATAAAAATATAGGGCTGTTAAAATCACAAACAGCAATTTAAAGGAACCTCCAATACAAACATATACAGACAATAGAAGGCGCTGAGCAAATCACAAGATGATGCTAGTTTGTTTCTATTTAGAGCTAATTTGGATTACAGGTTCCACATTACAGAAAAAGAAATAGTGATTGAGTTTGTATAGACAGTACTGTACATCCCAGAAACGATAAATTAGATTTAAACAGAAAAAGAAAATAAAATTTAGTGTAGTTCTTAGCTAATGGTTTCCTAATTCCTCTAAACTAGAGAACAGATCCTTAGAATACATATTATCCTGTATAATTTGTTACCTGGAGGCTGGAAAATCCTTCTTCCTTCACATTCCAACTTTAATCAGAAGTTGGGGAAAAATCTTAACTCCCCCACCTACCCCAGCACAAACCTTGTTTTTTTTAGAGTTCTGCCTGTGGTTTTCAAAGACAGAAGTTCTTCCTTTCTAGCAGAAATGGGGAGTTTGGGGCAATCTGACTTTGTACATGACCCAAGACATACAACATGTCTGAGATGAGGAAGTGTGGATGGAAACTGCAATGCATGTGCTTGTCAGTGAATGTGGAATGTGAGCTTACCTCAATCTTTTTTTTTTATAGTAATTGTTATTAAAGCTTAAAAATACAAAGATAAAAACTAATATAAACTAAGAAAAATATAAAAAGAAAAAGTGCAGAAAAAAAAGTTGAAAAAAGATATATAAAGGAATGACTTCCCCCTTCATCAGGACAAACAATTTCAGTAACTTATCATCTTCTCTAACATTTCATTAACGGATCTCTTCTTCCCATATCTCATCTCTTATCTATAAACAAATTATAAAGCCTC
Organism: Python bivittatus; assembly: GCF_059951505.1. Classification (NCBI taxonomy): domain Eukaryota; kingdom Metazoa; phylum Chordata; class Lepidosauria; order Squamata; family Pythonidae; genus Python; species Python bivittatus. The sequence goes on along the minus strand of NW_028277067.1, from coordinate 12,719,131 downwards.
GTCATTCAATCCTAATCAGCAAAAGTCCATTAAGAGTTACCAGAAATAGCAACATATATATTTTAACTATAGTCAAATCAGTTTCATATTCCTTTCCTTTTAACACAATAACTTACCATTTTCTCTAAAAATACAGCTGTTCTTCCCACATCTCATCTCTTATCTATAAACAAATCTTTAAAGCCTCATCATTTGGACCTAGTCAAGAAAAATGCCTTAAGCGCTACCAGAAATAACAACATATTAATAATCTTGATCTTTAATCCTTTCAAGTAGTTTCCCACAAATTAATTTCTTATCATTTTCTCTGTCTCCTCTCAGAAACTCCTTCACAAGTTTAACACATACCAGAAATAACAACATCTATATTGTTGGAAAATGACTCTGGGTAATTTGCAGTTTAGTTCGTACCCAGCATACTCCTGGTTCATCCCTGCATCCAGATCAGGCCAAGCACTCACGCCATGCAGTTCAGCTAGCAAAAAAAAAAAAAAAATCAGCTTTATGTTCTCAGCAAACTTCAAACCAGTAAACTGGTAACATGGAATAAAAAGTAGACTGAGGCAGAGACAGAAGGACATGAACAACAGGCGAGAATTTTACATGATGTATCTGTATCTCTGTATATCAAAAAGGAACAGAACTTTCCAGCTGTGAGCCAATACTATGGATAATTCAAATGGATCATCCCAAAGGGAGTAGTTTTTGGTGATGCCAGCCTTAACCCTTTTTTTGCCCCATGTAACAGCAGCAGAATAGAGATGGAAAATCAGGCATCTTTCTCTATTCTGCACCAGTAAAGAATCAATTTGGTGGATAGAGAGGTGGATACGCTCTCCAAACGTATTATGTAAGCACAGCAATTAAGTTTTATTCACCTAGGTTTTGGGTTTAGCTTATTTTGTGAATCTAGCCATTAGGAAAATATGTTCTGGCAATCTGTGAGTGAATAAAAACCTCACTTTTGAGCATTTTACAAAGGGAGGGAAGGAAGGAAGGAAGCTAGTTTATAGTCAAATACTGGTCTGTTGTCATATCAGTTATTTTTTCATGACTACCCTGTCTTTCATTTTCTTTCTAGCCTACTCAATATCCAAAATTCTCTGGGGGCAAAGTGATCCTGGCCCCACAATAAAGCAAAATATGAAAACCTGACTGATTGGAAGCAGAGCAAATTCTTTCCTGTATAGGTAGAGAAAATACATCATGCTGCTTAAAAGAAAAAAGAAAAAGAAATAGGATGGCCTTGCTTTATGTGTGCACATAAAACGTGTGTCATTAGTATTTTAATTGTATCTCATAAAATACTTGAAGATTCCTCTGTCCCTGTTTTCTTTTCCCTGCTCTCCCTACTTTAAAAATAAATTAAGCTGGAGAAAGAGAAATCAGAAATGAAGCATCCCTTAAAGCAATTGATGTTGGAGGAAGAATTTGAGCAAGATGCAGACTGAGGCCTAACTGTTAGCCCCCCCCCACACCCGAAAATAGATGAGAAAATAAATTGGCATTGGCTATTATCTCCACAGGGTGCATGTGAATGACTGCAGGACTGAAAGCCCTGTATTACTGTTACTGCTGTTGTTTCATAAATATATTGCTGTAATGCAGAATATGAGATGTTGAAACAAACCGTTCCAGTCTCACTTTTCTGATGGGTTACGGTTATGTCTTGTTTTCAGCCACATAAACCCAAAAGTGAATTGTACAGAAAGCATAGGGGCCTGGATTTTAAGGAGTTTAAAAGAGATTCTCTAGTATTTAGGAAGTAAGGGAGAAACACACAAGCCTCTTTTGCAAAGGAAGACAACTTTTGAGAAACTAAAAGGCAGTCCTTTCATTTAGATCCAAATGGCTACTCGTAATCAAAGTAAGTATAAGTACTCTGAGCCCAATTTCCAAGAATTATAATTTTATTTAGGAAAAAAAGAAACTGATTTTCTTTTCTACTAGACTGAATGAGAATGTAAAGGAAGAGGAGGGGGAGGAGTTGATTGGAATAAGTCTGCAAGCATTAAATATCCACTACTAACTGCTATGACCAAAAAAAAAAGGACAAAATATGACTTGTGACATCAGATGCAACTACATATGTCACAGGGTATCTGTTGTGATGTCACAAGGTACATTTTGACATTTGTCCCTCCTTCCTCTCCCTGCTCTGCTGCGGATACCTATGAACACAAACTATGCACGGTATAGGGTTCATATGTGATGCTTTATCTACGTATACTGATCCCTTTTATTACCACAACTATGCAGGAAAACTGTCTAAAGAAATCTTCAGAGATGATCCAGCAGTTATATAAATGTTATCTGTGTGTGTGTGTGTGTGTGCGCGCACACACACACACGCTCTCTCTGCTGCCTAAAGGGGATACCGCTTAGGTGGTATATTAAAAATGGGTATTTGAATTTCAGAGCTTTGGGGGAAGGAAGGAGTTTGCATGAGCAGCAAAGCAGAAATTTCACTGATGAGTGGGCGCAAAATGCTGGCAGCTACAAGCAAGGGCTGAGAAAGAAGAAAAGTGAACATTTTTCCCATGCTTTCTAAATTGAGATACACTCAAAAGCCATTGGTCGAAAAGGAAAGACTTGAAAGGTGGAAGACAGGCCGAAAGTGAGATGACATCAACCCATCCGCGTTGAGCTCTTTTGCTCTCAGTCTGCTCTGCAATGGCAGCCTTGCAATTCCTTCTCCACCACCTTCACCCCCATTTGTTGAACCAGGCAAACTTGGAACTCTTCCACAGAACAGACCATTGTCTTCCAAGCACGAGTTAGTAAATAATGCTTTTAAGATTGTCTTTTGCCCTTCAGGTTGTGAGGAGTGGCTTTCTAGGCCAACAGAACATCAAATCCAGCAAGTTGGAGGAACAGCATTGTTAGGGGGCAATAACCATAAACTCACCTATGGATGGGGGTCCATCCAAGGTATATGTCAGTATTTGAATCAAGGGCAGAGATTGATTCTTTTTCAAAATAATAAAATGAGTTACATCAGTATTTGAGGTTTCCAGCACATGTCCATCTACTGTGCCTTTGAGTCAAATGGTGAAACAGATTACACTGTTGTAAGTTGCAGTCAGAAGAGAGTGATTCATAAACGTTCTGCCAGATCCTGTTGAGATCTTGAACCCAGGCAAGGTTGGCCAGCTGAGAACACCAGGAACACCAAGGCTCTAGACAGGACTGGGAAGTTGAAAAGCCTTCCTTTAAAAGGCAGGGGGAAGCCATTTCCTTCACGTTGCAAGAAAACTGTAGGCTTATGGCGTGAGGACCCCAATTTCCATACTTTGGAGTCCACAGAACCCTTTCTGATCATGCTGAGCTTCAGAGGTGATTTCCCACCATTTACAGATGGACACCGTAACAAAACTATTGTGTATATCCTGTAATAAATTTACCACATGAAAAAACAAAAAAGAAAACACCTCCTCAGAACTGGAAAAGGGGGAGGAGTCCTTCACATTTGCATCACCTGTCCATTTAGGAATGCTTTTCCAGCCACTGCACTGCAGCCCTCTGTTCCCTCCCAAAAACTAATTATGACCCCAAAGATATCCTGCACTCAATATGATGATGGGGTTTGAGTCACAGTGACTGATCAGAAAAGGAGCCCTAGGGCTTGTGGTATGTGGTTCAATGAAAATTTGCAGCAGCCGTTTTTTAAAGGAAAAGACCTGTGTCAGGGAAGGAATTGGAATAAAGATGACCCTCATGCACCAACATATGGAATGCTACGTACACTCCTGGCTACCCCACTTTCCAAAAGGGAATTGTTGAGCTGGAAAAGGAATAGGAAAGGGGCAATCCAAATGATCAAAGGGCTGGAGTAACACCCCCGCTAGCAAAAATGGCAATATATGTCCTTATTGTTTTAGTTTAGAAAAAAGGCAAATAAAGTGGCTACAATACCAGGATGTAAAATTCTACATAATGTGGAGAAATAGCGTAGAAGTGCTTGATTAGATTGCTTGTTCTTTTGTACATTTTTTGCTTCTCCCACCAGGCCACGCTAGTAAAGTAGGCTTTGCACAGGCAACATGTCCAAGAGATTTATGAAGACTAGGGACTATTAACTGAAAAAAGGGTTAGTTCAGGGTCTTCCAGATGCAACCCAATTCATTGCTCTGAGAGTTCTAATTCTGATGCTGTCAGTGGAACTATTCTGGGGTTATATTTCAAAAAGCCCCAGTGATTTAACAAAGCTCCAAAAACTAAAACGCATTCACCTCCCACTGCCTTGGCAAGCTCGCAGTTATCAGAACTGGTGATTCCTTTCCTCCCAAGTCTGCAGGGTTCAGAGCAGAATGAGTTTGGTTTGGAGAAGAGCATGATTATTTGAACAGAAGCTTTTCTGTTTCCCCAAGACTGGGGTGGGTGGGATCGTTGTGGTAAAGGAACAACTGCAGCTATTAATAACTTGATGAATAATTAATTGTAGGCCGCTGCCGTTTATCTTGGCCCTTTCATCTTGACATCCCCCTCAAGCTGTCTAAGCACATTCTTTTGCATCAGCTGTTCGATCTAAACACCCCCTCCCATTTCTCTTTGTCCATCTTTCTAGTGTATTATCTCCAAATCTTGCAGGAGTTTTCATGGTAGTTTAACCAAACACTTATTTTGAAAATAACACTGCTTTGCTCAGATTTCTTAATTATGTTTTATTCTAACACTCCCACCTCCCACTCTCACAAATATTAAGCTAAACCTAATGGCTTGGAGTTCTCTACAGTGAAAAAAAAATGTGTGTGGGGAAAGAGAGAATGAGAGAGAGAGAGAAATGTGTGTATGCGTGTGCATGAAGTTGTATAATAGTTTGGATATTAACCGTGCCAGGGTAGGCAAACTTTGGCCCCAGAGCTACATATACCCTCCAGAACTCTTCTAACTATGCCACAGAATGTACTTGCTAATGGTGAGTGATGGAGTTCCTCACCTTTTTGAGGAAGGAAAAGTTTAATATAATTTAAAAAGAAAAAAACCTAGAATTCCCTGTCTCAGAAAACCTTGGCATGATACAACCATGTTCATGATATAGCTTTGCCCACTCTACATTATTCCCACATCTACTTGCAATTCTCTGCCCTTCCCTACAACATTAGGTGTAGCCTGTGATATTAGCTATACCTGAAGTATGCAAATGACTTTCTGTTAATTAAACGTATTTTTTTCCTGCTTCCAGCCTAAGTTGTTCTAGAAAAATATTAAAAAACACACAGGTTTTATAAGTCTTGTGATTCTACACATGCCATACAGTGTTGGAAAATGGGCAAGGAGGGTTCAAGGTGGATGGATCAAAAGGTGTTCATCATCCAGGACATAATTTTATTCCATGAAGCTTTTGCAGCTCAGAATAAACCCCCCACATAATACCTCATGTACCAGGAATAGCAGGAATGCCTTGTTCCTCTTTTCTGCTCCTCCCTGTAGCTGTCAGGCAGCAAACATTTTGGTCTCAGGATCCCTTTACATTCTTAAAAATGACTGAGGACTCCAAAGAGCTTCGGTTTATGTGGGTTACATCTATCAGTATTTATTCTATTAGAAATTAAAACAGAGAAATTAAAAAATAAATATATTTGACTTCATGGACCCCCCTAAAAGGGGCTCAGGGACCCCTAAGGGTCCCCAGACCACATTTGGGGAACCACTTGCTGTAGGGAAAACAGAGTAAAAGAAAGACAGCGGTGGAATTTCTAGAGGAGCCCATTTTTATGGAACTTCTCTAGGATTTCATCTCTGTCTTCAAAGCAGAAAGGGGCAATTAAACCTCAGTAGGAATTCATGCACTATGGGAGAAGAACTCTTTTCAGTTAATGATATAATTAGTTAAGGGTGTTTATATTCCATTACAGTGCACCTCCCCTTTAAAGCTTGCTGTGTGAGTGAGCCCAACACGAATGTTCCTTTGGTGCCACGGTGCTTTTTGAACATTTTAAATATACCTTATTAGTGAGAACAGAATGGAACTGAACCTAAACTGCAGACAGCAGCATGGCGGGATTGCTTCCCTGGGCTTCAGAGACATTGTGGTTCACACCCCAAATACACAACCCATCAGAATCCCTGTCCAAAGAATTCACCATACAAGAGTCACCACAGGGTCACCTGCATCTGCAGGAAAATTGCATTTGGAAACTCCAATGAAATTTTGGGAACCTGTCTTTTCCCTCTAAACCCGGTTACAGCCAATGGATTTTGAGGACACCTGTTTCTAATCCATAAAACCAGCCTCTGGGAATGGTTGTGAGATTGTTTAAAAGCTGACAAATATATTTCTTTAACAAAAATTATCTGTTATGAAGCAACGAAGCTGTTGCATCTGTGGCTAAGAAACAGTTGGATCTGAATTTAGCCACAGGTTGGCTCTGTTCACACAGCACATTTATAAAGGCATTTAAAGACCTTGCAGCTGCATTCATTTAGCATGCTAAGCTTGGTTAATATGAATCTTTGTGTGTGTGCGTGCATATGTCTTAGTGTGCTGTTTGAACCCAGTCAGTTAATTTATGATTTAATGCAGTGTTTCTCAACCTTGGCCATTTTAAGATGGGTGGAGTTCAACTCCCAGAATTCCCCACCCAGCATGTTGGCTGGGGAATTCTGGGAGTTGAATTCCACCCATCTTAAAATGGCCAAGGTTGAGAAACACTGATTTAATGTATTGTGTAAGCCCAGAAAATGGATTAATTCAGTAATCAAGTTGAGTGTGTTGTATTATTGCAATCTCAGGGGTCTTCCTCACAGCTACATTAATGTGCATTCCTCTAGTCCTTGGTCTGACAGAAAAGTCTGCCAGTATAATTAGTGTTGTCCTAACAGCTAAGCTCTAAACTGCCTCCCTAATGAGGCTTGAAGGGCACCTGTCCTTACAGCTTTGCTGTGGGACTATTTAAAGGTAGGAATAGATGGATTCCCTGACTCTGAATTATTTCCTACACAGCCTCACCAGCCACTGGAAACAAACACAACCAATCACTTTCCTTAATAGGTGTGACTGGTCATCAGCATGGAGATATTCTGCACTGGTAACCTGTACCCAGTCTATTTCTAAACATGAGTCTACCAGTCTTCTGAAAAACCAATGAAGCTGTGTCCAAATAATCTGGCTGGTGGGCTGGAGGAGGGATGCAGAGTGAAACTGGAGCAAACTTGAAGGTGCCTTGAAAGAGCTTCTTTCTGCTTCATCCTGGGTTTGCACTCTGCCTCATGGACATGTCAGCTGGGCTATTTTGATTACAGGTGTACTGGTCTTGCAGAAGACCAGCACAGTAAGTAGATGCATGTACAGAAATAGCCTGAGTGATAGATCACAGAGACAGTGGAGGGTTGCAAAGAGCATCAGAGGCTCTCCCTTTGAACACAAATCAGGAGTTTGATCTTTTCTGGAACCCAAGCCAAAATGGCCATGGAAGGCTGCACCCAGTGACTTAAAGGAGGAGGAGAAGACCACAGCAAACCAAAGTTAGTCACTGGGATCTGGGCAGATTCCAGCCCCTGACTTTATCATCACCAACCTTGTCAGTGAGGCATCACAAAATGTTTGCATGACTGAACATGTCAGGAGAAGAGAAAAAACACTACTTGAAAACCAGAACTCCTAAAGATGAACATAAGCTGCCACAGCAGTGGGTTGAAAATGAGACAAAGGCTAGGACATGAGAGTACATCCTATAAAATTGGCTAGCGGGACATTAGTATGAGCACTAAGTATACATCTACTGAAATAACTGAAATTGAAATTACCTGAAATGAATTTATCTTACTACTTTCAATGAGCCTCCTATAATTTTGACTAACTCAGTATCCAACCAAGGTGTTGAGAGATGTGTTTGTGTGTGTTGATTATATTAATGTCTTTGTCCTGTGCCACTGAATTCTCCAAACAGGAGTTTTTCTAATGTAAGGTTTCCTCCATCACTTGATTGTATTTATTTCTTCGTATATCACATTTATATAGCCGCCCATCTCACACAAAGTGACTCTGGGCTTATCACTTGGGAGAAAGAGAATTGTATGAAAAAGTCCTTTGTCATCAATTCTTACTTACAGAGTAAATTTGCTCATAGCAGTGCATAAAGGAATGGGGATATTTGACACTGTTTTTTCCCATAGCTACTTGAAGAAATGTATTTCATATAAAAGTTATAATTGATTCATGAACTGGAAAAATTGAAATTATATAAAGCTGGTCCTAAGTGTGCTTTTTTTGAGATCCATCAAAAAGTTGTACTTAGAAGAAATTTGTTAAACTGGCAGGATAAATGTTAAATATACCACTGGATTCTTTATGAAGTAATATTTCCCAAATAAAGTGACCTCTCCTCCTACTACATGAGACAGTGACGCACTCACACGTAAAAGGAGCAATTTGCTCTCTGTACAGCCTCCTCTACAATTCATTCCTTCTTTGTGCTTCTACTGTTTGTGCTAAAGACTGATGTTCTACGCATCCTATTTATTTAGAAGATACATTACAATTGTTCACAAGAACGTGCTGTGACCAGTTCCCTCAACTTTCCTTGCTTTCTGTGTGATGACCCATCATATCTAACCCCAGCAAGCTCCTGGTAGTTCATTTGGGTCATTAGGGGAGAAAGAGCACACCATGTGTGTTCAACCTGTCAGAGAACAAAGATAGCAGGTCTGAATCTAGTAAAAATCTGCAACTATGTCCAGAAGGTGGTAGGGCCAGGCATTTGCAAAAGTCCCAGGGCAAAGATGGCGGTAGGAGGCACTTCATTAATTCTGCAACTATTTCTACTTTGTACATAATATCCTAGGAAGATCAGATGCAACTTAAGAGAATCCTCAATTTCTTTGATTTGTCCCTTGCAGTCTAGGGGACATGGAAAGGAGTGCCATGACTCAGGGTCCCTAAAAGCCTTGAGTCACCATTACTAGGCCCCTTTGCCTGATGGAGGTCTTCCAGGTCATGATGAAATCAAGAGCAATCCCTGGCTTTTCTTTAGCTTCTTCAAATAATGATATTTTCATGGCACCATTTTGCTGAAAGCTCCATGGAGATTTAATTTGTGTGTGTGTGTGTTTGTTTTGTTTTTTAAGAAAAATCTGTCCTCATCGCAGATGGTTGAGTGACTATATGTGAACAGTGTGTACTCTTTTTCGGAGAACCTGGATGGTGGGTGATTCTGAGATGGCTGTGTTCCTTTTTTTTTTTTTTCTGTTTGCTGGAAATATAAACAGTACAATCCTCCATTCCCATCCAGGAATGTCAGCTTATATTGTGCTGCATCACCATTTCCTTTGGAAGGGAAAGGAAGAAGCTGTTCCATGACGATAAATTCTGTCTGCAGATTTTTAACAGAAAAAAAATAGCTATCTTAAAATAAATGCAATCTGGACTTTTTAATGGTGTTTTTAAAGGTTGAAACCTAAATAACATCAGTTTCAATAGAGGCCACAGGAAAAAGTTTGTATTGGGAGAAGTTATGCTCTCTGCAAGGGCATTGTCTTCTCTAAAAGTTGATGCACTAAATCAAAATTGTAACGTCTTCTTTCCAACTTGCTTTCTGAAACTTGGACACAGTTTCAGGGGAGCAGGTGCAAGGTATGAGGGCAAATATTCTCTGTAATTCAGGTGATGACATGAAAGAATCCGGAATAGCTGCTGCTAATACTGGAAACTCAGTAAGGATGGCCAGCCAAACACATTGACATAACTCCTTTTAGATCTTTGCACTTACTATATGGGCAATACAGGTATTTTCTTGGGCAATAATATAGAAGTAATTTGCCATTGTCTTCTATGATTTTTTTTTTTTTTACTTCCTAGTCTAACCTATAGTTCTGAAATTTCTTTAGGTCTCCTATCTAAATATGAATCAGCTCTGACCTGTTTAGCTTTTTCAAGAGCAGCCAAGGCTGGGTAGGTGCCACCACTTGGTGTAACAAGTCCAAACTAAGAAAGAGCTTCAAATAAGAAGTGAACGCTGATGGCCTTTGAGTTTCCTGAAAGGCCATTCACTGCTACTGATAAATTATGCTGCATTAAAAAGCCCTGAAGAAGTAATTCTGTGTTTCGTGGACATGCAAAAAAGCTGGAAAATTTTGGATTCAAATACACACACTGATTCAGAGGACTTTAAAGATTAATATACAATTGAATTCTTCCTCTTGGGACTGATGGATAAAAGCCATGGAGCTTTGGTTTTGTATATAACTGCGGTGAGATTATTGTATGCACAAAGATGGAAATATTTGGCAATACCTACAACGGAGGAATGGTTGGTGAAGATGACAGAACTTGCTGAAATGGCTAAATTGACTTATTTGATTAGAGAAAAGACAGTGTCTGCATTTATTGGTGACTAGAAACCCCTTATGGACTTTTTGCATAAATCAGAAAAAAATGAACTTATGATTTATGGTTTTGATGATTCGATAAGATAGATTATAGAAAGAAGAGAGTCATGTTGTAACTTTAGAGAAAGAGGTAAATTTATACTTATATCTGCTGTAAAGAAGATCAGAAGCCACTTCTTTGTATCTTTTTTCTCTCTTTTCTATTTTACTTTTACTTTTTTTCTTGCACTTTTAGCTCTCTCATTGATTTTTTTCCTTTTTTCTTCCTTACTCTATATTAGTTTATATTAGTTTTTACTTTTGTTTTTAAAACTTTCAATAACATTCTCTCTCTCTCTCTCTCTCTCTCTCTCTCTCTCTCTCTCTCTCTCTATATATATATATATATATATATATATCTGTAATGCTGCGTTCACTGTCTATCTGTCACTGGGTTGTGAACTGGACCCAAAATCCAGGGAGGATTTTAATCTTGTTGACTTTCCATATTTTTCATATGCTTGTCATAGCTACATGTATCTCTCTATCATAATTATCTCCCCATGAGATACTGAGATGTCACAGGAACATATTTCAAAAAAGGCATATGTTTTTCATTTTCTAGATAACTTTATAGCTCCCTTGCTTCCTGCAGAATATGAGGAACTAAATGCTGGTTCCCAAAGTTTTGGTTTTGATTTCTGACTAGGCATAGTGTTCATTGTCATTTTTAAAATAAAACTGTTCTGTAACAGAAAAGCCTGCGGTTGGAGCAATAAGTTGTGTTTATAGAAAGTTTCTCCTGCCACTGCAGTGCTGTGCCATCACTATAGTAGCGAGCCAGCTGGGATCATGATACATATCTAGGGCATCTTTTTGGGGTGTGATGACCAACTGAAGATGGGGAATGTTCCAGTGATACTAGGTTAGTTGGCACACCTGCCCTATGGAACAGCATTCCCTCTGAAATCCATACCGCCCTGACCCTGATGTGCTCATAAGGCCTTTAAGCAGACCGTGGGGCAGAGGGGGCTGTGATCCAGCTCCCTCATACGTCATTTGCAATTTTGTAATTGGCTTTGTTGTTCTCCTTGATGTGGGCGCTTGGTAATTTTTTGTCATAAGGTATTATTAATTTTTTACATTTTGAAAACTGCCTAGAATTGCGATGGTGACAGAGGCAGCCTACAAATTTGATTAATGAATGAATAAGTAAATGAATAAATAAATCATTACTATATCACTCCCCTCTCCCAGCTTTAGCAATTCTTGTGTGCATGCAAATGCCTACACTGAGTTTGGTTGATGGTGACACAGAATGAGGTCTTTTCGGTAGCAGCACCCAAGCTGTGAGTGGGTTTATTTCATATTTCAGGCATTTTGTTGGATATCTGATTTATTCTTCTTTTTATATATAATTTCATTTAAAAAATTAAGAAAGAAGATAAAAACTAACAAAAACTAATATAGAGAAAGAAAAAAAAAATCAAAGAAAGAACTAAAAGTGCAGAAGCAAAGAAAGAAAGAGGATACAAAGAAGTAGCTTCCAATTTTCTTTATAGTAGTTACAAGTTCAAGTATAAATTTACCTCTAATTCTCTTTTTTCTATAATCTATTATTTCTATATATGTGTTTTCTTGTTAAAAGCCTTTGATCTAAGATGGTTCTTTATCAATGCTCTAGTTCCTCTGGTTCCTCAAGTGCTGATTCTCAGTATTTTGCCACTTCATGTTTCTTGCTAAAAATATTTTTTTTAATATTGTGGCTGCTGCTGCTGTTAGCTTTTATTCTGCTGCAACACTGAGTGAAAAGATAGATAAAAATACAAATAGAAAACAAAACGTTCTAAGGCCAAATGTTGATGTCTTCATTTTGGTTTCAAAGTTCAATTATTTTTTAAAAAGCAGTATTTCCCCAGTTTTCATTTCAACAGTATTTGAAAATGTAAACAAAAGTAAAAAATATAGCAAGGGAGGAACTTCAATGAAAACAGAGACACACACCCTGCTCTTTTCAAACTGTGGTGGAAACCAGTCATTATGTAGCTGTAATCACCAGGATCTTGGCATTAAATCTTATCCCCCCTTTTCACTGCAAGATCTTATGGTGGGTGGAAGAGAAGGGGAGTTGGTGTGAATCAGAGCTGACTCAACTTCTTGATGCCACTCTTTCCTATTGCATCCTTAAATCTTTCTCCTTGTAACAGCACTACTACTCTGGAAGGTACAGAGGTAAAATCTTCTTCAAGCCAAACTTGACTCCTAGAGAAGACAGTGGTGAAAAAGCCAGCTTGGTGGCAGAGGTAGGTACTGTAGATGTCTTTTCTGTGCCTTCCTACAGCATCACTCTATTCCAGACCTGGACTAACACATTCAAATACTAATATTGCTGATTTGGAAGCTTCATGTGCAAGCAACTTATTGATGACCTACAAGCCAATCCAGAACTGAAAATTCAGCCAGTCTGAGCACAGTTGTGATTACAGAAGCAAGAAATGGGATTATGAGCAAAAAGTAGCATGGGAATTCTTCTGGAATAATGCAGGCAGTTAGATATTATTGCCTGTCTGGTGTTCCATACTTCCCTCTCCCAGACTGAGAAGATTTTGCATGTTTGGTAGAGAAGAAGCTTACCTTTCTGCCCTCAGAATGTGTTTGCTCAATCAAGATCAAGGATTCTTCTCCAGTTCCATGAACTAGTACAGGAAGTATCAAGACTCTGAAAGCTGATTTGCTCATTTAGCTCAGGATTGTCTTAAATAGCCTTCCCCAGCGTTGAAACCCCAAGATGTGATGAAACTACAGATCTCAGAATTTCAAGCCAACAAAGCCATCCCAATCTTTTGACCACCAGATGTGTCAGAACTACAGTTATGGAAGTTGAAATCCAGTACTTCTGAAGACTACCGCTTTTGGCAAGGATGAGCAACAATGACAGGCAACCGTTCTCCAGGGTCGCAGGAGAGAACTGGTCTCTGGAAACCTCCAGGGACTGAACCCCTGCCTTCCCGCATAGCAGAATATCTAGCCAAGGTTATACAGATCATCCTTTTTGTCAAAATATGTGATAGGAGGAGTCTATCTGCCATTAAGGACCTTCTCAGTGCTGAAACCCAGGCGTTTTATCTTTCCAGTAGTTTCCACTAGTCTTTGGAGCCACTGGGAGGTGGTAGCTGGAGTTTACTGGAAACCACCCAGAAACCCTGCACTCTACTAGTTTCTGGCCATTTTTGTAGGTAGAATAATCAGGGAGTTAGAAGGTCAATGATACTGGAGCTACTGACACATTTTGGATTCACCGATCTTCCACACCTTCACAGGCCCAACTTTTTAAATTAGGTTAGATGGAGAGATAAAGAGCGTCACACACTGCATTACCAGCCACAGTTTATAAGATGCAATGGTTGAGCCCAAACCACGGTACTCTAAAGCAGGATCTGCGTCATGAACAATGTCCATTCAGCTGTCATTGGGCCATTGAAACAGTAACGAGGATAGGCTTTACTTTGCCTCAGTAATGGCTGGGTGATGCTAGAAGACCCAGTAGGTCACTAGTGGGGAAATGACGTAATCTAGAACCAAACTACAGAGTCCATCTGAGTTGGGTAGCTAAGGAATTCAAATAAATATGGCTAATAAATTCAAACAAACAAATAAAACTTTGTGTGACATATAAGCCCAGCCGGGGAGTGGCCAAATATCACCTACTGAGCTTCATCTATTCCCTTACTTCAGAAAGTAGTTTTGAACCTGATCCACAATCATAGACTGGGGAAATGGTGGGATTTTAGTTTTTGCTGTTTGACCAGACTCTGTTAGTGGGTAGGGCTAAAGTAGGGGGAGCTAAAATGATTGGTCCAGAGCTAAAAATAAACAGGGCCACTTTTTAAAATTCTCTCCAGCCCAGCAAAATGTTAGAAATTACGTAAAGGGGTTCAAGATTCTGTCAGCAGGATAATTGTCTGAAAAATGAGCAGAATGAGACCAAAATTGGAGTGTGTGCGGTGGTGGTTACGGGTGGGAGAAGCCAGCAAAAGAAAGCTTAAATGGGAAAATAAACCAGATCAGGATGGAGACAATGGAAACAGGAATGAAGAAAAATCCTTTCCTGCATTTTTATCTGTTGGAAAGAATTCCAGAAGTCATCCTGACTTAATGTAGTCCACAAATTCTAAATGTTGAGCCCCAGAATTCAGAACAAGGTCCTTATTCTATGGAAATGGTAAAAACTCCCCTAGCTTGGATACCTGCTTTCTCTATCACACGTCTTCAGGTTATTTAGTGGAATTTACGACATTCAAAGTAGTGGTAGCAGAGGAGACTCCAGTAAAAGCATCAGTGGTTTACACTTCTTCTTTCACACTTCCTGTGCAATGCAAGAGTTTGTTGAAGTGGTGAAACATTAGGGCTTAACTCACTCATTTTGGCAATTTTTTAAAAGGCAGTTCCCCCCAAAATGCTGCTCTCCAGATTGGTTGAACTACAAATCCCATCACTGCCAATCAGTCTGAGGACGACAAAAGTCATAGCTCCCACTGTTTAAAAGGTTCAGGTTGGCAGAAGCTAACTTAAGTTTAAGCTGTTGCTTTAATTTTTAACTCCCCCCCCTTCAGCTTTTTGAATAAACTTTAATGTAAAAAGAGAAACTCAGCTGAAAGGAAAGTGGGGTGAGAAAGTGAAAGTGAGAAAAGGGGACGATGAGATATATAATAGAGGAATATCATTTGAAATCATCAGATTGAGAAGAAATGTTCAAAGTTATTAAAGCTGTACTTGCTGCCTTCTCAATTTTCACATCCACCCGCATCAGGGTTTTTTCTGAACTTCAGGTTCCAGGGTTCAGATTGAGGATTTGAAAGAGCCTCTGGTCATATGCAGAGTGATTTCCCCTTTGTTACAGGAGTCATCGGCAACCACTACCCCGCCCCCATGTCTCTGATGAATAAGCTTCTACTCGGATCAAAACAATTTGCAGTCATGAGTTCCTCCCTCGCCGGAGCGATTGAAGCCAATGATGGAACTGAGGGGGCAATGAAGAAACTGGAATAGGATTTCTTCAGGCACAGATGAGTGCAGGAAACCGCAAGCGGAGAAGGGAAGCTTGGGTTGGTCAGACTTCTGCTCCTCTGGGTCCTTGTGCCTCCCCTTTCTTCTTCCTTCTCTTTCTCTACCCCTCTTCGTCCCCTACCCCCACCCCAGGCTCGGGGACAGGATACCACGGTGGATGAGCTAAGGTGCAACATATCTTCTTGATGTCCAGTCCTTCTTTGAGTCTCGTTCAGTGAGTAGTGACTTTACAATTCCTGTCTTAATGGACAGCAGAGGCTATAGCCGTGCATCAAGCAGAAACAACAGAATACAAGCTGTTCAGCCTGTGAAGAAGGTGTGCCTAACCAAGAAGCTTATACTACAAGGTGATCCCTCTAGAGCAGTGCTTTTTAACCTTGTGAACTTTTAAGATGGGTGGACTTCAACTCCCAGAATTCCCCAGCCAGCATGGCTGGCTGGGGAATTCTGGGAGTTGAAGTCCACCCGTCTTAAAAGTTCCCAAGGTTGAGAAACACTGCTCTGGAATAAAGCATTAATGCCTTCCCCTCTCCCCCTCTAAAACAGCCTCTTTTGCAACTAGGACATTCTTCTGCTGCCTGCTTTGGCCAATCACTTGTTTCTATCCATGGATTTCCTTCTCTGCATGCATGATGATGAATGGGTGTGGACTACAGGAGGACTGACTGATAGGAAACATTTGTGGATCAGCAGGAACTCCTAAGAAGAGCACAAGATGGAAACTTTTGAGGAGACCACGCCCTGCATGAATGCACAAAATATGCATTTGTTAATGCCTTTGTGATGGAGGGGTAGCAAATTCAAAAGAGCTGGTTGATATTAAGTTAACATTGTTAACTTTTTTTATACAACCTACAAGGGCTGGGTTCACACAGAACACAGCCATTATGGGAAGGTTCATGTATCACGTTAAGCAAATGGCCACCTTATGGATTTAGTGTTATGTATAGATCAGGCAACTGGCAAGCCAAATTGGCTACTGGATAACCTCTGACAGGGCAATGAAGTGGAAAGAGTGCAGAACATAGGATCTGGCCAATCAGACTGACCTAGAAAGCTAAGCAGAGTTGGCTCAGGTTACCATTTGGATGGGGGACTATTTGGAAAGTCCAGGACTGCGTATCTATACCTGTACCGTGGAAAGTCGGAAGCTACTCTTTCTTTCCTATGCTCCCCTCTTCCCCCCCTTTTTTCTTTTTTTCCCTCCCTTTTTCTTGATTTTTCTGTATTTTAACGTTTGTTGAAAACATAGTAAAATTTATAATTAAAAAAAGGAAAGTCCAGGACTGCAGACTATTGTAGACTAGGATGTTGAAATCCTGCAAGAGGCATTGTCAAAGGCAAACCACTAGAAACCTGTGGCCATGTAAGGCAACTTTACTTATACTGTATTAGTTCAAAAGTTGTCTTCTCATTTTGTATTATTGTTCACAGATGACACATTTCAGCTGAAAAGAGAAGCTTTGGGTTTTTTGAAGTTGTTACACAAGAGCTAATTTTGATTTTATGTGTAATTTCTATAATACAGTAGTATTCTCAGTAAAGTATAAAGCTAGACATAATCCAGCTGTATTTATAAGCAAGCCAAAAACAGTAATGTATCTCCAGTTTAGATGGTCTAAAGAAAATCACAATCATGAAACTTCAGGACAGTGATCAGTGTTTTTCAAACTTGACAACTTTAAGATGTGTGGACTTCAATTCACAGAATTCCCCAGCCAGCATGGCTGGCTGGGGAATTCTGGGAGTTGAAGTCCTCACATCTTAAAATTGCCGAGATTGAAAAACACTGCTACACACAATAAGGAACTCAGGAGAACAGCAACTCTTCCAAAGCATACAGTAAATGCCTCAGTATAACTGGAAAATGTATAGACACAAGAAATCTTAAATACGTGCCCAATATAACAATAGAATTTTTAGCAAGGTCATTATCCATGGATTAATTTGCTGAAATCTATTTTGTAAGCATCCACTGCCATATGAACACCCTTGAAATTATTCTGTTTTGCAGTCTCTGTGCTAGGCAATAAATAATTTTAGAATGGTCATCCGGTTGTAGAATTTGGGAGTAAAATGGAGGAACCTTCATAAAACGAGCCATGCTCTCCAAATTGCCCCATTTTTACTCAAATCACATCTCTATTATACTTTTCTTTAATGAGTCATGAGAAAGAGGCATCACAAAAATAATTATGACAAGCCATCTCTGCCTTGAATGATTCAAATGATGGTGTCAGTTCACCACAAAAATTGATGTTGATCCAGCAGTAGTCCTCTTTGCTGCCATCTTACAGCTTTGTTGATGAGGATGAATGACTCAATGAATGACTCAATGAATTAATGAATGAATCAATAAGCAAAATGTTGGAAAGCAGTTAAGATGCTACTCAAAACTTTATAGATAATACAATGTCAATATTTCTCAGTGTCCAAACAACAAGCTTAACCAAGATTTAGTGACTATATTTGTACAACACGCTGAGACTGGCTACATTTTTTGGTGGGTTTGGGCTCTTCCTCATTTCCCCCTAACCATGGCAGAAACATAGTATCTTGGTATTTTTTTAATGCCATGTCCTTATGGTGTTATCTTCACCTAATCTTCACCTCCAGCTACATCCACACCCCTCCAGCTAAAGTCATGTTTAGCTGTTCCAGATTTAACATAGTATTTTCCCTCTTTTCCCCAATATAGTTTTTGCCATTGATATGATCTGACACACTTCAGTGATGAGGTTAAGATCTGCCTGGCTCCCACTGATTACTTTAGGCTGCTGCAGGGATGCCCCCTCCCATCTAGTCTCCAGGAAATGCCTTCCAGGTTGGCTTGGCTTTTAAGAGAGAATGGACATCTGGCTTCGGCAGAGGCATCTGCTCACATAATACTTATCTAGCACTTTCCTAAAAGCTTGCAGGTCTTAGATTGGCTCTTATAAATATGGGTTTAGTGCTCTTTTGAAAGAGTGCTAGTCCCATGCTGCACAGGTTGATTTAAACTAGGAAAGAGAGCCGTGTTCTGATAGCTGTATGTTGCTCATTTTGTTCAATTTCAGGTTTTCCACTGTTTCGGCCAAAAATAAACTTTGCATAGCCGTGCTGTTTTTATTCCTTTGGGGGTACATTTTGCTTACTCCATTCTGTCTTTAGTGGGGCTAGATGCTATGGTGATAACTCTTGTAATTACATGTAGGTCAGTCGCTATTCTGTGTTCCACATGGCCATCTACTCGGTTTTTCTGGGCACTGCTGGCAGTGAGGTCAGAACTGGACTCCTTGGTCACTCACTGCCAGCAGCACTAGTTGAGAACAGAGGTTGTTTGTTATCCTTGCCTCCTGCTTCACTCTGCGCCCCACTTCTGTGCTATCTCCTACACTACTTTTGTACATGAGTTTAGCACTCTTTCAGAAGAGCACTAGACCTGTGTTCAGCTTGACTAGTAGGTCACATATGTAGAGATAGTTAAACTGAGCAGGTTCACTGGGGATGCTCACCTTGCTTCACCACATTTGCTCCTCCACATCAGTAACCTGTAGGTCAAGCACTTGACAGGTAGCTAAATGTTCTAAGCACTCACCTACATATGCCTCACCCTGCCTCACTTCACATTAGGGTTAATTCAGGACAAGGTTGAACTTGGGTGAATGCATCATCTCAGTTATGGATTGCTCATGATAAAATTAGCACCTCTAAATATGATTGGAAAAACTCCTTTAGGAAAGCCATTGCCAATCACTCGTGGCAGTTTGGGCCTGGATAACCCAGTGGCCTAACTCTGTTTTTGTTCCTAATTCAGAGCATGCTCATTTCACTAACTGTCATAATTATTTCTGGAAGCCCGGTGAACTGTACTGAATGCTTTGATTTCAAGTTTTAAGATGGAGAATTTTAATTTGTAATTTTATTTACAACAATATTTTGAGGACTTGTTAAAGAATATCAGATTATCCTACTTTGGAACATTGTCCTTTACTGAATGAATGAATGAATGAATGAATGAATGAATGAATAAATAAATAAATAAATAAATAAATAAATGCAAGTTTGTGCATACAGACTAGCATGGCATCAGGAAAAAGATTTGTAACCTCACTTTCTCTACTTTTCTATATGTAGGGAGTGTTGTTGAGGTAGGTGGTTGCAAGCTGAAGCATTCTGTGGCCATCTGCAGTGGTGGAGTCAATGCACAGGCCTATCCTGTTTTGTAGAGCTGGACCTTTCTCCTTGGATTTAAACATACTGGCTGGATTTTTTTTCCCTATAGCCATATTTACAAAGCACTTGGGTTTTTTCACCCCCCTCACTTCTTTTGTTTTGTCGGTTATGTACTTAGGAAAGCCCACTTACAAAGCTTAAAAGTACTGTGTTTACCCAAGCACGCTTTGTAATAGTGTAAAAAGAGCATAAACAACTATATTTGTCTGAGAGAAAGATGCATATAAAATACACAGCCATGGTGGCAATGCCTTTATTAGGGCCAAGAAATGTTTTACTAGAAAACAATAGTGGCATTTCGGTTGGTTATTTATGCACTTTTTTTTTTAATAGACCCAAATAAAGCTATTGCCTCAGGCAGAGCTTTTGGCTATGTTCGCTTTACATGTTGGCAGCTGGTTTTGCACAACTATATTAATCTTAAACTTGATTAATGCAAAGCCTAGCTCAGCTTTTGTGACTTAAGAGTAGTGTGTGACCTGTTCACTTGTTTTAGGTTTAGTGTATTGTGTGAACCCAGCAAACGGATTGTTCATGTCCAGCCAGATTAAAGGAATTGTTATGAATACAGGCAATCTCTGTGGCCCTTTCGGTAGGGTCAGATAAAGGTGTCCTCCTGCTACAGATTCGTCCTAGTACAGATTCGATAACCCGGCCTTAAAATGGAGGTGGATCCCCACAGCATCAGTGACCCTGCCCGCGATTCCGGGGTGACACGTCTCCAAAGAGCTGGAAAATATAAGGGTGGGCAAATGTCGGGGAAGGGGCGTCCACGGGTAATCCAGTTTTGGAGCAAGGACACGTGGGGCGGGTGCATGTGTGTGCGTATACACGAGGGCTTAAACCTCCTCCCCCAGTGCCAGTAAGGCGTGAAACAGCCGACACGCGGAAGGGATTGGATTACATTGTCATGATCACTTTTTTTAATAATTCATCGGCGAGGTAAATCCAAAAGCTGGCGTAGCCGAGGTTCCCTCCCCATCGCATCCCTTCCTTCCTCTTGCAATTGGACTGATTGACTCAGTGCATTTTTCGCTTATTCGGTAAAGGGAAGGCAGCCGGGGGAGGGGGGGGGGCGTCGAGAGAGAGAGAGAGAGAGGAAGGACGCGTCGCTGCCCTTTTTTTTTTTTTTTTTGCTTCCTTTCCTGCCATAGCAGAAAACGAGGGAGGTGCGAGGAGTGTGATCACTTTAAGACCCAGCGGTTTTTCCCCCCCTCTCTTTCTCTTCATTTTCCCCCTTCTGCTCTCCCCCCTACACTGTTTTTTTTTTTAAAGGAGCGACAGGCTGTGGCGTTTGCAGAAGGGTTTGGTCTCCGTAATCGCGCTGCAAAAGCGAGCGAGAACGAAAGCGACAAGGAGGGAGAGGAAGAGGAGGAGGGGGGATGAAGGGGAGGCGTAGCACATCCGACGAGCCGGCTGCAATGGGCCTCAGCTAATCCAGACCCTTCGGAGGATCTGCCTTCCCGCTGCCACCGCCGTGGGTCAGAAGCTCCCTGGATCCGGTTCGCTCCCCGCCGCCCCCGCCGCCGGTTGACCACATTTTTCCCTGCCGCACAATGAGCGCTGCCTGGTAGAGAAGAAGCGGCGTGCCGCCTTGCCCCCTTCGGGCTCTCGCGATGTGATTCTGGTGCAGCTGCTGGAGGCGGAGGAGGAAGAGGAGGCAGGGTGGCCCGGGGGTGGAGGAAGCCTGAGGCTATGTGGTGTCAGCGACACCAGAAGATTTGGTGAACCATGATGAAGACCGAGTCCCATAATAGTCCTGGGGGCAGTGGCAGTAGCAGCAGCGGGGGCAGCACCGGCGGGGGCAATGGGGCTGGAGGCAGCCTGAGGAGTGCCTCGCCTCACCGGAACGCCTACGAAGCTGGCATCCAAGCTCTGAAAGCCTCCAAGGATGCCCTGGGCCATGCTGACAGCGAAGAGGCCAAGAAGGCCAGGAACAAGAAGTATGGGTCCAATGTCCACCGGATCAAAAACATGTTCCTGCAAATGGGCACTGCGCCGCCACCAGGGGAGGGAGCAGTTGATCTGGCCAAGATGAAGGAGAAGCCAGTCCGGTTGTCCTTGCCCCGGGCCAGCAGCCTGAATGAGAATGTAGACCATAGTGCGTTGTTGAAACTGGGCACCAGCGTATCCGAGAGGGTAAGCCGGTTTGACTCCAAAACAGATAAGCCATTGTCCAAGCTCCAGGAGACCCGGAAGATCTTTGAGAGGAGCCTCCAGGAGAAGGAGACCACCAACAAACTGCTCCTGAGGAAAGAGAGAGCTGGCTTCCAGGACAGGAAGCTGGATGTGGTGGTGAGGTTCAACGGCAGCACAGAATCCCTGGACAAGCTAGACACAGAGGCTGTGTCTCCCACTGTAAGCCAGCTCAGCGCTGTCTTTGAGAAGGCTGACCTAAGGAATAACCTCCATAAAGCCCCTGGCAAAGTTGGGCCTCTCAACTCCAAGATTGTCAGCAAAAGGTCCAGGGTTTTCCTTCAGGCTCCAGAAGGAGGTGCCAAGGTAGAAACTAGGAGTAGTGATGGGCCTACTCTCCAAGTGAGAGCAAGGTTGCCTGAGACTGACAAAGCCCAAAACAAACTGGTGCCTGGTGGGTCAGGAGCAGCGAAGCCTGGGGACAAGGATTCCAGTGTGGGGCTACGTCCTCAGAAGGTCCAAGAGGTGCGCAAGATCAAGCCTGTGGAAGTGGAAGAGAGTGGAGATTCCGAACAGGAATTTGAGGCAGCTGAGGTGGCAGTGGCGGCAGCAGTGGCAGATGAGAACAGCAAGGCCTCTAAGGGGCCCGACCCTCTCAGGGCAGAGGTGATTCAGGCTGAGGTCACGGTGCACGCGGCTTTGGAAAATGGCCAGCTGGGTGGCGAAAGGTACCTAGAAACTCCAGTCCCGTTGGCAGACACTTACTGTGAGGAAGTGGCCAAGGCCGAGGGACCGGAGGAGAACGACCTGGGTGATGAGTCTAAGAAGGAGGACTTCTCCGAGGCTGACCTGGTGGACATTAGTGCCTACAGTGGACTGGGGGAGGACTCAGGAGGGAGTGGGCTGGATGAAGACGAGGATGGTGATGGACTGTATGCACCGGAATCCAGCTGTGTCGAGATCCCTGGGCTGTCAGAAGAGGACGAGGCTGTCCCTAATCGCAAGATCCACTTCAGCACAGCCCCAATACAGGTAGGCCTTTGGACCCAATATCTTTAGCAACTGTGAAAGACACCTGGATTCTGGGAAGTCCAGTGGTCCTTGGACATGGGTGTTCTTATCAACCTGAATGAGAATTCCAAGGATCTGTTCTGGGGCCTAATTTTTGCAAAATAGCAGATGAGACTGAAAACCTATGTTCTGACTAAACCAGTTCAAGGTCTGTAAGTAGGGATAATTAGGAAGACTCCTTTTTTCATATAGAATTGCCATCCATTCATTAAATACAGTTCTCTACGTGAAAGGAACTAGCCCATCCGGAAGGCATTTTCAAACCACACATTCTCCCTGGTGTGCTTCTCTTCTCTATATGGAGAAATTTGTGCAAGGGAGGTTTTGCAGGGAGGATCATTCAGATGTGCAAATCTCCCCCTCCCATCTGAAATAGCAGCCAAGTTACAGGTTTACCCCTTGATTGCAAGAAGGCCTACATCTCTTAGGCAAAGAGGGCCTTTCCCCCTAATCCTCACTGATATCTACCCTTGTAAGGCCTTGATTTTTCAAGGCTTAAAACAAATGCCCCATTAATTCATTAAAATCTGTCAGGAAAGGGTTTATGCTGGCTTTTGTTGGTGCACTTAAATATTGAAGGGAGAATATAGCAAAACTCTTCTATCCTAGAAGTAATGGAACAAGGATACTTTTGACAGGATTAGCCTTTCACTGAGTTAAGAACTGAATTAATGAATCACTTTTGCAGGGTGTACATCTGCAAAGGTGGTTTTAAAAGAATGGTACCAGCTAATGTCATGATGGAAAGTGCCATCATGGATCTCCCCAACCATGTTTTTCCCCCGTCTTGTCTTGCATGGAAAAACCAGGAATGGGAGCAGCAGAGAAGGGATGGGGACTTCAGACCATTTCCCTGCTTCAAGCAGACAATTCAACAGACTGAGAGATGCTGAAGTGTCTTGATTTTACAAAGGAGGTTGGGAAGAGAAAAAGGTGTTCTTCATCCTCTTTTTTGCAAAGCAGTGCTTTTATGAAACACTGAGGGTTAGGGAGGGTTTATAAATGGACCCGTTTGCATCTGGCTGCTGGTAGTAAAAGGAATAACACATTTGATGTGAAATCTCAGTTTCTCACACTTCATCCATGGGGTTGGGGCTATGCATTTCTGGGGGTGGGGGAATTAAGTCGCTGACACAAATGAAGGAAGACGCACCATTGCAATCTGTTTCTTCCCTCCCCTTCCCCCTTGGACTCTGTTGATTAACTACATTCCCCACCCCCACGCTCAACACCTTGCAAGAATGAAAGATATCCCAGGCGTAATTTCCCAGTGCCAACTGGGCTTCGTTTGACACTGAAGGACCACTTTGCCAAGGTAGATCCAGAGATGGGAGGGCTTCTGCCTTTCCATGGGGAAGGGCAATTGAATTGAAAGAAAAATGGACTCCCATTTAGACAGATTGGTGCATGCAGGGATGTAGCTTTTGATGGAAGCTAAGATGAGATTGGCCAGGTTTGTTTATGACAGTAAGCCATAATAAGGTTTGTTTGATTTCAGCTCAGTATGATGCATGAACCAAGTGATTGGAATTTGTAAATCATGGTTTAACTTTGTGTTATGGTATGATTTGTACAAGGCTGGGTTTACTCATGTTAATCCAGGTTAGTGCAGGGTGCGCAACGCACAGTGCCCAAGTAAACTATGCTGGCTTATTGTGGATGCATATAACATACGAAGATAATGGCTGGGTTCCCAAAACATGCGGAACCACAAGCTACCCAACCTCATATTGGCCTAGTCTAGCATATTGTGTAAACCTAGCCCATTTGGTAACTTTGCAGCTTAATATGATTTGTTAATCCAGAAATTATGTCAACTAGGGCACTGTCACTGGATCACATACCATTATTAAAACATGCCATGGGTTAGCACAATGAGAACAATATTTTCAGCCATAGATAAGAAACTGGGAGTTGGGGGTTAAGTTTCTGCAAGCTGGAAATGGGCATGAATAAAGTGCTTCACCACCAAAGGTAACTTGGCTCCAGTCAGTATAAGGTTAGAAGCACCCTGAAAAAGTCACAGTGTTTCTCAAGCAGAGGTGGCGTGAATATTTGGGTTCTTGGGAGCTAGCCTAGATAGTGTTTATTTTTTGGTGGGTATCAAGAGAGAAGGGACATGCCTGACTGGCAAGCTTTTGTGGACAATTAATCCATTCAATTTCCCAGGGGATCCAGAAGAACAAAAATGCACTCCATGTGTGAGCCTCTTGGTCAGAAGGGCTGAGCAGTTGTAGCCCAACGCATTTGGATACTAAAAGCTGGCCACTGTAACCTTTAGATACATCTTTCTTGGCACCTATTCCCAACTCCAATAACTTACATTAAATTAAATGTAATTTTTTTTAAGTAGTTTTTTTTTTTAAAAGGAAAGTTGGCATTCTGCAGAGCAAAGCATCTTCAATATCCAACTTCAGTATCATCTTAATTTCAAAGAATATCTCTGGATCTTATAAGCTTTCTTAGAAAATAAAAATAAGGGATGGATGTAGCTTGCTGCTTCGTCTAGAAGTGTATCCTCTTGTACAGTAACACGAAAAATGAAAACAGGCATAGGAGGAAACATTCCACATGAGGTGGTGGGTAGGGAGAGGTAGAAGGTAACATGTTTGTAAATCAGTGCTTTATAGCTGGTTATGTTCTTCTATTGAAGCCATTTTGTAAATGGACAAGCCTTCCTAGCAGCACAAAACTTTTAGGGACCCTTGCTGTAGAAAATTGA
Source organism: Python bivittatus (assembly GCF_059951505.1). Classification (NCBI taxonomy): domain Eukaryota; kingdom Metazoa; phylum Chordata; class Lepidosauria; order Squamata; family Pythonidae; genus Python; species Python bivittatus. The sequence goes on along the minus strand of NW_028277067.1, from coordinate 12,693,612 downwards.
GGACTGCCATTGCCAGGCTGCTTGACACTGTGTGAACTTTTTTGTAGGGAGACTCTGGGAGATTGTAATGTTAAGCATACGATGTGCCATATTGGAGGCTGGAAAGAATTTGCCCCAAATTATGTTAAGAGAGCCTACATTAGAAGTTATATTTGTTTTGCTTTGTGCTGTAATAAGTTTGCAAAATACTAGTTTATAAAAGAGTAGACCGAAGGGAGATATGATAACAGTCTTCAAATATTTGAAAGACTTTCACGTCCTGGAGGGAATGGCCCAATTCTCTGTTGAAACTGAGAGCAGGATAGGCACCAATTAAAAGAAAGGAGTTCAAACTGAATATTAGGAAGAATTTCCTGATGATAAAAGCTGTTAAGGCAGTGAAACAGCCTGCCTTGAATTATGATGGACTCCCTGGCATTGCCCATTGGAGGTTTTTAAACAGGAGTTGGATGGCCACCAGTCAGGGATGATTTAGTGGATTCTTGCATTAACTCCAGTTCTTACATCCTATGATTCTATGAGCATTTCTCTACTCATTAGGTGAAACTATCTGGGATTTATCAGATATGCTGGTCCTTTGTCCGCACTTGTGGTATACATGTAGTTTGTTTGTGGATGAGCTTTGGTACATGGAGAACTCTACCTCAGAAATAAAATATGTGATCCCAAATTCTTATGATGCTAGCATATTCTTTGTTCTGTACTGTCCTCATCCAAATACTTGATGATGTTAGCATGTGTCTGTCATGCAGCTAACTGTGGGCATAATGGGGAGGGTGTGATTTGAGGACAAGGTTAGCAGTTGTCCTAGCCTTCATATATTCACTCAGTGTATATCCTGCCTTTCCATCTGCTTAAATAGCATTAGGCAGGGTGATGCAGCCATCTCAACTGGCAGATGGTTGTAGGTGGCAGCAAGATATCAGAGCAGAGAGCAGTGTTCAAGCTGACTTCTTTCAGCTATACTGGAGAACCCTCTTCCATTCCATTCTTTCTTTTCATTCTGGGTAAGCATGTCTTCAAGGTGGTCAGCAGTACTTGCAGATCTCCATTGCGTATGAACCAAATCCCATGGAATTGAATTGTAGGGTGTAGAATCAAAGGCTGGCCTTGTAATAAGAGTGGCGGTCTTTCATGCTCCATTTGCCAGCTACTGTGTAACATATAGCACCAATTCTAGGTTACAAGCACAGACCCTAGGGGAAGAGGACTCACTGACTCTTGCTTTCCCTCACTTGCCATTTACTTTAGATCAGAGGTCAGCATATGGCGTATGTGGGTGCCAGGGTGCCTGTTGCCCCCAAAGCAAGCTATGATCCTACATGCCATGTCATTTCATACAATCCAATGTAGTGCAGTGTAATACCTATAGATAAAAATCTTCCAAATCTTGTAGAAGTCACCAAATGCTGAAATGTTTCTGCAATTTCACATGAGTTCTGAATGCTGAAACTCTGCAAGGTCTGGCATGAGAACTATGCAATCTCACACAAGATCTAGCATAGTCTCAGACAATTGGCGTGGGGTAGAAGGCCCCAAATTTAGAGGGCAGTACAAGAATGTAAAAAAAAAAATGCTGTTGATTCAGAACAAATCACGTATAGCCCCTTGCTTGCAACAGTGAGCGTCTTATAGGTCTCTGGGAAGTAAGACATGAAAGTAATACTGTTAGGTGGCTCCACCATAATCTGTAAAGCTACGTTGCTCCTGTGTATGGTGATTCTATTTACAAATTTCTTACATACCTCTTTAAAGCCATCTAAGACATTGATCATCCCCTTTTTGGCATTGAATTCTACAAATTTAGTCAGTCCAAAAGGAGAAATGCTAAGACTCATGCGTATCTCTTAATCCTAGATATGTGGGAGACTTAGAGCTATTGTTTGTTGTGACTAGAGAAAAGACTATACCTGGCAAAAGGAAACTCTTCTAAATTCAACCTGGCAGTCAGCTGATCTCTGGGGTACAAGTGCAGAGTTGTGCATGAACTCTGTTTTTGCTGGGCATGTGTGACTTGATTCAGATTCTGTCTGTGAACTTCACTGATACTGGGACCACAAGCAATCCTGAACTAATACAGAAAAAAAAAAAAGTAATACTATCCCATAATTTATCTGTGAGTCACAGACAAATTCTGCTGTTCTCGCATGTATCAACAAGGAGGGAAGAGACATATCTCCAGGAAATGTGATTCTAGTAATAGTACTAAACCAAACAAATTCCCACTTGGGGTGGTAGAGTGTGGGTGCAGGGAATATTAGCAACTACCATCAAACAAAGTAAGAGTTTGTTCAGTTTAGAAGCAAAAGTTAGAATTTGAAAGGGAGCAGCTTTTCCTATTTATTCATTTTTATTAAATTTATATCCACCTTTCCTCCAGGAACTCAAAGCAGTATACATAGCAGTCCTTCCTTTATTTTTTCTCACAACTGCCCTATGGGATACGTGGGGCAGAGAGATAGTGCCTGAATTTATGCAACGTGTTTGGTTAGTCAGTTCATCCATTAAAACTTAAAAGAATAGGCTAAGGCTGTACAATATGCTAAGCCACAAAAAAGTAAGCTTAGCATGTTGTACGGATGCACTACTAGGCCTTAACAAACCTGGTTGTGTGAATGCAGCTGATAGATGGGCCAAAGCTGAGAGTGGATTTGAACTGATATCTCTCCACTTCTAGTGGAACATCTTTTCCATTAAAGATGGGGTCATTTAGTTCTTTCATATCAGTATCCCACTGCAGTCAGAACTGCTTTAGCAGTTAAAACAATTTAAAGGCCTATTAGAAACATAGGTTAGCACTAGTTTTATACCAAAATGAAATCTTGCTGCTATATTTGAGAGCCAATTAAAATGAAAAAAAAAATACTGTAAATACATTTTATGACACATTTGGCAGAAGAAAGATGCTGCTGGCATGCTTGTGTGCATGTAGCATTATAGTCAACTCTAGTGATCAGTTGGGTGGGCTGAGTGCATGAATTTTCATTTCTGATTAAAATTTGGGTTGAAGTGTAATTGCAATGACAAGAGGCTGGAAGAGTTCCTCCAAGGAATAACACTTGCAAAAAAAAAAAAAAAAGGCAAGGAAGACAGAGATTTGATGCATAGGCATAAATGGGAGCACAGTGTACAGAAAATAGATACGGAGATAACACTAGAGCTGTGTGGGACACTCAGTGAAGCAGAATGGAGATCCCGGACAAATTGGGCACTCAAGACTTTTATGATTTCACTGAGGTGGGAGAAATCCCTATTATCTTTGTTCCTGAATTCTAGGTGAAACCTCATATTGCGTTCACCTACCATAAAGAAATACGCTATTTATAATTCCCATCTTGCGACTTAGTTTGGAGCTCATAGCTTTAAATTGGGCCTGCTTTTGGGTCTCCTTGTTTCTTCTCCCATTTCTAGCTTTTTGTAATAGGTAACCTGATGGAAACTTCTAAGAGCCTCAAAAGCTTATAGAGGTAGGGGTTGCTTAACAACCACAATTGGGACCAGCAACTCTGTTGCTTAGCACGTAGTCGCTAAGCAGAAAATCACGACTGCAATGGGCTTACAACCTCACTTCCCCTTTGGTCGTTAAGCAAATCACTGTGGTTCTTAAGCAAAACATCACGTGACAGCAACTTACGATTTTACTTCTGCCTTCTCTATTAACTCTGCTTGTTGCAAGCCAGCTGCGAAGCACACAAGTGACCATCACAAATGGCAAAGGATGCTGCGACAATCGTAAATGAGTGCCAGTTGTGAAGTGCCCAAATAGCAATCATGTGACTGGGATGCTGTGACAGTCATAAATGCGAGGATTGGTCACAAAGCAATATTTTTACACAGTTGTAACCTTGAACACTCACTAAACGAGGCAGTCGGTAAGCGAGGACTACCTGTACAGTACATTCTTGCGTGTCACTTTGGTTAGTCCTAATAAAGGTATTACCTAACTGGATTTTTTTTTTTTTTTTGATAAACAGACCAACACCTGTCATGATGGCTTTTTAGTCAAGCTGTGAAATTTGCTATCATAAGCCAATCAAACAGTCTTTTTTATGGTCATAGACTGGCATAACTATCATAACTTGGCTGCCAAAACAGGGCTTTAAAAGAGGATCAGTTGAGATGTGTGTGTGTGTAGATATACTATATGCACATATACACACAAACATACACATATCTATACATACATGCACATACACATACTCTGTATATAATATATGTATATTCCAATATGCCTTTGAATACCAGTTGCTGGGATATATTAGTGAGAAGGAGTTATTCATTCATGCTCTGCTTCTGAAGTGTCATAGGGTATTGGTAATTAGGTTGGCCACTATGGTAAGAAAATGCTAGAGATGGACCGTTGTTCTTGCCTAGGGCCTGCCAATGAATTTCATATTTCAGTAGACTAACTATCAAAGCCTAGTCACCACATCACACTGTCTAATTCTTTAAGTCAAGAGTGAGCAACCTGGAGCCATTGGCCTAATTTCTAAAGCCCTCTGCAAGCAATCACTTCAGTTTTCTGGCGAGATAAATATGTCTGTTCTCCAGGATGGGGGAAAAGTGTGAGAGACAAAACATTTTTTTGAGGTGGGGGGCAGAACAGGAAAAAAAGGAAGTCTGAATGGGATTCTGTATGATTTACTTCTGAATAGGCATGCTTAGGCTTGTTTAGTACTTTTCAGCTAGTTCACCATGGATTAAAATAAGGAGTAAGTATCTTCCTTCTTCAGCTCTTATGGATAATGTTGTCATGACCCTCAGGTTAGCAAAAGAAAAGGGGTAGTTATAATACACCTGAGTGAATTACAAGATAATGGATATTTCAGTTTCTATAGTTCTGTTCACCATTCTAAGACTTGAGCCAAGCATGAAGCAGAAAGAGGTAGCAAAATTCTGACATGCAGAATGGATGGTATCACTTCAAATTACACATAAGGAGATGTAGTTTTTGAATTTTTTTTTAAATCCATACCAATAGTAAGATAACACTTAAGGGAGAAAGGTTCTATCCAGATTATTTAGTAGATTGGTAACACAGTGCCTGCAAATGATAGGATGTCTGCTGTTTTGGTAAATGCCATGCATAAGCCCACAAAATTTATTTAAATTTAAATATTTTTACATGACTGAAATTTCACAAAATTGCTGAATCTTGCAACTTGCAAGATACTGACATTCTCACAAAAGATTTTGCAAGATATCATGATTACAGCAATCCTGTGAAACACTGTGATACCCAGAGCATTAGATAAGCTGCTGCCAAACCTCAGATATATTATTCCATGTGGATTTTTTTCTTCCTTTATAGCATAGAAGGGTGTTTTAAAAGTGTGATTTGCCATATACAGTAGAAAGTGGAACAGCCCACCTTACGAACTCTGAAGTCTAGCACTCCATTCTGGTATATATGTTGACGGGAGTCTAGACACTAATCTAGCAGGGTATTCTAGCTGGTTTGGAGGATATGGGGCTGTACCCCAATCTGCTAAAACATGAGTAGGACTCTTTGTGGGAGCCCCAGTTGCAAGAGAATAGCATACCAGTGTATATGAATACAGTAGAAAATTCTGTCAGGGCTTGTTGCTTGACATGGCAAGATCGGGGACAGAGAGAGAGAGTAGAGGCATTTCAAGCTAGCCACAATGATGCCAGAATGATGAAATGTGTGTCATGTTGTCATAGTGCCAGTTCTGCCCTTTTGTACATGCATTGCAAATCACATGCAAGTGCATAAAGGGTGGGGTTTGTGTTGCGATGCATGTTCCACCACTTCTCCCTTGCTTGCCTCAGTAGACACCCATGAGAAACTGTGACTTACACAAATTTAAAACCTCATTCAGGTTTAATGCTTGAATGGAGGTCAGGCCTAACTGTGTACCAAGTCTTACTCATTTACAACAAAATCTCCCATTTTCTAAGTTTTCATTTGTATATGATTGATTGATTAAGTTGGTGTTAACTCTTAGTGACCACATAGGTAGATTTTCTCCATGACAGTCTGTCCCTAACCTGGTCCTTCAGGTCTTCTCATGGTGTACCCATCACCGCTGTACCTAAGTCCACCCATCTTGCTGCTGGTCATCCTTTTCTTCTCTTTCCTTTCACTTTTCCCAGCATTTGAGCCTTCTCCAGAGAGCAAGGTCTTCGCATAATGTATCCAAAGTAGGATAATTTGAGCCTGGTCATTTGTGCCTCGAGGGAGAACTCTCTTGATTTGTCCAATGATCCATTTGTTTTCTTGGCTGTCCATGGTATTCTCAAGAGTTTTCTCCAACACCAAATTTCAAAATTTTGTATGGATTCAGAATTATTAAACAAGAAACAAAACAACTTTCCTAGCAATCAACATTATTGCTCTGCCCCTTTCAAAGCCAGTATGGTGTTCATTCTCTCTCACTGTGTTGTTGGTCAACGTTGCTATTTTAACGTAAGAGTCCACTCTCCTAGAATTGCCTTAGTGGAGGTATGCACACCTGAGGCTCCTGGGCAGTATGTCCCCCTAAAGCAGTGTTGTCCAAACTTGGCCACTTTAAGATGAGTGGACTTCAACTCCCAGAATTCCCCAGCCAGCATGGCTGGCTGGGGAATTCTGGGAGTTGAAGTCCACTCATCTTAAAGTGGCCAAGTTTGGACAACACTGCCCTAAAGCCTTGGATGCAGCCTCCAGAGTCACGCCAAAATGTCTCAAATTGTAATTTTTTAAAATAACAGAAATTGAACATTTTTAAATACACAAGGAATTATATTGATTGAACTTAATTAATTTAATTGTAATTTACTGTAAATTAATTTAAATCACTGTCTTGTCCTTGCCCTGCCTCCTCCTTTCCCTAGCCATGCCCAGTCTATGAATGCAGCCCTCATAAAGCCAGAAACTTGAATCACTGGTTTCAGAACGCTTTTGAAATTAGGCCAGTAGCCTCATTAAAGAAAGTGCAATGGCTGCCTGGGGCTAATGGGTTGCAAGTTGCCCATCCGTATTTTAGAGCAGTGGCTCTCAACATGAGCCATATGCCCCCACCCGAGGGGCCATGCCATTTTTCTAGGGGGGCACAGTCTTTATATGATATAGTTTAGATTAATAAACAGTGCAGATGGTAAAGTACCATTTTTCTAGCTAACAGTGATTATGAGGGAGGTCACAGAGTAAAGGAGGCTCAAAAGGAGCCCATGAACAAAAAAAGGTTGAGAATCCCTACCTTCAAGTATAATTTGAACTAAATTCACTATTTTTATTCCAGTGCCAGAGAATCTGTCGGTTTGACGGTACAGTGCTTGCTCAATCTAGTTTGTGAATTCAGGAAGCTGGGTGCTTCCCTAGTATGCAACTCTGGATTTATGTTACTTTTTAAAACTCAGTGTTTTATCTCTATGTTGCTTTTCTGTGCAAAAGGGTATCGAAGAAAAAAATAGTTATCTTGTACTATGAAAGCAAGGTTGCCTCCTCATATCAACGTCCTTGCCCATGTCACGAAAACTTCCTTCATATGTTTGGTTTCTTGCTGCCCTTCGCTACTTGTCACAGATGAACTGGATGGTCCCATAAGTCTGAATCCCAATATTCAGTTCAGTTAAGAATCTAGATTCCAAAGTTTTTCAGTGACTGTTATTGTTACCAAGATTTGGGCTGATGGCGTGGTCTTGCCTGAATATCATAAACTTTACCTACCCTTAGTTGGGTGCCTTCTAGGTTGTAGTGACTTGCAGTCCCAACACAGCTGAAAGCCTTCAGGCTGGGGAGGGCTGGCATGAACCACAAAGCCAAAGTGATATTTTTCCTGAGATGGTATATATAAAACACAGAACAATAATGGAAGATGTTGTGAGGCAGACATTCTGACACTGCAACTGCCAAAACAAGATGACATTTCAAATAAAGGTGAAACATTTTCTGTCGAGGATTCAAAAAACTGAGCTTAAGAACATGGGGAGTGGCCTAATGCTGAATCTGGCCACTAGTTGAGTCTAGCCCACCATAAATGACCCTGACTGGCAGGTCAGGTTGTCTAGGATCTAGAAGGTTTTCCTTCCCTGTTTGGAAACGGGTTTAGAAAATAGTATCCTGCAGGAAGAATATATTCTACAATCAGTGCTATAATGCCTCTCTAAATTTAGCTTAGAGAAAGACCTCTCGTCCATCAAATCATATGAAATCAGTACATAAAAAATAAACAAGTTAATGTTATTCATCTGTCTGTCTGACTTTCTGTTGATCTGGCTATATTTCTAAGAATGCACAGAGTTGTGATTCTCCAATGGTGATATTAAAGAAATAGGAATCCACTTACAATTAATTACAATTAATGTAATTAAGGGTCTTCTGGGCAAGGGCCAATCATTGCTTCCTGCTGTTAGCATTTATTGACAAAGAATCAGAACATTGTATGATGATAGAAATAAAGTAGCTTCCAGTGACAAACTGGGATAGTGCTGAATGGGGGCCAAATCCCTACCTGCTACCCACCAGCTGGAGCTGCTGTTTCATTTTACCTAAGGCACACACAGGTTTTTTAAATGATTAGCTGTCCAATCACTCGTTCTGTAGGATCACTTTGAGGGCAGAGGGATCTGCAGAATCTGTCTGTTACACTGGAATAATAAAACAAGTGTTGTGACATTGCAGTGTAAGTTCTGCTCCTTATGTATATGCATGCAATGTCACATCATGAGTATAAAAGGGACACAGTTTGAATTGTGACATCACAGTGTGTGTTTCGTCATTTGCATCCTTCCAGCACCCATGTTTTCATTAACCCATTCTCTGATTTCAGTGTACGCTGAACCATAAACTAACCAAATGAGCTGGGTTTGCACATCAGACTAAATTTCAGTAAAAATAACCAAGCTTAGCCTGTTGTGAAAATGCAGCTGTTAGATCTGTAACTGATTCAGTTTTAAGTATGTCGAGGAACACAGCCAATTCAAGGTAGCTGTGGCATCTAACCTGAACTTCACAGAATATGCATCTGAGGATAACCTTGGAATGACTTTAAATGGCAGTCAGCCAGAGAACAAATGTTGTTGCTGCCAGTAAAGGGGTGCAAGTGAGGGTGGAGGAATGGCACTCTCTCCTTCCTACTCAAGGAGTGACCTTGTCTCAGATGAGGGGATCTCTTTGGCCATCCCATGTGGTTATCCTGGCACAATAATGTGCTTCTGCTCCAGGCAGGCTTAAGAGTGATACACATAAAAAAGGTGCCCTTAACCTGCACAGAATTTCAGTACTATGAAGCTGTAAGCTGCCACCACACCTTCACTAGGAATCAAAAGCAAAGGTTTCTCAACAGAGGTCAAGGATTATGCTTGAACATGCCCTGTATCTTCTTAGGGATTAGCCACTTCCTTTTGAGCTGTACAAGTTCACACTTTATATGGTAGTCCTTCGGGTTCGAAGAAGACGTGCTGTTGTGCAGTTCGTCTCTGGACACAGAGGTAGCTCTACAGTCTGGAAGCCCAGTCTAGCACAATGGGGGCACTGGAAGTCCATGGTTATAGTAACCGTGGCTGTTATTCTGTGACGCCACTCATGTTTTTTTCTATCAGTTTTTGGTGGCGCCTGTCTTCAGAGCTAGTGGACGCTTCATAGCATGTGGCTCGGCAGTAGGTTCTGTCAGCAACTGCAGCTTCTAGTTTCATTGGCTGGATGTCACAGTGGCGTAGGGTTTCTTTCACAGCGTCTTTGTAGCGCTTGCATGGTGGACCTCGAGGTCTCTTCCCAGACTCCAGTACGCTATAGAGCAATTGGCGAGGCATAAGGTGGTCATCCATTCTGATGACCTGTCCCACCCACCGCATCTGGGCTCTGATAATCAGGGACTTAATGCTGATGGACTCTACGCGATCCAAGATCTCCAGGTTGGAGACATGGTCTTGCCAATGAATGCCAAGGATGGAGTGGAGAGTGCGCATGTGAAATTTCTCCAGTCTGCATAGCATTCTACCTGCTCAGCCTTTCTCTGCCACCACTTGTCCTGCATTTCTCACAATTCCATCTGTACTTTGGACTGCAGGTGCTTAAACTTGTCTTTCTTTGAGACATACAGAGATAAAACAAATATACTCAAGCATTCTAAACTTGCTGAAGTCTGCAAATTTTTATGTGAGAAAAACTGAATATTTTTTAGAAAGTTTTATGTGAGAAAAACTGAATATAAAATCTTGTATTTTAAGACTTTAGAATTACTTATTTCTACATTATTTGTTTCAGCAAGCTTCAAATGCAATCCTCTGTTAAATCAAGATTCAGCAACCTATAGCTTTTCAGAAGTTGGAGAACTCCAACTCCCAGCAGTCTTACCCAGCATTTCCAGTGGTGGAAAATGCTGTGAAATGTTTAACAGTATGGGGAGACCCACAGATTTGCCAACTTTGTATTAAATTCTGTCAAATTTTAATTACTGTTGCATATTATCTATCAAATGCTATTTGATTTTAAAAGGTACAAACTATCACATTCCATTGAGTATGAAACCTTATTTCTTAGTAACAATCTAAACAGCAAAATGTGATATCAGTAGTTTTCATCTGGCCACCTGGGGAAGCCTGGCTATTTTAGGATTTTTTTTTTTTTCAACAGAAGAGACAACAGAAATGGCAGATTAGCTTTTCTAAACTAAAAAAACAAAAAACAAAACCTTCTCTGCAGTATGCCATGTCAGGATGGCCTGTGTGTTTAGCTGACAGTGAGTTACAGATACAATGAACTTTAACAATGACTTTTTAATGTATGGCAATGTTTCTCAACCTTGGCAAGTTTAAAATGTGCGGACTTCAGCTCCCAGAATTTCCTAGCCAGCCATGCTGGCTGGGGAATTCTGGGAGTTGAAGTCTACATATCTTAAACTTGCCAAGGTTGAGAAATACTGATGTATGGAAACGGCTTCATTTTGGGAAAGGAATTTGGTAAAGTGCCACCTGGTGAGCCATCTGAGCCACAGGGCTTCTATCACTGAAGAGCTCAGTTTAAAATTTCCTCACAATTTTTTTTAATGTAATGTTTTTGGAACATTGTGAGAAATAAACATTTAAGCTTTTTAAAGAAATTTTAAATGGCTTACAGACCTTGGGCAAGTCCTGGGATCCTAGCAGGTGCCCGAGCATCCTATATGGTGGTACCACCTGAAAATTTGCAGAAGTTCCTTCACAAAGGAGTCAAACTTGAAAGCATTCCCTGAAATAGAACATTTTAAAAAACCCCTACATATCAACTATTAGTATGGCTGATAGAGTGAAACATCAAAATATCCCTCCATATTAGTTATCAGGGCCTGTCAGATATCAACTGGCAAGATACCAAGCTATAAAAACAAATAAGTTGGGATATCAAATACAGCTTGTCTGTTTCAAGAACAGCCGGTGGATATTCACCTGCAGGTTTTGCAAAAGAGAATCCAGATTATAATTTTAGGGAACAAATTTGCCTTGGCTCTGTTGTGTCTACAGCAGTAGGGATATTGGAACTTAGTGATTCCCATGTTACTGTTTGAGCCATGGGGTCTGTTGGACTGGCCTTGCTGTCTTTAAGCCCTCTACTATAATCCTTCCCCACCCCCTCCCCAAGAGAGAAGGCTGCTTTATCCCCTTGGTTGGAAGCTTCTATTTGCTGGCTGAGAGGCCATCTGTTCCACTTTGTTCCTGAGCATCAGATGGACACCAGAGGAAGGGAACAAATTATGAGACAATCCCTTAAAAAAAAAAACCTTTAAAATGTAGAATACCACCTTTTGCGTTTTGTCAAGCTTCTTTACTATTTGGATGGCCAAAAGAAGAGTAAAAGTAGGGATAGTTGAATGTGTTGAATTCCAGAGTATGTTAGTAATGGAGGTAGGTACATAACATTCTCTTCTATCACTTTGTTTTTAAAACACATTTGTTTTCATAAGCAAGTTGCACTAATTTTGTGAGCAACTGTATGTATCTGGAGATTCAGAGGGACACTTAACCCCTTTACATAATAGCCAGACTCAAATCAGTACAGATGTCACATCAAGCCATAGAGGATAACCTGCATGGTTGTAGCCTGATATTTGAACTGACATAGCCTAATTTGCTATTAAACAGCAAACCAAAATGGAAAACCATTGTTTGAAATAGATTTGTGTTAATTATAGATAGGTATGTAATATCGGAATCTTACTACCGGTGCGCTCTACAAGAAAGTCTATCAAAGCAACATTCCCCACCCTCATATCCTCCAGCTATATTGGACTAGACTCCCATAATTTCCAGCCATAATGGCTAGAGGCCATATTATTTAGGAAATAGGGAGCTGAATTCCAGCACACTGTGTATTTCTGTTTAGCGAGCAGGTGCTGAGAAAAAGGAAAGGCTACTTCTGATGACAGTTCTGCTACATCAGACCTGTCCTGACACTCTCCTTCCCATAGTGACTAACAGTGTGGATCCAGGAAGCCTTCAAGGTTAGCTTGAAGGCGATATAACTCTCTAGTTCCTTCTCCCCATAACCCAGAGGTTGCGTATAGCACCACAGCTAATTGCCACTGGCAGGCTGATGCTGCATGAATCTAATTACTTTTCCAAAGCATTTGACCCAGGGGCTGTTATTGCATCCCACAGCAGCAGATGCAATGGGTTGTCTATCCGAAGTCATCCGCTAATCGGTGTTATTGGGAACTGAAGGTTGAACGTTATGGGAGAGGGAAGAAAAAGCCTTTTCTGCCTACTCTCTCCAGTATCATTGTTATAAATATTAAAGGCATCTTCAACCTGGTGCCCTCCACTTATGTTTGGCCTCTAATCCCAGAATTCACTGCCAATTTAGATTACAATTCCCATGGTCCATAGCTTACACAAGTCTCTGCCATTCTGACTGTGGAGACTGATATCTCAACAAACTGGAGGACACCAGCTTGAGGTTAGTGTCATTGTCGAGCTGGAAAAGACAAATTAGCAATGACCTTTTGTTTATTTTGCTGGGGATTTCACAGGAGGTTCCCAGTAATTGTGTCCCAGATTAAGGCTTTTATGCAATTGGATTTTTTGCTTCAGACTTCTAAAAACATCCCTCAACGGTAGATAATACCACAAGAAGCCTGAAGCAGGAGGATCTGCTTGCTATATTTTGATGTATATTTTAGGATCAGTTCCTTTAGCACATAGCAAAGCAGCTCTCAGCACATTCAGAGAAGTGTGAAAATTGTTTCCTAGCTTTTAAGAGGGGAATTCAATGCTATCACTTTACTGCATTCTCATCTGGCTATGGAATCAGGCTTGTCTCAAGAGAGATTTCTTCCATGGGGGATGGGGGGGAGAAGGGTTTTGGTTCATATCTGTCGATAGGAATGGCAGACTTTCTTATTTAGTAGTTATGGAAGTGTAGGAAAGGACATCTCCTTCTCAATGTTCTCTTGCAGCTTCTGGCTGGACTAAAACTCCTAAGAATCCCTACTCAGTGTATCTAGTGCAGTGTTTCTCAACCTTGGCAACTTTAAGATGCGTGGACTTCAACTCCCAGAATTCCCCAGCCAGCTGAAGTCCACATGTCTTAAAGTTGCCAAGGTTGATCTAGTGGCTATGGCAGCTTGAGTTGTAATCCAATATATTGAAGTTGGAAGGGTGTGGGTTGCCTGTTTCTGATCAAGGAAGAAAGGTTTTGTTGTTATTGTTATTATTTTATGCTTTTTCTCCTAGAGCTCAAGATAGCAGAAGGTGGGGAAGGAAGGTTGTTACTGATATTAAGAGTTCTATCTAGTTGAGAGGAAAATAAGGCTGTGAATGCTTGAAACAGCAGATGTTTGTGGAGCTAATCTTTCTGCTCCTTTTCATCTGCAACTCCCCTCCCCACTGCTTTTTTTTTTCATTTGATCAGTTTTGATTGTAGCTGTTCTTCAGAGTCTCCACAGCTCAGAAACATGCAGGAGATCTCAGCATCTGAAGCTCACATTTCTAGGTAGGACAAGTTCATGCAAAACATTCCTGTATTATAAGGTTTCCTTTATTTGAAGAGCTGACTGCCCAATGTTGGTTTACAGATAAAGAGAACCATAAGAGAACTGTGAGTTTATATTCAATTAGCTCATGTTCAGTGGTTAATATCTTGATAACAAATTAAATCAATATAATTCCACTCCATATCTTCATTGGCATAGTCAGCTGAGAATTCTGGATAAGGGGGGAGCAGTGGGTTAGAAATGCTTAACCCTTTACTGCCAGCTGCCTTTCATATACAACTGCCCTTTACTCTTTTTATCCCTGAAAATCCTTCATTCTATTTTGGGAAAACTCCCATTTTTGTCTGTCTTTCAGCCCTAACTTTGCAAGCCCAAACAATGGTGAATCAAGCTCCGTTGCAGTTGAAAGCGCTGTTTGGTGTGATTCTCTTATGAGAGCCTCCCATGTGAGCCAATGTTCCGCCTGGTTTAACCAGCACTCTAATCCTGTTATTAATCATCATTCTGGCAATAATAATAATAGTCATTGTTGGAATGCCAAGAGGAAAAGCTCAGCACTGGTAACAGCAGCTGCCCCAGATCATCCTTGCCCAATGATAAATGACTGACAATTAGGCATATCTTTGAAATAAGCTTTTTGACTGGCATCTAGAGAATTTCAAGCCCTCCCAACTAAGCTGCCTTTTTTTTTTTGTTTGCTTTTTTTTAAATAGCAGCTAATTATTCTGTGATAAGTGGTAACTTGCCTTATTCTCAAAGTCTGAGGAGGTGCTTCTGCCCAAGAACCACAAGTCCAAAATTCTATTAGATAGATTAATCAGCAGTTCTTTGGCTTCTGGGCTTTGTTTACCCTTCTCCTAAATGTTCAGTGATTGCCCTGGTTTGCCTGGTCAGATAGTCAAACAATACACAAACATAGTCCCTGAAGGCAGTGCAAAATTGATTATTTCTAGGTTCATTTTTATCAGAACTGAGACATTTCAGTTATCAGTACTAGAAAAAGCTGGGATCTGAAATTATGACTGGAAATATATTTAACAGTCTGGCTCATTCCAAAGCTAACAGACATAGATTACTAGTTTGGAAGTAATGGAAATAATGGAAGACATAAGCTAACATTTTTGCCATACCAGCATGGGAACAAAGCATTTGGGTTTCATTCCAGTGTTCTTATAGAGGAAGAGTGAAGTGTATATACCTATAGTGCTAATCTCCTACTTTATTAAGCCATGGAAACTGGGCTGTTTTGAGTCCAACAGCAATCATGCAATTCAGCAACACTGAATTAGTTTAGCCCCCTCACATCTGGATTCTGCTACAGTCGTATCAAAAGTCAAATGGTTTTCCACAGTTAGACCAGGAGAATGCCGTCAGTGCTGTGAACTGTGGTAGCAGAGAAACTTATAGGTATGTTCCAGGTGAGAGGCCAAATGGTATCTAACTACAGCTAATTACCAATTAACCATCATCTTTTGTCCCATCTATTATATTAAAGAGAAGGAAATTTCTGCGTTGGGCTTGACTGAATCATATATCCAGCAGTGGAAGAGTGAATACAAATGTAATATTAAGAGCTATGTACAGTTTGAAAGTATCTTCATTCAGTTTAGTGTAAAAGCACAGCTATTCCACACTCCAAAAATACTCCTCCTTTTATGTTTGCTGTAGGTACTATTTGGATGGGAAGAAAAGGCTGAATGTGTGTAAGATGCTTTTCTTATTTGCTAGTGCTTATATATCAAGAATGAACTTTTCCCAAGTTCTGTAGCGTTTTTGTAATGGTTTTTGTTATGCAAGTGGATTTGAGTTTGTGAAATAGGAAGAGCACGTGTGTGTATATGTGCCTGTGCTGATGTGTTCACACCCACACTGGTCTAAATTTTTTTAAAAATGGAGAGTGTAGCCAATCTACATTTATTTGGTCACAAATAGCATAATTTCTTCCAACATTATTTTGGGGATTTTAAAAAATTGTGCCTTCAAATCAATTTTGACTTCTGGCAACTGCCCCCTATAGTTTTCTTGGCAGCATTTTTCAGAAGTGGTTTGCCATTGCTACCTTCCCAGGGCTAAGAGAGAGTGACTGGCCCAGTGTCACCCAGCTGGCTTTGTGCTAAGGCAGGACTAGAAGTGACAGTCTCCTGGTTTCTAGCCTGATGCCTTAACCACTACACCAGACTGGCTCTCTTTTGTGTTATAATAAAATGAAACCAGTTGCCTTTATTTTAAGGATAAATGTACTTTAAAATCTCAGTGTCTTCCCCCCAAAATGATAAATTTAAGAATTCTTATAGTGAAGTTCTCTTTTGTTGGTTGCTGGTTTTGTAGTGCAGGATTGTGGGATGGGGTGGGAAGATTATTTTCTATTTACTGAAAGGACCAGTTGATTTGGAACAATAACAATGTTAGTTAATTATAATAGTGTATGATCATATAGGGTCTAAATTATTTTTGTGGACTACAAAAGTAATTACAAAGAACTGGTGTAGCATATCAGTTGTGAGACTGATCTATGAATCTGATAGTGAAGATTCTGATCTCACCTTTGTCATGAGCTTGCCAGCTAAGCTTTCAGCCTCAGTTTCCCTGTCTGCAAAGTGGGGTTAACAATGGTTAATGTATTAATGGTAATCAGTGGTGATTATTGTACAGTATAGTAGTACATGTTGCGATATCATTTGAAATGAACAAAGAGCCTCAGCTTCAAATGATCCATTTAGCCTCCCTGCTATCCACATCACTTACTAGAGCCACCCCCATGGAAGAATTTGCTCAAGACAAATGAGTGGCGTGTATTTGCAGAGGTGCAGGAACTGAGGGGCTTTTAGGATGTTTAAACCCATTTCTTTTTATCATTAGAAGAGGGGAAGGGGTTGGTACTTGGCCTGAATAAGATGGTGAAGGTCATCTGTGGAAACTGGAGCAAAGAGAAATTGCAACAGCTTAAATATTCAAGAAAGAAAGATAAGGAAGAAGAAAACAGGTGAGGGAGAGACAAAAAGTGGGAGTGAGGCCAGGGGGGAAGAAGGCTGTTTTCTTTTATGAAATTAAATATCTATCTTTAACTATGTGTTATGGTTTTGTTGGAGGCACAAATAAAAGCTTAAGGTAAAATACACAGAGTTGTTCGTTTCTCCCTCCCCACCTGGAACAATATATGCAGTTACATAAAAGAGAACTATTGCATTTGTGAGTTTTTTTGTTTTTTAAAGGACAGCTAGGGTTGTGTCTACATCAGGGGCACTAGTTGTGTGGGCCTTATGTGGCTCCTGTGGCATGTTGAGGACTATATTCCAGACCCACCGCTTCAAGTAATCTACTTTTCAGGTAGGTAGGTAGGTGTGTTTTTTAAAGGCGTGCAACATATGCTTGGAACTTTTGTAAGGCTTAAGTCATCTGTTCTACTTGTTATGGCCCTCCCCAAAATATGAGGAAGGAAAGGCTTCGGGGGAACTCTGAGGGCCACAGAAGAGTTGTTTGCAGGCCCCTTTTGGTAGCTATAGTCTGCAGCCAAGGAAATTCCATCTTACGAAGATGATGTCCGTTTAATCCCAGGGTAAAACATGCAGAGCTGAGTTATTTGGAGGGAGAAGGGTAGGAAGTCTGTCCATTCTCAGAAGCATTCTTGACCGTGATCTTCACTTCATGAACTCTTAATATTTTAGAAGAGTTTCTCCATCCAGTTAAGAGACTGATTTGTTGTGAAGACAGATGCTGGAGTGAGGTATCCCCACCTTGTACACCACCTCCAGCTTCGCACAATCTCCCAGCCTAATTTTTGTAACCCCTGGAGCACCTGAAGATCATGCCACTGGAAGTAAGGAGCAAACTGCCAAACCGCTTTTATTATTATTTTTTTCTTTTTAAACAAATGGAATTTCCAGCCCAGCCTCCTGTGCTGACCTCGTTGCGTCCCAGGCATACTGTCCTGGGTCTCGGCTACCCAAAAAAGAAGAAAAAAATATTTTTTAAAAACTGTCCCTGCCTTGTTAGTGGACATCTATGACTATCTAAGGCAGTGTTTCTTAAAGTGTGGTCCCAGGAACCCTGGGGGTCCGCCAAGACCCTTTCAGGGGTCCACAAAATCAAAGCGATTTGCCAGTCTATGTTGAAAAATAATACAATCATTAAAATCCCATCGAACAATTGTGAGAACTGGTGACAGCAATGAATGTGTCCATTTTAATTTTTAATATGGTAAATATTGATAGGTATAACCCATACAAACAAAAGCTCTTGTGGGGTCCTCCATCATTTTTAAAAGTGGGAAAGGATCCTGAGAGAAAAAAGTTTAAGAAACACTAATCCAAGGGATTGTACTGATTTATTCAAAGCAACTAAGGAATCCACAAAAGTACTTCTTGATAGCGGCTTCCACTCTCTCTCAGCCAAAGCTTATACCAAAACAGGCCTTGTCCCAAATCTGAACTCTCAGATTTAAATGAAGTCTTAATTAGCCTCCTTAAAAATGTTTTCTACAATCTATCTTTGCACGTGCTCGAATATTCTGGGCAATGCTACGAGGACCTTTTTTTTGAGGTATAAGAGCAATTGCTGGGGGAATTCCTCTGGTGAGTTTAATATCTGTTTTGTCGTTGTTTTGTTTCTTGTTTTGTTGTCAACTCTACTGCCATTCACATGAACTGACAAAACGGAGGTGTGACAGTCAGAGCAGAACTGTCCTGTGGTATTCTCGTGTTGGTGATAAGGGAAGTGGGGTGGAATAGTTCCACTATTGGAGCATATGCCCATTAACAGCTGGATTAAATCAATACCGCCTCTTCCCGCCTTTTGTCTGGGTTGTGTGCAATGCATCAAATACAAAACCCTCCACCCCCATCTTACTTCATCAGTAATAACATATATCCAGTCCTGGCTCAGCTGGTTCAGTTGGGAAACCCTCTGCCCAAGAACAAAGGAAGCATGCAGAAAGAAATTGGAGGGGGTGATGAGGAAGGTCACCTAAAGGTCACCCACATGGAATATAAAAAGACTTTCCAAGTGTCAAAGCACAAGGCCAGCTGATGTCCTATTGATGTAGACTGTGCAGGCAGGATGGCTGCTGCTGCTGCTGCTGCTTTTTTATACTTCACTGATTCTTGATAAAAATGCACTACAACTTGCAAGGCACTTCACCTCCTTCTTGCTGTTCATCAGGTGACCATCAGGATTTTGCACCTCAGTGTTGCAAGAGGCTGGGGGAAAACCTATAGAAGGATTGCCAGCATTGTGTAACAAGCACATACACATGGAAAGGGAAAGGCCAAGTGTGAGGCTTTGTTGTTGTGCAGATGCTATGAACATGTATGGTTTGAAGGTCTCATAGAGCCTTTTAGTTTGGTGCACAATATTTGTCTTTGAGGAAGAGCAGGAAGGCTCATGCTTTCCTGGCATCTCCAGGCATAGCTGGAAAACAACTGTTTAAAATTCAGGAAGCTGCTGCCAGTCAACCTAGGTCAGCTATCCCCAATGTGCTGCATTTGGCTGCTCTGGACTATAGCTCCCATCATCCTTGAACGTGAGCCATGCTTGCTGGACTGATTGGGCTTGAAGTCTGAAATCTGGAAGGCACAAAATTGGAGGGAGTTGTGAGTCGTACTGCTCAAGATAGCATAGTGGTTATGCTCTAAATGTAAATGGGAGGAATATAGCTATTATGGAAGAATCTGAAATTATCAGGGTTTTTCCCCATATGTAATTGATCTAACTAATAGCCTTTCCAGATAATATAACATGCACCTTTGTGTTTTTATCTTATTACCAAATGTGTACTCATGGAAATCTTGGATCAGGGGTTATGCATCTTGATGGAAGTGGGATTAGACTCAATGTCTGTTGGAAACTCAACATACCGATTCTCCTTTTTATTTATACATACACACCTGAAAACTCTTAAAGTTGTGCCATCAAATTCTGATAGTATAATCAGGGGGACTTTGACAGCCACAAAAATGGAGCCTGAAGATGTCTACCTCTGCTATGAAAGACAGGAATAGGTACAGTGAAGAATATTGCAAAACATTTGCTTGTGAATATAGATGCCTGTTTTCTCTGATCATAATCTTTCATTCACCCTTGGAGCCAACTTACATGCTATGTGGGAAAGCTTGATTGCAGCACTTAATATTTTTGCTTTTCATGCAACCATTAGAAGTTCCAATCAGAACAGCAGTGCAAGAAAAGACCTGTTTTAAAACACTTCTGTACTTTTCCCAAACTAAATCACTCACCCAAACTGCTAAACCCACAGTGGAAAATCTACATGCATCTCTCTGTTCAAAATGTGACAACTCCCATTAACAACTATCATTAAAAATAGCCAGTACATGCAGATAACTTAGGGACTTCCTGCTTCCAAATACCCCAGTTAACCACTTCCAGTCCAAGTACTGAGGGTGTCTAGAGAAACATTCTTGGATGTTTCTTTCCAACTTTGGAATTCCCTTTTCTCTATCAGTAAAATCCTGATTTACCTGCACTTAAGGATCTTAGGATGCATCCAGACATATACAATTCCAATTTTAAAAACCCTCCTGGAAGCACAGACAGGTTTCCAGCTAATATAGAGTTCAAGAAGAACCTGTTTCTGTGGCCATAATTGTCAGCCCTATAAGGTAGACTAGATCGGGAAACCTACCCTCACCAGGACTTGTGGAATGCTTCTATCCTTTTCATTTATGTAATGGTTTCGGAATATATACTTCAAGGCCATCTCCCTGGTGCTGTACAATAATCTGTCTAACAGCCAGTGTAATACAATGGTTAAGATACTGGATTTGACAGATTCAGGTTCAGATCTCCACTTGATCATAAAGCTCACTGGGTGACTTTAAGCTAGCTGTTCTCCTGTAGGAATAAAACTGCACGCTGCTGCTTAGAACAGAACACTCTAGAGTAATTTCTCATACTAAAGAAGTTATCTCAAAAGATGAGGGAAAGTTACAACAAAATGGAGGACAATTCTTGGCATTCGCTCCAGAGCCAGGTATATACTTTGACCAAGCAGGAAATGGGGGAGAGAAGACCCAGCTACACATCCTGTTCCAAATTCTGCTCCACTGTTCTTCTGTCTTGTTCGTATGCAGCATTACAGAAATCTTCTCTGTCAGGAAAACAATGATGAAGATTGAAAAAGCAATTTGTTATTAAAGCTGAGCAAATGGTTTTTTCTAGGCATCAGATACGGTATAGGGTCTTATTTGTTTTTTTGTTTTTTTTGTTTTTTAACGTGGTTGCCTCTTGACACTTGACCTTCTAGATAGAACAGGCTAAACATTCAGGTAAATTAGCAGAACCATTTCAGGTATTTACTCACTAGACACTGCACGTCCATTGAAAAAGTAACCCGTCAAAGTAAGTGAAACTTATTCCCAGATAAGCCTGCATATATTATCACTATCAGATATTACTGAACTACAACTTACAGCAGCCCAGCCATCAGTAAAAGATGCAAAGAGTAGTAGTTTGGCTAATTAATGGAGGGTTACAAGTTCACCATCTTTGATATATAAGATTGCACAGTGAAAATATCAAGTAGATAAAAATGGTGCATTTAATAATGGGCAATTACATGTATCTAGTGAGGGTCAGCACACTTTCATGTACTACAATGCAGAAGTTTTCATAAGTAGAGCACAAAAATTTACAAATGGCAACATTTTAATCGCTTGAACATAAAAAGGGGAAATTATTAATTGGCCAAACGTTCAAAAGAGAAATATGCCTATATTTCACTGGGAAAATAACCAAGAATGTGTCCTAATTGCTGCTTTCCGTATTTTTATCAGTACTAGGGCCTGCAATCGAAATCTAGCACAGGATCTGCACTAGAGCCCTTTTTGTATAGGATCATCACAATAGCTGTAGTTTCCAAACTGCAGTTGTTGCTTCTTTGAGATACACAATAATGCATCTGTTTTATGTTTAGAATTTAAACATGGGGCATACATCTAGAAGTTACTGTTGTGTGTGTGGTGTGTGTGTGTATGTGTGTTTTAACATAATCCAATTTTCTGTCTGCAAAAGTGAACAAGCTCAAACCACTGATCTTTCACTTGTATGCATTTTAGGTAAGTTCTTATATTTTCTTTTGGGGAAAACTGAAATCAAGAGGGAATATATCCCTTCACTTTGGATACCATTTAGTACTTTGACTTTTCTTTAGTCAATTTTATAACATATAATTTTGTATAAGGGGTGAGCAATATTCCATCTGTGAGATTTATGGCAGAGGACAGGACGTATTTCACTATAATAGCCCCACTCTAAATGCAAGTAAATCCTATTGATTTTGATGGAAATAAGTTTCAAGGAAGCATGCTTAGAGTTTCACTTTAATTTTTCATTGCGATTTGAATATGAAACGTGCGTTTCGTTCAACGGACCACAGGGGAGTACTTTGTGGGTCTGTATATGATTGAACTAAGAGTCACTTATTGTACATATAGGCCAAAAGGATAAAACAGTAAAATAGTATAACCTGCTTTCCCCCTCCTGGAAGTCCTCCAGATGTGCTAGACCACAGTCCCATCACTTCCAGCCTATGTGATGGTTGGGCTTATGAGGTTTGTAATCTAACACATCTGGAAGGCAAGGTTGGAGCAAGGTATTAATAATAATAAATAAATGAAAGGTGTACAGACATATAACTGCATAAATAAGGAAAAGGAGCATTTACAAATGAAAAGTCCAAAGCTACGTTTCAAAATATAGTGGGTGAACTTGAACCAAATGGTTGCTAAGAAAAAAAAAGCTATGGAAACCTGAAAGATGCAATCATATATTATGGCAATAAAGGGGAGATTAAAAAAAATGAAAAAAATATTTCTCCCTCTCCCATAATACATAGAAGTGAAATCGATTGGTGGTAAATTCAAGACAGATAAAAAGTAATAGTTTGTCACAAAAGGCTGTATGTAGGAACTTGCTGCCATTTGTGTGTATGGGTGTGTGTGTATGCACGCATGTGCACATGCACGTGCCTTTGAGTCAGTCTTGGCTCTTGGCAACTGCCTGGACAAGTCCCTGTAGTTTTCAGAAGTGGTTTGCCCTTGCCTGCTTCCTAGGGCTGAGAGAGTGTGACTGGCCCAAGGTCACCCAGCTGGCTTTGTGCCTAAGGTAGGACTAAAATTCATGGTCTCCTAGTTTCTAGCCCAATGCCTTAACTACTACACCAAACAGGCACTCTGTATGCTGCCATACCATCTAGCATATTGTCTAAAGGTAAATTGTGTTAAGTAAAGGATTAGTCCAGATTTTCCCAACCTGGTGTCTCTTCAGATGAGATGTGAATTGGAACTCCTGAAATTCTCAACCAGCATGGATCTTTATTATTCAAAGAAAAAACTTTGGCAAGGCTCAGATCTGCCTACAAGGAATATAGGAACTTTGCTTGTAATCTTAAAGATACAGGGCTTTGTTGTAATTATTCCATAGTGAAGGAAATCTTTATCTTATTTCACAGATTATAACCCAGTATTAGAAAAGATTGAAGGACTCAGGCTTGCCTCAAAGTGTTCCGGATTTTTGTTCCTGAATCCAGTAGTCATTCTAGAAAGGCACAGGAGTTGAATGCTTTCTTGGTGGTATAGTTATTTTCTCCAAAGCCTCTGGTTTTGTTTTGCCCCTTACATGCAACTAGGCGGAAATCCTATCAGATTATGACAGATGTCCTGGCCTTG
Organism: Python bivittatus; assembly: GCF_059951505.1. NCBI lineage: Eukaryota > Metazoa > Chordata > Lepidosauria > Squamata > Pythonidae > Python > Python bivittatus. Next base: position 12,670,019 of record NW_028277067.1, on the reverse strand, counting down.
ACTAGCTTGCATGCGTGACTCCCACCATATGCATGCTAGCTGAATCATACACTGCTTAGTAGGTTGATATGTTCATTGGTGGAACTTGGCAGCTTGCATGTAGGCAGAATTTTTTGGTACAGCTTGGTTTGATTCTTAGCTCCATCAGTGTAAATTAGAATAAATCTACTGTTGGGGTGGAGGTGGAAGACAGGAGGTAGAGGCTGAGCACCAACCAGATGGCTTCAAGTATTTTGACCAAATGCATCCGATTCCCAGGTCTTTAACTCAAAGGGCTTGGGAGGCAAATGACTACTGAGGCAACTTCCACCAGGATGACAAGCTGTTTCTAAGATTTTTAACAGGATGGGGTGGATTTTGTGTTTTTAGTTCATGGCTTCAACCAGAATTGAAGTGTCATCTGATCAGTTAAGGAGGCTGCTGTCTTTTTGTTGTAGGCAAACCTATCCAGTTGGATAATGCTGGATTTTGAGTTCTGTAATCTTTACAGCAACACAATCAGTGGCCATGTTGTCTGGGGATTAGAGGGAGTTGGAGCCCAAGCCATTTGGAGATCACTTGGTTGGAGAAGGCTGCTATAAACACTGCAGTTACCTTATCCTCTTGTCTCTGCTGCTAGCACACTTTAATTGGGGGTGGGGGTTAAAATGTGGAAGGAAGGTTTTAAAGGATATATGACCCAACAAAAAAAGAGTGTTTCTTCGAGCTCTTAGAATTTATAATTGAGTTTACACATTGCATCAAGAACCCTGGTTTGTTTAACCTTTCTCAGCAAGCTAAATTGGCTGGATTCACGCATCACATTATGTTATAAATCATGGTTTTACAACCACAGTGGGTGGATTCACCCAGTGCAACTTACTATTCTGGCAAAGATGCCTAGGGTTTGGCAAAACTCCTTAATTCCTTATTATGTCTAAGCATCCTTATTTAATTATTTATTTTATTTGCCTGAGGAAACAGCCTGGTTTCCTTCAGTAGTGTGGAACCTTCTAGGTGGGTTGGAAGGATAACTTTGAGAATTCCCATTAAGGGAATTCTAAGGAGTTTTAGTCCCAACCCACCTGGACGGCGGACACCAGGTTGGGAAAGTTAGGTTTAAAGTCTGTGCTGATATCTCAAAAATCTAATTAGAGTTGGACCTGGTTAGTATTTCGGTAAAAAAACACCAGAAAATATCAGTCTCGTAGGCTAGGTCGGAATATTGAAAAAAGAAGGGAAAGCGTGTGGCGCACGGCTTATGGAATTCTTTGCAACCTCTTACTAGCAGCTCCACCCTGCATTATATGACCAGGAAGGAAGGATGTTTAAGAATGGAGCAGTCACCAACCTTCTGAATCATTGTCCAACCGCTTGTCCCATAGGAACAGTGATGGTTCTCACACTTTTTTTTTTCTTTTTTGTGCCTTCAGTCAATCTTGAGTCCTGGGCTAGTCCCTGCAGTTTTCTAGGCAAGATTGGTTTGCCCTTACCTTCTTCCTAGGGCCGAGAGAGTGACTGGCCCAAGGTCACCCATAGCTTTGTGCTTAAGGCAGAACTAGAACTCATGGTCTCCTGGTTTCTAGCCTGATGCCTTAACTGCTACATCAAACACTAATCCATGAGAAATACCATGATATCATATCTGACAGTTACAGAAACAAAGGGCAGATGTACATGAGCCAGATTCCCCCAAAGAGGGGGCAAGTAGTCCATTAAGTAGGGCAGGAAAGAAAATTAAAGGTAAGGGTTTTTGGACTTTGTTTCTACATATGGCTTCTTCTTGAGTCATGGCAGTTGCTAAAATTCCTTTGGTAATGCTTTCTTACTATCTTCAATAAATAGTTCTTATTCTTGCTTCTTGGGTTTATTTATTTTTATTTTTATGAATTTATCTATATAGATCCATTGCTATCCCCAGCTGAAGGCTGGAATGGATTGGGATTTTTTTTTTTTTTCCTCCGCAGCCCAAGCCAAATCTGGCTTATTTCTCTGTCTAGCCTCTGGTCTGCTAAGGTAGACTACCTCAGACTTTGAGGATCTATTTAACTTTAATGGCCTGTTCTGTCAGTCAGTTTATCTTCTGTGACTGTTTCTCTGTGCCTTTAGTGAGCCCACATCTGGGATCTGTTTCATATGAGTTTTGTAATGGGTAAAAAGGAATTTGGTGTGTGATGCAGGCCACGTTATACAATATTACAGAGCTAGGAAGCATGTCCTGTTTAGAGAATAACTGATACTGAATAGGTTCCCTTTTCATATGTTGTACTGCAATGACTAGATCATTTATACATGTAAAATATTTCAAACGAGAGAACACAGTAGAGGTCCCAACTAACTGCAGGCCAGTCTAGGAGTCACATGTGATTCAAGGAAGAAGCTGACATCACCACATGACGTGATTCAACAGCTGCTGGTTGCCCAGAGTCCATTGCTGCACTCATCCTGGCCTGGCTTTCTCTGCTTTTTCCACTCCTCTGCTTCCCTGCACATTTGGGACTGTTTAAATATTCCTCACAACGCCCCAATGTAGCATGGCTGCAGGGCACTGTGGGAAATTGCTATTTTAAATGCTTACAGTGCCAGGGAGTAATTGAAGTGGTGGCTTCAGGCTGCTGAGAACAGAATATAAAGCGGCTGCTTCCCTCACACTGGTAGTGCCAGATACGTCCCCCAGAAGATTGCCAACATAGGAAGAACTCCACGTAGAGGGACTTTTGCTGATGGCCTTGTATTGGTTATATGGAAACAATGTTTTATTTTACTCTGCCAACACTGGTAGATTAAATTGACTGAGATTGACAGAGTCAATGTGGGTGGCTGCAGAAAAGCAGGCGGAGGCCACATGAGGCTTCCTGACTCCAGGTTGCCCATCCCTGCCAAATCGCATTGGTCGAGGTCACACATCATGCTAGGCCAGAAGAAAACAAGCGGTGGCTTAGTGCCACGTGCATACCCACTTCTTCTGATTAGAGGAAATATTCCTTCCCAACCACATACGTCTAAAGACCTATGTTGTGGGAGGATGGGATGGGAAATAACATTTTGGAAGGTTTTTGTTAAGAAATAATTTTCAGCAGAATAATGAAAAAAGAAAGGAACTCTGGAAAACATACCTAAATATATTTATCTCCCCGCTGCTAGATCTTTCTCACTGTTTGTCTCTCTGTGCAGATGAATTATCTCTTGGCAGGTCCATTTGGTGTAGTATTTCTGCATTCAAGAGATGTGAAAAAGGTTTTGTTAAATCTAGAGTGGATGTGGTGGGGAGACGAACATTTCCCCAAACTTCTGTTTCTTCCCACACACAAGTCAGGCCTTGGAGGTGGTGCAAAGATGCACTGGAACGGCAGGGTGAAGGCAAGCAGGTGGCTACCCTGGCAACTTAATTATTGTTGTAGCAGTTTGGAGGAGGGGGGTGCTGTTCTCTTGCTTTTCTTCACTGGCTGTGACAGCCTGTGTGGCTCAATTACAGGATAGAGCAAAGCATGAGAGATTGAGGATGGGGGCGTTAGAGAATTGAACCTGCTGCTATGAATGCTGGTGGAAAGAGCTAGGAGTGATTCTCTTCAGTAGGAAAGATTAAAATAGGGGGATCACAATTAAGTCAGGATTTTGCGAAGAACTGGAAGTGGGGCAAGACAAGTGCATTACATCTAGAACAGAGGCAGAGAACTGTTTGTCAGCGGATGTATCTTCAGCAGCACATGCCAGGGGTGGGTGGAGTTGAAACCATGAATGGGTGGAGCTAGAGAAACCCCTCTTTTTTCCTTTTTCTGCCACCCACTTTTCTTTCTTTCTTTCTTTCTGCCATCCCATTATCTCTCTCTCTGTCTCTCCTTCCCTCCCTCTTTCTTCTTCCTTGCCAGGGAATGTTGTAAGAGGAACACATTGCTCTTGCTAGAGGTCTAAACTAATGGCTTCCAAAAGACAGTTGAAATTGGGCCAAAGACCACAAGCGGCTCTAAGAGTGGCAAGTTGCCCACTCCTGGTTTAGAATAAGAGGAGTAAAAGCAAGAAGAAAGAAGCAGAGCAAGAAAGGAGAGAGAGAGAGAATATTTTCTTTTTATATTTAGGAAGATAAGGGGAAAACAAAAGGAAGATTATCCTATATGGATGAATAAGAGAAATGTGTGGATACGCCAAGTCTGGGACACCACTGGGCCCTTGGAGCAAGAAAATACAAGAGCAGTGTCAGAAGGAAGAGGAGAGAAAAAACTAGCAGAGGGTGTTAGGCACACTGGATTTGGAAAAACTCAGGAACTGCTTTTGAGGAAGTCAGGCTTCTGTCTGAATTCTCACAAGGTCAGTGTGTGTGCTTGTGTGCGCACATGTGTATGTTTTATGTGCTGATCCATCACATTGTGTCTGTTTTTGTTGTTGCATATTGCAGAATGGGGGAATACAAGTCAGCAGAAATGATGTTGGTCTACACAGAATCCCCTCACATGCTATGTTGGAGAGGTCATTGGTTCTAGATTTAGTTATACCTAAGGTAGGCCCATTTAAATCAGTGAGACTTACAAACTCTAAACAGATCCTTTGAACAAGCCCATTAATTTCAGCAGTTGAGCTTTAAGTATCAGCCTGGAAATAGTTCCACTTGCTTTTAGATGTAAAAACACCTAACCAAGCACTGGGAATTCACCTAGTAGACAACAAGTTGGGTTATCTTGTCCAGCTGTTGCCATGCCCCTCCTTACCTCCAGGGAATGTTGGCAGCTGATAACAAAGTGGCATGGAGGAAGTAGTGAGGAAGTGATGCTGTTAATTTCAGCACTACATTTATAGGTGGGAGGTTGCTGGCAAAGAGAGAGGAAATCTCTTATTTATTCAGATTACATAAGGCTTTGGGGTGTCCAAAACCATGTCCATTCGAATGGCAAAGAAAGAAACCAATGATGGCCACTTAGAGCTTTGGAGCTGGACTCCTTCCCATTGCAGCTTATCATTTGTGGGCTAGGTATTTATTACATGAAGCCAGAAACTGATGGGCTATTACAAGGTTTGCCAAGGGATATATGCCTAGTCCTGCTGAGGATTACAGTCTTATCAGGAAAAAAAAATACCATCAAGAAGTGCTTAAGAGTATCCATAGAGGAGCTTTTTTTTTTTTTTTTTGAATTAGGCACTCAAGATGGTGGTATCTTTTGCTGCCTCCAATTTTTCTTGACAACAACCTTGTGACATAGGTTGGTCTCAGAGGCCCAGAGCTACCCACTGAGGTTCCATAGCTGAAAGCAGATTTGTGCCAGGTCCCCATTGATCTCACCCAGCACCTTAAACATTTCACCGTAGTAGTTCTCTATTTTGCCATAGAAATGTAGTCAAAGGGTAGAAGGAAAACATCAGTAAGTATTAGGAAAGAATTTGAAAAGTTTGAAAGCAAGCAGCATCAGTTACCTTTAGTCCAGCTCCAGAACCTATTAGGTTGATTATTGAATTGATCCATTTTCTGGGTTTGTACAACATGCTAACCTCTAACTAATCAAACAGGCTGGATTCAGTCAACATATTAAGACACAAAATAGGTTTAAAAAGATCAACATCCTAAGTGGATGCAGCTACTAGGTCTTTGACCAGGTTAAACATGTATTTATGTATTTATTCAATTTTGATGCTGCCCAACTGTGGGCCCCTCACCAAAAAAAAAATAAAATTGTTGTGCAAACGTAGGAAACAATCCCAGCTTTTCCCCCTCCCCAGCCCAAATCTGAAATGTAGGGCAATTATATACATGTTTGTTTATAATTTCAGTGGAGCTTACTCTCAGAAATGCTGGGCGCAGGATTGCAATCTTATATAGCTATTCAATCTTTGCAGTAAGTCCAGAAATTTTTCTTGCAGAAATTGTTATTGCCAGTTAAAGGCTATATTTCTATGATGGCCATGGAAGGAGGGTATATTATTTCTGTGGCTTATTTGGGAACCAACTGAATTGGCAGAAGAAAGAAAAAATGTTCCATGCCTTTTTCACCAACCTGTTGATGCACTTGCATTGAAGTCCTAGTTGCCTATAAAGTTTTTGCAAATATGAATTTAAACTAAGCATTTTGCTAGATCGACTTACAGTGCTTTGTCTGTTTATCGCATGAAACTGATTGTCTTAGCTTACATCGGTCAAAAAGGGGGTAGTCTTTTAAAGTTTAGTGAGATTACATAATTTATACCATCCCTTTTGATATAGAAGACTCACAAAATAGCTTACTGCAAGAACAAAACACTAGAAAAAATATAATAAAAGGATAAACAAAATGGCATAAAAGTTTAAACTTCAAAGATGCATTACAAATTCCTCCTGGCAACAAGGTCTGTCTCCTATAGACATGAGACAACATCTAAATATGGCTTCTGATCTGGGAAGTAAGAACTGGGAACCAAACTTAATCACACAAGAAGCAGAGCTAGATATTCACTCAGTCCTTCATATTGGCTGACAGCCTCTGCAACAATAAATTCTGTCTCACCAATGTGATATCAAGGTGACCCATCTACTCTAGAAAATATTTGGCAAGAGATTTTGAGCACTCTTTGTTTTAGCTGTCACTGGGGACTTTTACCTAGTCCTATCCAAGTACACTGAAGTAAATTCCATTCCCATTGTTTGCTGTCTAAAATGAGAGGTACTGAAATTTAACCGTTTGTGTAAACAAGTTTCTACAATTTAGACATACATTTTTGGACAAAAATGCAAGGAAGGAAATTAAATTCCTAGATATTCAGGAGCATCAAATATTTTGGTTCCTAGACATCCAATCACCTGGAATTCTATCAGCCTTATCAAAAAGTTGCAGTCAGTACATTGGTTTGTTAGCAACCACTTTGCTTAACAACCAAGTTGCTTGTCCCAATTGTGGTCACTAAACAAGAACTACCTGTACTCTTTGGTAAGTGAAGACAACTCTGCATATCTGAATACTTGAGGATCTGGTTATGGTTTGAAGCCTGCCAGATGGCTATATTGTTTGATCCATGACTTTCACTTGCTGCTTTTTCTCAGTTGTAATTTGGTTTTTAATGGCGCTTTTAATTTGGTTTTAAAGAGGGTTATTGTGTTTTTACTGATTTTTGGATTTTGTTTATTGGTTGTGTTATTTGGCTGTTTTTAATTGTGTGAGCCACCCAGAGTCACAAATGTGAGATGGGCAGCCATACAAATTAATAGAATAAATAAATATTCTTAGAAGCATTAATTTTCATGTCCTAGAGTCAGGTTTTGAGTTGACAAATTCCAGGCTAAGAGTTTACTCAAAATCAGGTCATTTTCATATCTGTATTATTCATTCTTGCCTTTTAAAATCTATTTCTAGGTTTTCAGCACTTATTCCAATGAGGAATATGACCGTCGAAATGAAGATGTTGATCCTATGGCTGCCTCAGCAGAGTATGAACTTGAGAAGAGAGTGGAGAGGCTAGATCTCTTTCCTGTGGAACTGGAAAAAGGTAATGGGAGAAATGTGTTTGGAGATGAATTTTCCTTTTGGAAACTGGTAGGAATGGGATGTTGTTTTCATCCAGATACATGGAAAGAAAAAATCCCCACAGTTAAAATGAAAAGGTTGTTTAATGAGTTCCCTGAATGAATATGTGCCGTAAAGTATAATAACCAATTGGTCCTAAATAAATACCAATTTTGTAACGTTTACATGAATCAAGAGAGAGAACATAAGGCATTTTGGTCAGATTTTTCTGGAGTATGAGTCCTTCTTGTATTGTCCACACACATTTTAAGAATAGGTGTTTTTAAGCTAGCTTTTCTCTGAGAAGGGCCACATTTCCAACGCACTGTGTCTTTTGCCCATCATCTTTAACTGCTTTCCCCCAATTATTTCCTTCTATCTTCTTGCCCTTCCCTTATCAGCTATTTTTCCCTCAGGAATGGCACAGGGAAAGCAGCAAGGAAAATAACCTGCTATGGCAGATATGGTCTACTTTTGTTCACAGGGCTGTAAGGGCCCTCAGCCTAATTTTAAAAAAACATTCAACAAGTAATCAGTTTAGATCTTTGATAAGACATATCTGTTCTTTCCTGCAGTCTGCTGCACAGGAGAAAGAGAAAAGGAAACAATATTGAAAGAAAGAGAACAGTGGACGTAAAAGACAATATGGCTGGAATCATAAACATGCTAAACCTTAAACCAAAGTGGATAAAATTCAGTTGCTGTGTTCATGTAACATACTGTGCCCAAACAAAATAAGCAGTATTATAGCTTAACATGATGTCCGGGTTCATTTACCATGCTAAGATAAGGCTGGCTTTCCACAACAAGCTGAATAACAAACTATGCATTTTCATCTAGTCCATACTAAGGCTTGGCTGCGGCTCCACCCAGCGCTTGTTCAGTCCTGCCCACCATGTGCCCTGCAACAGATTGCCCCGAGCAACCCTGGATAGAAAAGAAGTTACTCATCCTTGTACTAAGGATCATTGTCAATTCTAAGGCTGGTTGTGGTACCTGTTGTCATTAATTTGCTCTTTATATTTAATTTTAGTCCCACTTTTTCATTGTACTCCTTGACTTTTATTACTAGAGCTTGCAGTTCATTGCATTTTTAGTTATCAGAATAGTGTCATCAGCATAGCACAGATTATTGATGTTTTTTCCACCAATTTTAAAACCTCGCTCATCTTCTTCCAATCCAGCTTCTCTTAATATTTATTTAGCATATAGACTGAATAAATAAGGGGAGAGTATACAGCTTTGTCTCATTCCTTAAGGTTTAGCATGTCTGGTTTAAGGTTAAGTCTGTTTCACCATGTTCGATCCATACTGTGGCTTCTTGACCTGTACATAGGTTTCTCATGGATGTTCTGGGAATCCCATTTTTCTAAGCATATTCCACAGCTTGACATGGTCAACACAATCAAAGGCCTTTCTATAATCAATGAAGCACATACTGACTTATTTTTGGTATTCTTTCGCTTTCTCAGTTATCAAGCATGCATCAGCAATAATGTCTTGTGTTCCTCTGCCTTTTCTAAAGCCAGTTTGAACATCTGGCCTCTCTTTTTTTTCATGTAGGGCTCTAATCTGTGGTGGATATTCTAAGCATTAATTTGCTAGCATGTGAAATTAAAGATATTGTGTGATAGTTTGCATATTCTGTTAAGTCTCCCTTTTTTTTTTTTTGGTATTGTAATATAGATTCACCCCTTCCAATCTGTTAGCTACCGTGTTATTCTCCAGATTTGCCGATATAGCTTAGTTGGAACCTTTACTGATTCCTCTTCTGTTGCTTGCCATATTTCTATATTCTATCAGTTCCTGTAGTCTTATGACTTAGTAATGATTGGAATGCTGATCTAACTTCATCTTCTATACTAGAGGTTCTTCTAAATAGGGAATATCTACTAAGCTATGTTGGATGTTGACATCTCTACTATACAGTATTTCAATATATTCTTTCCATCTCCATGTAATCTCCTTTGAATCAGTTACTATCTGTCAATTGCCATTTTTTAACATATCACATTGAGGTTGGAAGTCCTTCTGAGTTCGAAGATCTTTTGAAAGACTTTCCTTGTTTTTCCATGTTTGTTTCCATCTTCAGTGTCTTTACAAATGTTGTAAAACTGCTTCTTGTCTCTTCTAACAGCTCTTTGAAACTCTTTGTAAAGCTCCTTCCTGAGATTTTTGTCTTTCATGGCTTTGGCTTCTCTTCTCTTCTCGGTAATTGCTACAGTTTGTTCTAACATCTAGTTCACTTTCTTCTATTTCTCCATCTTTGGCAGTCTCTTTTCACATTCATCCTTCTTTCAGTTCATTCCACAATTCCTTTGATTCTCTATCAATGAGCCTCAGGACTTGAGAGCAATTCCTGTTTTTCTCCTTGAAAATGGTGGGTATTGTTCTAGATCATATTGTGGGAACTGGTTGGCTTTCTTCTTCTTTGTTAGCTTTACTTGGAACTTGCAACATGAGTGGTTCGTGATCTGTTCCATAGTCAGCTCCTGGCCATGTCTTTGATGCTATAATTGAACTTCTCCACCTCCTTTTAGCAATTATATAGTCAATTTGATTTTTATATTCTCCATCTGGTGATGTTCATGTATAGAGGCATTGTTTTGGTGGTTTGAAGACAGTGTTAGCTATGAAGAAGTAATTAGAGTGGCAGAAATTGATAAGTTGATGTCCTGCTTTTCAGTTCCTAAGCCAACTATACATCCAACTGTACTTTCCTCCTTAATGTTTCCAACTTTAAATCACATCTTGCTTATGTATTCTGTCAATTTCAAATTGAACTTGATCATAAAACTCATCAGCCTCCTCTTCTTCTGCATCAGCATTTGGAGCATAAACCTGGATGATCGTCATTAATATGGGGTAGTCCACAAATTCTGATTGATGTTATTCAGCCATTGATTGCATTGTAGCCAAGTACTGTTCTTGCTCTACCCTTCCTAGCTATAAAAACAATGCCGTTCCTTCTTTGTTTTTCATGTCCTGAGTAATAAATAGTATGATCTTCTGACTGAAAGTGTCCAATCCTAGTTCATCTCAATTCATTGACGCCTAAGACGTCGATTTGTAGTTTCATCTTTCACTGAGTTGAGCTTTCCCATATTCATGCTTCTTACATTCCATATTCCCATAGTAATTCTGTCTTTGCAGCTTTGGATTTTCTCTTTCTGTATGGCAACATCAGGAACTAGATGTCCCAAAGGCTTTAATCCAGCCATGTAATAAACCCCATTTGTACTCTGAAAGACCCTCAGCTGTCCCTCAGTAGCATGTTGAGTGCCATCTGACCTGAGGGGCCCATCATCCAGCATTTTGTCATTTTATATTTTCTACCCATGTGGTTTTCTTGATAAAAATACAGGGGTGGTTTACAATTGCCTTCTCCCACACAGAATGAACTGATAGTTTTGTCATTGCCACAAAAGTGATCATCTGCCTCCAGCATCTTCCTTTATCGCTGCTGCCCAATATAGGTGTCTCCTTGCTTTAGCTGGGCAGCTGGCGTGACCTTCACGCCTTGGATAACCCTCCTGGGAATATATACTCTTGGCTTAAACTCCAGGTGTTTATGGACGTTTTGCTGAAAACAGACAAAAATGAACTGGTGATTTCTGGATTTGCTGATTAAAAAGGGATGAATATGGGAAGAAGGGAACTATATAATGTAATGATAAAAGTTTGTTTGTATCTGCTGCAAAGAAGATCGGAAGCTGCATCTTTAATTTTCTTGTTTTTTCTTTTTCTTTCTTTGTCTGTACTGTTTCTAGCACTTTTTCTTTTCTTTTCTATCTTTTTCTACTTTCTCTTTATATACACTTTCTTGTTTATCTTTTAATTATGTAAACACTTCCAATAAAAAAATGAATAAACTCCAGGTGTTCTTCATTCATCCCTCCCAGGAACACCCTTCTCCCCCCATCACAATGAGGCAGCACAGCAGGAATTGGGAAGGGGATTGAACCATAAACAACTAAATGAGCTGATATTGCACAAGACACTAAGTCCACCCATCCCCCCAAACCAACCAATCAGCCAGAGTTAAAATGAAGCTAAGCATGTTGTACAGATACAGCCGCTAGGTTTTTAATTGACCTGATTAAGCATGTTGAATGAACACAGCCAATTTCTCTTCAAAGAGCCAGGAAGAATTCCCCTGTAGTTGATGAGGAAATTTGCAGTAGCAGATTTTATTGGACTTGTTATCAGATTCTGGTAACTTTCAGTCTTGGCACCTCATATTTTAATGCAATACATCTCTTCCTTTTTCTCATGCAGATTCTGAGGGTCTTGGGATCAGTATTATTGGAATGGGGGCTGGAGCTGATATGGGTCTAGAAAAACTTGGCATATTTGTCAAGACTGTGACAGAAGGAGGAGCAGCTCACCGAGATGGCAGGTCAGTATGATTAATATCACATTGGGAATCGCATTCAAACTTACTTTGGAAGGAGAACTTACAGGCTATAGGCAATTCCAAAACAATAACTCCTATTTTTGTTGATCGTGTTTGCTGCAGAAGAGATATACTGCTGCCTAATGACAGCTATTGTTAAAATCCTGGATTTCGTCATCGTTTTCCGTGAAAAGTTCTAATTTTGACATGCCCAGAGGAGAAAGGTGTACATGTTTTCCTCCCTAAAAGCTCAGGCTCATAAGATGCCACTACATAAAATTAAAAACTCACCTTCCACGCATTATATTTGCCCCACCAATGTCAAAGTAGCATTTTGTTCACATAAACTAGAGTGAGGTAGATTTTGCTGAAAAATTCAAAGCTTCCTCTTTGACAGACAGTGAAAAATCATACCACCCTGAAGAAGGAACATCAAGCTCTCTTTTTCCATCCAGGATTTATTTTTGGCTGATTTTCCTCAAAAAGTGGAAGGAGAAGCCCATAAAAAGAGAGAATAGCAACTAAAAGCTTCCCTTTTACTATCTATGTGAGTCTATTTGTTTTATTGTGCTACTCTGCAAGCAAACTTTTCAGGTGCTGGGAATATTCTCATAAGGTGAATACAAGTACTAAGAATTTTACAGAGTGATCTTAAACATGTTTATTCAGAAGTAGGGTTCATAAAGTTTAACAGGCTTTAATCCTCCACTCATTTCCATAGGAACAGGTCAGTAGGACTTATTTCTGAGTAAGCACATGGGACTGTGTTCTATGTCATAATAAATTGCCAAGTTTAAGACTACTCCTTTAGTTTGTGTGTAATCATTTCCTAATGAAGTACATGGAAATATTCAACACTGGTAGTAAAGGCAGTAATTACTCCTAAGCACTGGAAGTGTCTGTTGGTCAGTTTCTTCTATTTTATATACACATTTATAGTACTAGGGGAAGTAGCTCAAAATGACAAAGGGGTCTGTTTCATATTGGCCTTTTTGACATTTCATCCCATCCTAATAAGATTTTCTTTTAAATAAGTTTAGTAATTAAGCACAAGATTTGATTATTAATTTCTTTTTAATCAGTTTCACTGATGGTTGCTTCTGTCGATATATGCACGTGCAAATGTTAGGACTGTGCAGTGTGGTTCCAATTTAGAAAAACTGCTTTGGAATGCACAGAGGTCCAGATGTAGCATCTCTCTGTAATTCATTAAAAGAGCTGAAGCATTGCACAGCCCTATAAAATATGATAAGAGATTAAATTTGCCACTTAGAACATCAGGCAGAAGTACCAACACCCAAGACATTTAGTCATAAGGTGGCTACTTTTCACATAGCAAACCACAAGACAATGCTCCTCAGATCTCTCCACACATTGGTAGGAAGATCATGGGAAATTTAGTCGCTCTTAAATGTGGTTCTAATTTACCAAGGACGAAACACATAAATAATAACTACCTAGTTCATTTATTTATTATTTGTTATAGTTTATAGGAGAAATTGTATTTAAACCATCTGTTCTCCCATCCTCATAACAGATCATGAACATGTCAAAAACAAATTATAAATGGAAACATTAAATGGAAACAGTGTTATGCAACAAAAAGACAGCCTTTGTTCTTGAAGAATTGTTAGGAGGGCTAGCTATATCTTACATTGCAGCTGTAGCTTTAGCAGCTCATTTTCCACTGCAAACTGTCCTTGGAGGATGCAGTTTGCATTAGAAGAAAAGATGCTTTAACCCTTCACCTGGCAGTTGATTTGCCCTTGAAAATCCTGCCCAAATGCTTCCCACTGACAATATTCTGGTCCCAATCACATTGTAAACAGTCTGGAATCCCATGGATGGAAAGCGCAACTGAGAAGGGGATATTCAGCAGGGGAGTAGCAGGGAGAAGAAGGATTAAACATTCCTTTTCTTCTCTCTCTCTCTCTCTCTCTCCCCCCCCCCCACCCCAACTGAACTCAAATTGCCCTTAATCAAAGGACCAGTGGAAAAAAGAGGGGACTGTTACATGTTGGTGTAATATGTAGCTTGTCTCTGAGACTTAATCTCACTCTCAGGCCATTATAACTAGAAACTTCAGAATTAAGAATTGGGTTGTGGGTTTTTTTTTAATTTCTAATTTTGTTAATTCCCTAAAAGTTAAACAGTATGTTTTTGATTATTCTACAGTAGCTTAATTTGCTAAGGCTTAGCTATCAGTGCTGTCAATCAGGTAGGGAATTTATGGGGTTCCAGGTGTTGAAGAACTCTCACAAGTTAATGGTGAGGGATGTTTGAAGTTTAAATTCAACATTTGGAGGGCCACCAGTCATTCATTCCTGCTGTAATGTTTTTGTATTAGGAAATCTAATTGTTCCTGCCATGCTCACCACGCTAATTATTGAATTTGTATCCACTGCTGTACTCAATTTTATTTAATTGCTACATTTTAAGGCTTATAATAGAAGATTGTAGACTTTATTCTTCATCCAAAGTGGTCTGATGTAACATTACCATATGATGAAGATTGTAAATAGGAACTAAAATGCTCAAGGGTTTAAGAAAAAACACCAATATCAACGTCAGCTACTTATAATTAAATGGAAAAATTATTTGAATTTCAATAGAAGAGAATATCTGTAGGTTAGGGTTGAACTATGGCATTCTTGGTGCTCTATGAGCTTGGTTGTTTGCTTGTAGACATTTCATTACCCAACTAGGGAACATCAACAGCATAAGGCAAAGATGGGCCAGTGGCATCCACAAGAGGGAAGAAAAAGGTCTAGGTGATATTCACAGTAGCACAAATGAAGCCTCACCTCTTTTCTATGTGTCTGTGATATAAGCACATGTATATAAGGAGTGGGCTTTGATTGTGCTGCTGTGGCTGCCATCTTCAGTTTTTTTGACACACACATAGACCCTGCAGGTGTAGTGAGGTTGGGCTGGACAGCACAGAGCGTATGTGTTCCAAAATGTTGGCCATTTCCCAGAACAATGACTACAGACCATCTGAAATTAAAATAGTTTTTAAACATTTCTTTTTTGAGAAAGCGGAATCTTGTGAACTTATGCATCTCTTTTTTATGGTAATTTTATTAAAGATTACAATTACAATAATAAAAAAATACAAACAAACAAAAAGAAAAGAATAAAAATAAAAAATAGAAGGTGCAGAAAAGAAAAAAGGGAAATAGAAAAGAAAGAAAAAATAAGAATATAGTAAAGAAAAAGAAAGAGGGAGAGGACTCTTTGGAAAAGACCCTGATGCTGGGAAAGATTGAAGGCAAAAGGAGAAGAGGACGGCAGAGGATGAGATGGTTAGATAGCATCACTGAAGCAATGAGCATGAACTGAGCAAACTCAGGGAGGCAGTGAAGGACAGGAAGGCCTGGCGCAATATGGTTCACGGGGTCACGAAGAGTCGAACACGACTTAACGACTGAACAACAACAACAACAAAAAAGAAAAAGAAAAGAAATATATAAAGTGATTCCCCCTTCATCACAAGTATAAACAATTTTAGTAACTTATCACCTCCTCTTAAAATACAACAAATGATCTCTTCTTATATCCCATCTCTTATCTATAAACAAATCTATAAAGCATCATCATTTCAGTCCTGATGTCAGCAAAAGTCCATTAAGGGTTACCACTTTCAAATCAGTCTCAATCTTATCAGGTAGAACTTGTTCCTCTTCCATAACTTCTTTTAAACACAGTCTGTCTATAGAGGCAGACGCTATTAAAATTAACTTCTGGGTCCATTGTTCAAAAATATCCTTCAACAGGTACAATGTTAAAATATTTTGCTTCATTCTGTAATTGCAAATTGAGTTTGAGTGTTCTTCTCCTTTAATTGTAATCTTTAGTTCCCTCTAGTTCCCTCTAGTGTCCAATTTTTAAAGTCTTATCTTATAATATTTTTTTCTTTAAAAAATTCAAATCAAAAGCATTTTCCCAAGGGAAGGATTCTTTATAATTAATTCCAAAATCTTATTTCAAATTTATCTGGACCCTTAGTCTGTTTGTAACTTTCTAAAATCACCCTTTTGCAGTTGTAATCACCCTTTTGCAGTTTATTCCAATTTTTTCTTTAAGCTCTTAAACTTGTAGCTAAAACTTCTTTTGCTAAGGATTCAAGGAAACCCACCTGGTGCTGTCAAACCTGTTGATCCAAAGGTTCCTAATAGCTGAAAAGCAGTTAACAAGCAATTTCCAAAAGTGATTAAAAAAGGAAGTATGTGAACTTAGTATCCAAAGGCACCAACCACGGTTTGAACAAGATGGCTATTCCCTTGTCTCCCAGAGCTCTAAACCTGCTGGAGACTGCTGTCTTGTGGTCTCCTTGTAAGAAGCAGCTGTCTGAAGTACTTGTGGGTGATCACAAGTCCTCTCCTTAGCCAGAGGAATTATTGAAGAGCATGTCTACTCACCGACTCTTCATTTCTGCTGCGGTTATCAGGTCCACTTTTCACAGAGCATCTTCAGTCCACCATTTCTTCTCCAGAAGTCGTGAACCTATACATCTCATAGAAAATGCCAATTAAATGCAAGATTCTTGTATGAACATCAAAACCTAAGCTTTAATGTTTGCAGAATTGTGATAAGTTTTTATTTTAAACAAAATACTCATCAGCTAGTCTAAATACTGAATGACAAGACGTATATTTCTAAATTCCATGTGCTCTGTTTACTATAGAAGAAAAAAACAGTAGTAGTAAAAGTGCTAGAAAATACAGAAGAAAATAGGTTAACTGATGAAGATACAGTTGAAGTATTAGTAGTAGAAGTAATAAAAAATAGTTGTACAGCAAGAAAAAAAAGGGGTTTTTTAATCCTAATAGTCCAGCACCATTTTTTTTATCCTAATAGTCCAGCACCATTACTATGTTTTCATTTTCACAGAATGTATAGCTGAGAAGAATGTAAAAATATAGCATTGTGTCACTGCCATCAAGAAGGAAATAAGTATGTTAGCTTTTTTTGTAGTGTTTCAGAATATGATAAAAAAAAAAATCCTTCTTGGTTCAAAATGTATCAGTCATTTTTTTTTTCCATCTAGGATTCTTTTAAAGGAAGGTCAAGTTGGTCATTGTATAAACATTTTCATTGATAAAAAAGTCATCTAGTTCTCTTCCATGTGTCCTGTAGTTGCAATTGTTGCTATATATTAACCTAATTGAGATTGACTTTGGGAGGCAATGATTCAGATGCTCTAAAGCTGACCTTTAAGGATTGCTTTGGATTGTTTGACCTGCCTTAGTTTTGAAGAGTATTATACCATTATTCTTCATGTACTTCATTTACCCAGGGTGAAGCTTTGTGAAGGGGTAGAGTATAAGCTGGATTCAATATATTGTATATAAAGTTCCTATTAGCTTTCTAAGCAATTGACCTCTGAGATTTGGCAGACCATTAATTTAAATAAAGAATTAACCGCTATCTCTGCTGAAATGGAATGCCTCATTGTTGCCTGTGTATTTTCACGGAACTGAACTATTCAGAAAGGAAGATAGGATGGGAAAGAAAAGCAGCCCTGGTACTAAATGCCAGCAGGGCTCCTGCATGCTGTCATGGCAACCAACATGGCTCCTTGCCCAGTACCAGGAACACCAGCAAAATATAAACAGAGGCCTTCATGGGCGAAAGCTCAGTAGAATCACAAAAATTGCTCTGCAGGTTGCACCCAGCGAAGATCTTTTGTGTGCTCTGACGAGTGCTTCTTGTGTTTTCTTCTCTACCTGATTTTCTTTTTAATTTTGTAAAAAGGCTAGCAGGTTTTCCTCAGAATCCATCAAAGGTTATCCCAGTGGTATTTTAACCTTTGGCCTGTGTCCCAGAGTGGTACAAATATAAATAAAGTTGTGTGTTCTTCCACTGTCACAAACTTGTCCAGAAAGCCATTGCATGCTTTAGTGGATAAAATTGTGAATTTGGATGGAGGAGTCCAAAATTCATGTCCCCAATTAGCCACAAAGCTTATTGTTTAGCCCTGAGCAAGAAAATTAACTTGCAATCTAACCTGCATGAAGCTTAAGATAACATTCATCCCTTTAAATATTGAAAAGGCCTGTTGTAATTATTGATAAAAGTAATGGCAGTTTTGCCAAAAATAAGCCAGCATCTTCCATTTCTTCACAAATGTGAATATAGTCAGCACTTTTGATGCGAATGACAGTTTTTTAAAATTACAAACTTGGTAGAGTGATGCTGTTTGTTTACTACTGAATTCATAAGCTGTCATCCTTTGGCTGCACACTTGACTTTGCACTAATGCAACTGGACAGTTGATCTCTTTCTAATTTTCTCTTTTTTCTTTCTTAGGATCCAGGTGAATGACCTTATCGTTGAAGTTGACGGCACCAGTTTGGTGGGCGTGACTCAGAGCTTTGCAGCTTCAGTGCTGAGGAATACCAAGGGTAGAGTCCGGTAGGGGAACAATGTGCAGCCTAGTTTTCTGATGGGACCAGAATATGTAGCCCGTTTATCTGTGTAAAAAATACAGAAAAGCAAAAGTATGATCTCATTGAGAGTTGTACTGCAGCATAGGAAAAAGTTCTATAAGCAGTCATTTTTGTTTCCTGTGAAACCATTGTAGGAGTAAGAGGGCCACTGATAGGTTTTCCTGCCAGCTGTGGTTTTGCTTCTTCTGTTTATATGTCAAGCAGATATAGACTATATTGCCTTAGCAAGTTTATTACATCATGGGGCAGCCAAGGGGCTGTAATTTTAATGGTTTTAAACAATACATTTGGTTCCCAATTGCTGTCAATAGAAGCTTTATCTGCAAATCAAGAGCAATGGAGATACATAGAAATTCACATTGAAAAACAGCATGAATCAGATAAGGATAAAGATTCCCTTTATTGCAGTGTTTTCTACTGATCATACCAAAAAAAAAAAGTAAAAGGAGCTGGATGATTAGATGTTTTTGTGGCAGAGTTTACATATATTATTCTGGCAGGTCATAGAAACTTTTAGCTGCTTCCTAACAGGCAGAAATTCAGCTATTGGATGTGCAGTGATGGAAATTTCACTCATTGAATTAAGTGACGTTATCGCCTTTTTTTAAGGCACAAACATCTTTTGTTGCACTGCTTTGAAACAGAAACAAAAGAACTAATGCAAAGATGCAGGGCAGAAATTCAGTAGATGTAATCTTTCCCCATCATGGAGATCTAGTACTGAAAATGCCTGTTATCCGCAACTGAAGGCCAACTTCGTATTGGTCACATCAAATCATATTACAGTAAACTCTCAATGGGCACTTGGCTTCACATCTAGAATCCTGTGCTTCAGTGCTGACAGGGTGAAACATACTCTTTATTTTAAAGGTCAAATATACCCCATGGCTTAAAATTTTGTTACTGGTGTATTTTGGTATAAGTACACTCTATTCTTTTTGTTGTTTCTTCTAGTTCTAAATGCCCACTTCCAGACTTTTTTTCCTGTCTCACTGGAAATATATATCACCCACATAGTGAATGAAATATTTGCATTACAGGTAGTCCTCATTTAGTGACTGCCTCCTTTAGTGACTGCAGTTATAACAGTGATGAAAAAATAACTTTACAACCAGTTCTCCAATTTATGACCTTCCCAGGTCTGTAAAGCAAAGGAAAACTGCTTTAAAACAAAGGAAAACTGCTGTAAAGCAAAGGAAAATCATAAGCACAGTTGTGGTTTCACTTAGCGACCGCTTTACTTAACAGCCAAGTTGCCAGTCCCAAATTTGGTTGCTAAACAAGGACTTCCTGTATTTCTGCTCCTTTGATAGCATTACTTAGCTACTGTCCTGGTCAAATGCATTTTTAAATAATAACTCTTGTTTATTGGGAGAATGTTATAGATATATGGCAGCTTTTTACTTTCTGTATTCTCCCCCACCCTCACTCCACCCCAATTATCCTTTTCTCCTTCAGAATCTAAAGTTTCATCTAGGCCATCTAGGAAAAAAATGAATGGGAGAAATAGAGAGCACTGTGCTGCTGGATTTCAAAGCATAGGCAAAAGACGAAAAAAATTCTAACCCCACCAGATTAATTATTATGAAGTTTGCAGATTTCTGTTGCTTATGCCGAGAATCCAAAAAATTGTGATCAGAATTGGAAGGGAGAACTGGATGGAAGTTTTAGATTTTTTTTTTTTAAATCGCTTTGGGGAAAATGGTTTATGAAGTAGGCATTTTGTTTCCAATGCAATAGGCAAGAGCCCTTAGCTGGCAATGCTGCCTTGCCAGGTTTGGCTCCATTTTATAGAAACTGAGGCACAGCACCCATTATCTCAGAATGTGCATCTTTGCATTGTGAAAAAGTGTTCCATGTCAGGGCCATTTTCATTTTCTAAGAAATGAATCGAGGATTTTTGAATGGACTTCGGGGGGGTGGGGGGAGGTGATATTGAGCTCTGGGTTGGCTGCATTTTCCTGTCAGCTGTGGTTCTGTTTGTCCTTTATCCATACAGCTGCCTCTGTGGCCTTTTTAAAATCTCACCAGAGGCATTTGGCCTGTCTTTTCCTGGCAGTATTAAGAATTCAAGGTTTGGCATCAGCCCAGCATCCTTGTAATATTGGTTTTAAAAGAATGAGCTGCTTGAAAATGGGCTGTAACCAAACAAATCTAGCACAAGCAGACACAGATGATGAGTGATCACGCAAGGCTCTTTCTACCGGAAGGCCTGTACGATACAGGGATTCAGACCTAGAACTCAGTCCTTTCCTCCGAGATGTACGTGCTGCTCTGTTCCCAGGCGACAGGAACCTCAACTATGAGAATGGGTTGCTAGGCAACTAGTTTCCTCCATATTGCACAGCACCCATTCTGCCTTTGCAGGCAAGAGATTGTATTAACCGGTGAAGTGTTTGGTAATCAATTTAATTGTTGCACTGACACAATTTAGCCATAGTTTCATCTGTTTTTTAAAAAATTACATTGTTCCACGGAATCACAAATCCCTGCCTAGAAGTTGATTTGTGAAAACAGAAAGGGTGGGAGTCTGATAGTCATTTCCTGTAATCTGGAAGGCCAATGCCAACTATGCTGGGAACTTGGTGTCTTTATGGAGTTGTTCAGACATTCATTGGGCATTTGTTCAAAGGCATTCAGCTTTATTCTCCCAGTTCCTGAGCCTTGAAAATCAGCATCGAGGATAGTTGTGCTAGGCCTGACTCAGAGTAAGGTCAGGCTTGAAAACTATGCTGCTTTTTGCCTGTCTATTTCTGGGACACCCAAAACTTTCCTGGCTTTTGATTAGCTCATTTTAATTGCATCATTCAGCCTGCAAACATTGGGAGCACCCCGGGAAATGCTTAGCCCAAATAGATTTGATCCAGAAGTTCCATCTGAATGTAGAAGGTGACACTAGGGTTCCCATTTTTATTGACATACCAGCCGTAGGGAAAAGTGATGTAAGCCTTTTTCTGCACCATGTTTATATTGGAATCTGCTTCTCTTGATGTTATTCCTATTGGTGAGAAAAGATAGGGATCTCTATTTTCCTCCAAGATTAACAGAAATGGCAATGGCTGTTTAAAGAGGCATACTAGTAAAGGGGAAAGAATGAACAGTCCCTCATCCAGCAATATGGTGGTAACCAAATTAAGAAAGCCTGGTAACTGATTTTAAGCACTTAAAAAAAATCTGATCTCATATGCCTGAACACTATGACAATTTATTTTGGCTCTCAGAATTCTCTGATGGGATGACCATTTAGTACTGCAGTAGGCAGTCCATTGCTAATAGATAGCCCCTGCTCAGTTTTGTTTTGTATGTATTTTTGCGTTTGCTAGATACCTGAGATCACATCCCCAGATTTCAGCAGCAAACCACCAAACTGTGGCTGCACAGTTCCTCTATTTTCAGCGAGAAGCAAAGGAACACTGATGTGATAAACCTCAGATAAACTTAGCTAGAACACTTTTAAAACAGCCTCAGGCCCCTCCTTGAACAATGGGGGAGGGGGGAGGCTTCAAGCATGACCCCACTCATCCCAATGAATTTCCTGTTTTTACATAAGTTAACATTTGAAAAGAGACTTTTTTTCAGACTGAAATTAGCTTGCCCATTTCTTGATGTAAGAATTACCCTAGTTTGAAAACAGGAAGTGTGATTTTCTTGAATTTACTGCTTCCTCTATTCCAAAGAATTATTTGAACTAGTCATTAGTTCTGTACTGCCTTAGTAGGCAGTTGGGATTATATATCTACTATGGCCCTTTGCTGCAAAGGAAAAAAAAAACATGCAACCCCAAGCCACTAAAAAGTTAATCACCCCTGAATTAGTAGGAGAAACTGGTGTTGGTCAGCGTTAATCTTTACTCCTTATCATTTGCTGTGGTTGAAGAACTTAGAGTGCAGATAAGCAGATCTGTGCATATTTACTCTAGGATCCTTTACCAGAATACCTTAATGTCTAATATATATACAGCCTGACTACCTAATTCCTGATAAGGTATTCTACCATACTGAGATTTCCCCCATTACATTAATGCCATGCATTCATTCCATTCCCTTTAATTTCCTTTAGGTTCCTTATTGGTAGGGAGAAGCCAGGAGAGCAGAGTGAAGTGGCGCAACTGATCCAGCAGACACTGGAACAAGAACGATGGCAGCGAGAAATGATGGAACAGAGGTATACCCAATATACAGAGGAGGATGAAGAAGTAAGTAGAATCAGTTTCTCTTTGCCTGTGGGGAGGGGAGGGGAGGAGAGGAGAGGAGAGGAGAGGAGAGGAGAGGAGAGGAGAGGAGAGGAGAGGAGAGGAGAGGAGAGGAGACTGGTAGAGCTCCAACCTTGAATTCAGGGGAACCCGAATGGCTGTTGCATTTTGTGAAGATTGTTTTAGCTACTGTAATGAAGTTATGCTTTGACTAAAGTTGGAGTGCCCAAGAATTTCCTTAGGCCCCCACCTTTTCCCATAAACTGGTGGACCTCTAGGTCCTGTCTCTTCCTCATCTCTTTTCCTATGCTTCTCATTACTATATTAGCACCTCACACTGAATCTGTGATTATTCAAAAGGTTTAAGCATACTAAAAATATAATTTCTGTATTTTGCTTCAGAAATAATATTGGCTCAGAAAAAGCAGAAATAAGAATGTCCTGGTTTCACATGGGGTAACATTTGACAAGAGATATATCTGGAGAGATGTACAAGTTTAAGACTGAAATAGGAAGTGTAATTTTCTTGAACTTACTGCTTCCTGTATTTCAAAGACTTATTTGAACTATCCTTAGTTTTGTACTGCATTAGTATGCAGTTGGGATTAACATCAGAATGTCTAATGATGAATCCTGTTTTTGTTATTTGTAGACAGGAGAATATGCTACAGATGAAGATGAAGAGATGAGCCCCATGTTCCCCAACAACGAGATGGCCATTGAGGTTTTTGAACTGGCTGAAAATGAAGACATGCTGTCTCCAGTGGAGATGGATCCTGAAAAGCTAGTTCATAAATTTAAGGAGGTATATGGCTTTCTAAAGTGGAGGATGGCGGGGGGGGGAGGTAGTTGAATCTTACAACTTATGTTAAATGTGTGCATATTTAACATTGCCTATGGCTTCTGTGCTACCAAGTCTGGATTTAAAAATAAAACTTGTTAAGGAGTAGGCGGATGGGAAAGAAGAGGACTTAGATCTCATTGGCATGAATATTAGCAGCAATTTGGTAATACACTGACAGGATGGAGAAGCCAGCTGCACTTCCTTCCTTCTTGCTCTGGTTAGAGAACCAAGATAATCCAGTCGTTAATTCTTAGATTAATGAGTTCAAAAAACTGTTTTATTGACTCTAAGATGCATTTTGGCTGGAGCCAGTAATGTTTTTCCCCCAAAATTAAATTATTTTTTGTAAGTACTGTCCTTACCCAAAAAGAAGCATTCCTGAATTTAAAATGACCACCCACTCACTTAAAAGCAAGACTAAGACAAAATTAATCAGCCTTTAATACAGTATTCTCAGGGAAATTAAGAAAATGCTCCTAGTTAAAAGTTAAATTATTACTGGGTGGGAAGGGGAATTAATTTTACCTATAAGCAGATATAGTATTTCTGTAAACTGCTTCTTAGGAGAGGAATGCCTCATAAAAGATGAAACCCTTCCTTCCTTCAATATTTATTATTTAATCATTGCTTGTTTTATAAAAGGGATAGCCTGCATCATTCATCAAACAATCTCTGCCCTCAGGTTTGCTTTCTGAAAGACAAAACAAAAAATGAAAAGAGATTGGAAGGGAGAAGAAAAATGGTTCAAATACCTTATTAAAGACAACATTGCTTGAGAGGAGGAGTTAAAAAATCTTTACTCTATGCTCACCAGTTCTGATATCATCATTGGCCTTTCTAGAAGTGTCTGTCACTTCTTCTGTAAGGCAGTCTCAAAAGTTGGGTTCTGAAGGTAACTGCAGATTCCTTCTATGATCACCTGGTTCTCATGGTGGCTTAAGTGAAAGGAAAGTGGTGTCTTCTAGAGGTTTTGAATTTTTCACTGCTCCGAAAAGAATGATAGCAGACAAGCTGTAATACCAGAAGCAAATGTGTGAAGATGGAAAGGACAAGGGAGAACACTGTTGATGGTGAGACAATGAGGTGGGAAGGAAGGAAGGAACAAGGAGAGTGGTCTTGTTTGTCTCTGAATCATAGAATGATAGAATTGGAAGGAGTAACTTAAGCTATGGCATATAGCCCCCTGCTTAATGCAGGAACCTAAATTAAAGACTGCTGCCTAGCCTTCACTTGAAACACATCCTATAAAAGGGAGTTTACCACTTCTCTCTTGAAGTGTTTTTACTATTAGGAAGTTTTTGCTAACATTTAAGCAGAATCTGTCTTTCTGTACTTTAACTCCATTGTTCTAAGTTCTTCACTTTGAAGCAAGAAAAAACATGTATTGATCTTTTTTATGTGTGACATCCTTTCAGGTATTTGAGGAATCCTATTACATCCCTCACTCAACCACCTTCCTCAGAGTTCCAAGCTTCTTGAATTTGTCTTTGTATTTTTTTGCCCTCTAATCATCCTTGTGGCTCTTCTAATTTCTCCGAGTATTTCTTAAACTATGATGCCCCAAACTGGACCATTTTTCAAGGTCAGGTCTGGCCAAAGCATAGTGGAACAAATATTTCCTATGATCTGGAAATTTTACTTCTGTTGATGCACCTTAGAATTGCATTGGTTTTTTTGCAGCCATATCACAATGCTGGTTCATATTCCATTTGCAACCAGTTACTATTCCAGGATCTTTTTCACAAGTATCAAGCCAGGTATCCCTCCTTATATGTCTATGCATTTGACATTTTAATCCATTAAATTAAATTTTATTATTTTGAACCTATTTCTCTAACCTGTGAAAATTGTTTTCAATTGTATTTCTGTCTTACAGAGCATCTGTAAATCTCACAAGCATTCCTTCCACCTCTTCATCCAAATCATTAATAAAAATATTAGAAGACTCAGGATTATCCCCTAAATACCTCTCTCCAATTTGATGCAGAACCATCTTTGAATATGATTTTCAAGCCACCAGTGTATCACTTTATTATTATACATGTCTCTTAATCAGCACATCTTTGCTGAAGTTAAGATAGTTTATGTCTGTAGCATTCTCAAAATCTTTTAAGGAAATTGCCCAATCAAAAAAGGAGACAAGGTTAGTAATGCAAGATCTGTTCTTAACAAATCCATGCTGACTTCCTGCTAATCACCACATTGTATTTAAAACACCTACCTCTTTATTTATGATGTGCTCTAAACTCTTCCCAGACATCAGTATCAGGCAGATTGGCCTGTAGTTCCCTGGATTCTTCTTTTCCCTTTTTATGAAGACAGGGACAGCATTTGCCTTTTTCCTGTCTTTTAGCACTTTACCAGTTGGCTTTGAAGACAGACGTTGCCAAAAACTAATAGAAAAAATAGAAAACCGTGAGTGGCATCACAGAATAACACCCATAGTTACTACAGCAATGGACTTCCAGTGCTCCCATTGTGCTGGACTTCCAGACTGGACCTGAAGAGCCCCCTCCATGTCCAGAGATGGACTGAACAACAGCGTGTCTTCTTCAAACCCGAAAGACTACCATATAGTTCTCCAGGATTTCTTTAGGATAATGCATAACTAATCGGGCAGACCATCAGGAAGTTATTTCGTTACTTTAAGATGCAATTAATTTGGCCCTTGCGGAATTTCAAGGAATGTATGCCTCTTTGGCCACGTTCCCATTTGTACCTACCCACAGCATGAACATTTCCTGTCGGTATCTTTTTTTTTTTTTTTTTCATATCTCAATATAATTTCATTCATTTTGTCCCCACTCCACAATGGGGTAGTCTTAGGTCATCCTTAGCTGTACCACTATTAAAGTAGCATTTTCTTTCTTAACCTGTTATGCTTTGCCACCCATTACATTTGATATAGTCAGGATCAGGATTAGAGAGGCATTTATACTCCATTTCAGGCTGGTGTGGGCATACCCACTGACATCTGACCCCTGACCAGCCCCATCTGCTGCCATTCCGCTGTTCTCTCCTAAAGAACTGGGTAAAGCAGCACTATGCCTGTGGTCCTTCAGATCTGTGCAAGAGCAATAAAGCTGAAATTTTGTGTGTGGGTTCCCTTTGCATTCCTCTGGCACACCTGCTTTAGCTGCCTGCAAATTGTTCCCAGCTACAATGACCTATCTGTCCATGTAGGACAGTCAGGCATGTGGACGTCACCAATATACAGAGGTGGAAATCAGCAGCTGAATAATGTAAACAGCTATCAGAATCATACAGTAGCACTAGAAAACTCAACCAGCAGTGCTATAAGTGGTTTAACTCTGTGATCTTTAACAATTTAGTGCAAGGCTGAAATAGCATAACAGCCCCCTCTATTGCTTCTCCAACAGAACATGGCAGCATTTGGAAGCTGTCATTTGTTACCTATATAAAGAAAGAGAAGGTGCTACTTTGTGATTCAGCTTCCTTCATGCCTCTAATCTGTTGTCGTTTGAATTCGTACTTTATTTAACTTGGATTGTGACAGAGCAGGGTGTAGAAAGAGGGGCACAGAAAAGAGCCTCATGATGACAGATAGACAGGTAGACAACCTCCATCCCTGCTGTAGTGTTCTAACTGGCAGATATTTTTGTTTTTTCTGCTGGCTGGTAATATGCAAAAGGGCAGCAAAACGAGGGGACTTAACAAATTGCTTTGTCTGTCATGCGCTGCCCACATATAACCAGGATAGTACCATTCAGGAGGAGTCAGAATAGAAGCTCTAGTGCCATGGTAAGGTACCAATGGCAGACTGCAGATTTCATTCCAGTATAGTTTTCTGCCGATTCAAGGATGGCGGGATAGCACTTTAACCTTGTGGTAGGAAAAAGCTGTGGGTGGGTGGGTTTTTCTCCTTGGCTCAGGTTACATGCCTGTGTTGCTCACTAGTGGTAGTCGTAGCCCTCTCTTTGGGGTGAATGGTTTTGAAGCATAGAACATAAGACTTGAGAGGACAGACTTGCACTTTCTCCTCTTTTAGTTCCACTGTACAGAGCCTAGGACATCTGGACTAGTGCTATGTGATGCAGTCCTAATAAAATTATACTCTCTGCATCCCTACGTAGGCCAAGAACCATGCACTTTGGACTTGTCCATTCAAGATCACGTCAGACATAAGTCTTGCTGGCTGGGGAATTCTGGGAGTTGAAGTCCACCCGTCTTAAAGTTGCCAAGGTTGAGGAACCCTGTTGCAAATGATAGTGATGGAAAAATTAGGAATTAGGAATGAGTCATTAAAGTCACCACAACTTTTGCAAAGCTTATATTGCTGCCTCAAAAACTGTTTCTGGCATTCTTTGTGCACAAAATGGCTGTGCACCCTTTCTGAATGCTTTGCATAGCTCTAGTATACAGCTCCGATGCGCCCGTATCTATCTCCCTTTTCCCTCAACTGCAGAAATGTACTGCGAGGAGCTGCAGATGGTTAGCTCTCTAGCCCAAGCATCTGCAGTGTATGAACAGTAATTTTAAAAGGGAAGGATTTGGAAATGATAGGTTGGAAAACACTAAATGTTTAATGTGTCATTGCTTCACCAGTAATGTGTGAAGCAGTCCCTCATCAACCCTAGAATGTGTGTCAGCAAGTTTTCATTTAAGCAGTTCAAGTCAAGGCAGCTCAGTGTTGATTTACTGACATGGTGAAAGACAGAGAAGGAGAGTGCATGTAAGTAATTGTCCCAGCAGTGCTAAATTGGAGCCTTAAGAAGAAGACCCAGAGAATACACAAGGAGGGCAGGATTATCTGCTCTGATTTAGAGTGTGGTAAAGAGCAGAGCTGAGCCCACACCTGCCCTGGGGTGCCCATCTGTCTGTTCTGAGGAGGGTTAGAAGATTATTCCAGTAAATGCATGTCTAGTACTGCATATTTTGCTTGCTCAACTTTCTCTCTTCTTTCTGTCTAACTGTGAGGTGCTGGTGGCTTTAGCAAAGGGCACGGCGTGGCACTTTTAATTCTTCACATAGACTTCTTAGGTATCTTTCCCTATAGAAAGTTGGCAGAAGTCAAACAAAAATTATCTTATGCAGAGAGGGAATAATAGAGATGCCAAGGTGGCAAAGGGCATGATTTGATTCTTGAGGTATTGCAGTCTGAACATGGCTAAGATGTTTAAAAAGAGCAACATCCTGGCAGTGCTTACAAACACTAGCTCTGCTCTTCCTGGTCATTTTCATGGCACTTAATTTTATTACAGTCATCAGCACATCAGGAATATCCAAATGAAATGAAAGTTGACCACCCAGTTTGTTTATCTTTAGAAAATGTTTTGCCTGCTTTTTACTGTTTAAAAAATAAATCCCAAAGCAAGCCCTTTCTCTGTGGTATGCAGTCCTAAGCTGTTGGGCTTATAGTTTTATGAGAACCAGGGAAGGAGTTAAAATCACTATGTCTTCCTTTGGCAGCTCCAGATCAAGCATGCTGTGACTGAGGCTGAAATACAGCAGCTGAAAAGAAAGGTAAGAATGAAGGCTGTGAGGGCAGCCATAAAATCCTTTGCTTCCCTTGGAGATTTGCCAAAATCCATTCTTGAGAATGTTTTCCAGAAAAGCTGTAAGAGCAGGTTCTTTGGATGTGCCTTGTAATAGCTGGACTATTTTTAATAGTGCTGCGCAAAGCATTTGAAATAGGGTGGGCATAAAAACAAATGAAGGACTTCTCTTTGAATGTTTAAAGCTGCCAGCTGGGAAGACATGGGCATGATCCATATTCAGCTTTTGCTCACTGGGTAATCCTACGCTGGGCACCATCCCTGGTGTTTTTGTTTTTATTTTTGGGTAAAGTTCAAATGGAGTGACTCCATATAACTTATCTGAGATACCACCATGTCAATTGTATGATTTCAATTCTTTAATGGGTAATTTTATTCTCTTCATTGTTTTGACTTTTCTTGTCCGACTGAGCTGCTAGAATGCTACCAGTTGGAAGTTCCATCTTGTCATGCCTCCCTCCCTTGTTTCCCATGCATAGACCCTTGGTCAGAAGTTGGAGAGCATCTCATAGTTTTTTGTTCATTCCCTCTGGCCCCTCTGAACTTTAACTGGAATATGTTACTCTGCTTTTTTCTTTGCTGTTACCTATCTTTGAGATAGATAAAAAATGGGGTTATGAAATACAATTGTAATGGCAATAAATCATACCAGTTTTTTTCTCTCCATAACAAGAGTTCTGCTGTGTAAGATGCTGGCTGCCCAGTTATAACTTCCTTCACAATGTTTGAAGCTGTAAAGAACTTAAGTCAGCTGTTTTGCTATTTAAGAGAGCTGAAGCAACTATAATCCTGTCTGCAACATGACTATCTACAGCTATAGCTTAGAGCACTAGTTTTTGCCTCTCGTATAAAACTAACAACTGTCCAGTATTATCCATGTCTTGGTGATTCCTCAAAGAATTTTTGTAATGCGGTGTATTTTGTATGAGGCTGCCTATGAAAGAAATTACATGTACTACAAAATATTTCAACTTAGTGTCCTTCAAATGTTTTCGAATGCCAATTTCTACAAAACCCTGCTATTTGCCATGATGGCAAAGTGGATGGAATTCAAAAAACTCTGGAGAGCACCAGACTCCAGTTGCCTATTCCTGTCCTCCATTAATATTGGATGTAAATTAGTATAATCATATCACTCTGGGTTATATTAACTATCAAAATATGTTCAGATTCCAAATACAGGTGCTGGCTTTGTAAACAATTTGAGTTTCTCAAGCAGTTCTTCCAGTGTCAAAGTGTACTACACTAAGTCGGCTTCCACAGAAGCAGTGGCTCTTCCATTGCTTCTTGGAGCTATGGATGCCTGTCCATGAATAGTTGTTTTTATGTGTTCTTTGCTTTTGCTGGTTTTGTTTGTCTGACCTTGATTTTCATTAGGTTAGTTATTAATTTTTTTGGTTAATTTTATCCTACACTAAGTAAAATTTATGCAATTGAAGTTTAGTGAGCTTATCAATTCACATGTAACTATTTTCTCTCTCTTGCATTCTCTGTCCTCAGCTGCAATCAATTGAACAGGAGAAAGCTCGCTGGCGCATTGAGAAAGCCCAGCTAGAACAGAGCGTGGAAGAAAACAAGGAGCGGATGGAGAAGCTGGAGGGGTACTGGATGGAGGCTCAGAACTTGTGCCAGGCTGTGGACGAGCACTTAAAAGAGACCCAGGCCCAATACCAGACTCTGGAAAGGAAGTACAGCAAAGCCAAGCGACTTATTAAGGAGTATCAACAGAAGTAAGAACTCCTTTTCTTTCATAAGCATGCTGACAAAGCCATTTCCCAAAGTTAGCACCCTAGCATCCAATGGGATTGATAGGGACATGGAACAAATCAGGTGACCAAGAATGGGGAGCAGGCTCGATCAACCCACCTATCAGAATAAAACACCTGTAGTAGTTATAATATGATTTTTAAAAATTAAGCTGTGCACTCTTGATAAAGAATGTGAGACGGACATGGAAAATGACTGAGCAAAATGGTCCTGCCTGCCTGCTTTCATTCCTTCCTAAATTACTTTTTTTTTTTTTTTTAGTTATATGTGAAGTACTAACTGAACTTCATTTCATAGCTTGGGGATTGGTAGGGAGAGGCTTTTCACAGAATCTTTGGACTTTAGGCAGAAATCATAGCCTGGATTTTATGTGTAGGGGTAGGATCTTGAGATGATTGAAAAGGCTGTTCCATTTCAATTGGTATGAGGGAATTACATTTTAATGTTTCTCTATATAAACAGTTTCTTGCAAATAATACTGCAAGGGAGAAAAAGATATTACTGTTTTTCTGCCCAGTATATGAATTGTGAAGATTGTTTCACTTAACAGTGAGGATTTTTGATATGGAGAAAGCATTTAAAATTGATGTGTTCCACCAGTGGCTGAAACAGGACAAGTCGTTGTATCATTCTAGGGTTCTTGTTCTGTTGGGTATACTGAATAGTCTGATTAGACTTCTTTAAAAGTAGAATATTCCTCTGGATTAGAGGGTTCTAGAGCCAAATATTGTTGATGTTGTTGTTGTTCAGTCGTTAAGTCGTGTCCGACTCTTCGTGACCCCATGAACCATATTGCGCCAGGCCTTCCTGTCCTTCACTGCCTCCCTGAGTTTGCTCAGTTTCATGCTCATTGCTTCAGTGATGCTATCTAACCATCTCATCCTCTGCCGTCCCCTTCTCCTTTTGCCTTCAATCTTTCCCAGCATCAGGGTCTTTTCCAAAGACTCCTCTCTTCGCATTAGGTGACCAAAGTATCTGAGCTTGAGCTTCATTATCAGTCCTTCCAATGAGCAATCAGGGTTGATTTCCTTTAAGATTGACTGGTTTGACCTCCTAGCAGTCCAGGGGACTCTTAAGAGTCTTCTCCAGCACCACAGTTCAAAGGCATCAATTCTTCGGCGCTCAGCCTTCTTTATGGTCCAGCTCTCACAGCCATACATTACTATTGGAAAAACCATAGCTTTGACTATGCGGATCTTTGTCGGCAAGGTGACGTCTCTGCTTTTTAATATGCTATCTAGGTTTGCCATAGCTTTCCTCCCAAGGAGCAAGCGTCTTTTAATTTCATGGCTGCAGTCTCCGTCTGCGGTGATCTTGGAGCCCAAATAAATGAAATCTGTTACTGCTTCCATTTCTACCCCTTCTATTTGCCAGGAATTGATGGGTCCAGATGCCATGATCTTAGTTTTTTTAATGTTGAGTTTCAAGCCAGCTTTTGCACTCTCCTCTTTCACCCTCATCAAGAGGCTCTTTAGTTCTTCTTCACTTTCTGCCATTAGGGTGGTATCGTCTGCATATCTGAGGTTATTGATGATTCTCCCTGCAATCTTAATTCCGGCTTGTGATTCTTCCAGCCTGGCATTTCTCATGATGTACTCTGCATATAGGTTAAATAAGCAGGGTGACAGTATACAGCCTTGTCGTACTCCTTTCCCTATTTTGAATCAATCGGTTGTTCCGTGACTGGTTCTAACTGTTGCTTCTTGGCCCGCATACAGATTTCTCAGGAGACAGGTAAGATGGTCTGGTACCCCCATCGCTTTAAGAATTTGCCACAGTTTGTTGTGATCCACACAATCAAAGGCTTTTGCATAGTCAATGAAGCAGAAGTAGATATTTTTCTGGAACTCTCGTGCTTTCTCCATGATCCAGCGAATGTTGGCAATTTGATCTCTAGTTCCTCTGCCTCTTCGAAACCCAGCTTGTACATCCGATAGTTCTCGGTTCACGTACTGCTGAAGCCTAGCTTGTAGGATTTTGAGCATAACCTTGCTAGCATGTGAAATGAGTGCAATTGTGCGATAGTTTGAGCATTCTTTGGCATTGCCCTTCTTTGGAATTGGAACATAAACTGACCTTTTCCAATCCCGTGGCCACTGTTGCATTTTCCAAACTTGCTGGCATATTGAGTGCAGCACTTTAACAGCATCATCTTTTAGTATTTTAAATAACTCAGCTGGAATACTGTCATCTCCACTAGCTTTGTTGTTAGCAATGCTTCCTAAGGCCCATTTGACTTCACTCTCTAGGATGTCTGGCTCAAGGTCAGTGACCACACCAGCATGGAGATCAGGGACATTAAGATCTTTCTTGTATAGTTCTTCTGTGTATTCTTGCCACCTCTTCTTAATCTCTTCTGCTTCTGTTAGGTCCCTGCCTTTTTTGTCCTTTATCATGTCCATCTTTGCACTAAACGTTCCGTTGATATCTCCAATTTTCTTGAAGAGATCTCTAGTCTTCCCCATTCTATTGTTTTCCTCAATTTCTTTGCATTGTTCATTTAAGAAGGCCTTCTTATCTCTCCTTGCTATTCTCTGGAAATCTGCATTCAGTTGCTTATATCTTTCCCTTTCACCCTTGCTTTTCACATTCCTTCTTTCCACAGCTATTTGTAAAGCCTCATCAGACAGCCATTTTGCTTTCTTGCATTTCTTTTTCTTTGGGATGGTTTTAGTTGCTGCCTCCTGTACAATGTTACGGACCTCCGTCCATAGTTCTTCAGGCACTCTGTCTACCAAATCTAATCCTCTAAATCTATTCATCACCTTCACTATGTACTCACAAGGAATATGATCTAAGTCATACCTGAGTGGTCTAGTGGTTTTCCCTACATTCTTCAATTTAAGCCTAAATTTTGCAGTAAGAAGCTCATGATCTGAGCCACAGTCAGCTCCTGGTCTTGTTTTTGCTGTCTGTATAGAGCTTCTCCATCTTTGGCTGCAAAGTATATAATCAATCTGGTTTCGGTATTGACCATCTGGTGATGTCCATGTGTAGAGTCGTCTCTTGTGTTGTTGGAAAAGAGTGTTTGCTATGACTAGCTTGTTCTCTTGACAGAACTCTATTAGCCTTTGTCCTGCTTCATTTTGAACTCCAAGGCCAAACTTGCCTGTTATTCCGATTACTCCTTGACTTCCTACTTTAGCATTCCAATCCCCTATGATGAAAAGGACATCTTTTTTTGGTGCTAGTTCTAGAAGGTGTTGTAGGTCTTCATAGAACCGGTCAACTTCAGCTTCTTCGGCATCAGTGGTTGGGGCATAGACTTGGATTACTGTGATGTTGAATGGTTTGCCTTGGATACGCACTGAGATCATTCTGTCGTTTTTCAGGTTGTACCCCATTACTGCCTTTCCCACTCTCTTATTGACTATGAGTGCAACTCCATTTCTTCTAAGGGTTTCTTCGCCACAGTAGTAGATATAATTGTCACCTGAATTAAATTCACCCATTCCTGTCCATTTCAATTCGCTGATTCCCAAGATGTCGACGTTCAATCTTGTCATCTCATGTTTGACCACATCCAGCTTGCCTTGGTTCATAGATCTTACATTCCAGGTACCTATACAATATTGTTCTTTACAGCATCGGACCTTCTTTTCGCTTCCAGATACATCCACAGCTGAACGTCCTTTCGGCTTTGGCCCAGCCGCTTCACTCTTTCTGGAGCTACTTGGAAATGCCCTCCACTCTTCCCCAGTAGCATATTGGACACCTTCCGACCTGAGGGGCTCATCTTCCGGCGTCATATCTTTTAGCCTTTTAACATTGTCCATGGGGTTTTCTTGGCAAGGATACTGGAGTGGGTTGCCATTTCCTTCTCCAGTGGACCACATTTTGTCAGAACTCTCTGTCATGACCTGTCCGTCTTGGGTGGCCCTGCACGGTATAGCTCATGGCTTCACTGAGTTACGCAAGCCCCTTCGCCACGACAAGGCAGTGATCCATGAAGGGGAGAGCCAAATATACCCCCCTTAAATATTTGGGTGCAGTCTGCACAACTCTTCCTGAAGTTGCTACTAAATTGTCATTTTACTTACAAAAGGGGGAAATTATTAATTAAATAGGGACAAATATTTCATTAATTTAAAATTAAATTAAATTCTGCATACTAAATAAATTTTACTTTTTCTCTTGGGCCTGCTTACTTCTTTGTACCTTCTTTTGGGAACATGGCTCACAGCGTGCCATTAAAATGCAAGTACAACCTCTGCCTCAAAGAAGTTATGGTCCCTGCTCTAAGAAATGTTATGCTACCATGATCAGCCCTTTTTCACCATTAGATAGTGACTTTGGTTTTAACCCCCACCCCCTTTTCCACTTGCAGAGAAATTGAGTTCCTCAAGAAGGAGACAGCTCAGCGTCGCATCCAAGAGGAGTCTGAATTGGCTCACAAGGAGGAAGTTGACAAGTTGCAAGAGAAGGTGGGCATCAAGGACAGTGCTGGGGGCTTACCGTGAG
Organism: Python bivittatus; assembly: GCF_059951505.1. Classification (NCBI taxonomy): domain Eukaryota; kingdom Metazoa; phylum Chordata; class Lepidosauria; order Squamata; family Pythonidae; genus Python; species Python bivittatus. The sequence goes on along the minus strand of NW_028277067.1, from coordinate 12,634,952 downwards.
CCCAGAAGGAAGGAGAAAGAAGGAAAGGGATTTGCTGTGACTGGAGAGGCCTTAGTTCTGCCTCAGGACGCATGAGAGAACGCTTGCTGTTGGAAGGACCTAGCTGTAAATATGAGCGCTTGTCACAAGGCTGACAGGTGGGGGAGGAAGAGGGGAACATACCTACCTTTCTGAACTCCTTTACTGCTGGGCATGAATGTTTTCAACTTGAAGGATCTCATCTGAAGCAATCAATCATTAGTTAAGCAGTAGATCCTGCAGCTGGAGGGAGAGGGGAAGATCTTGAATCCTTCTGACTGTCTGATTGATAATTGCATCTCATGCCCTTTTCACACGGGATCCTGTCTTTGCATAGTGGAAATCCTTTAGTTGTGTCTTTCTGAAGCTTCTACCAGAGGATTTTTCCATCAGATATTAAACCCATTGTTCTTCCCCAGGTCCTGTGATGTGAGAAACCTACTTGATTTTACATCAGAGCATATCAGATCCCATATAGATCTCTAGGATACAATCTTAATGTTATGAATTATCTCTTCCTCACATACATTGCTTTGCAGCTGAATGGGGATTACATATTAGACACCAGGCCTCACTGACTCTGTGACAGATCTCATGGTCAAATCTATATCTGATTTTTCTTACCAGGCCATGGGGAAACTCTGCCACATCTTGGATCTTACATCAGGCAGTGTGAAACATGTCAGATTTGTCAGGATGTTCCCATGCTTCTGTATGTTAAATGTTGGTGCACATGCATGCACATATGTGTGTGTGAATGGTTTTGAGTTTCTGTGATAGGAATGCCTGATATGAGAGCAAAACCAAAGTCAAAACCTTTTCTGTGAGTTATCTAGGAAACTCTTAATGGCTGTTTATTCACCAGCTCCCTCTGCAGTGCATTGTTGGAAATGCAGCCCCTAAAAGCTATAAACCAATTACAGTTACACCTTTTTAAGGTGGTGTTCCCCTTTACTCACCATCTTGACCCTGATCATGGAAGCAGATCCACAGATTATTAGTTACAAAGGAAAAGCGTGAGGATCACAGTAATAAAAGCCAAAGTTAGCAGAAGTCAGTTTTACTTTTTTGAAGGAACCAAACCTTAGTTTTACATAGATTCATGCAGCATTTTTATTCCTGGGCTGCCAGATGGAAAAATAACAGAATTGGGCAACATTTGCTATGATTGTGGTGGCTGAAAAAAGTGAGAGTGTGACCTTGGGATAGGCCAAGCAACACTCCAAGCTGGTATATCCCAGAGAAAGTTTTTGTGTGCAAAATAATAATCTGGTCTGGTCTACATGTGCACCTATGTGAGGTAGTAATTGATTACAGAAATGGTAGGAATGAGCTGCCTCAATCTGGATTGTAGATGGTGAATTCTTTTTTTGAATTCCTCTGTTTTCTGCTGCCATATTCAGCTGCAAATGTAGACCTGGCCTAAGTCCTCGATAAACCATAGAATGATAGGCAGAGAGAACTAGTGCGGAAGGATGCTTAGCTATGTTAGCTCTTCCCTGCTTTACAAAGCATAATTAAGAGCGCATTCCCTGTTTTTGAAATCTGGACAGTCTAACCTTTATCTAATGAATATAAGCATTACAGACCATTGTTAGGAAAAGTACAAGAACTTGATTGCAATATAACTCCATTCCTTTTTTTAAGGAGTTTGACCTTTATCCAAGCAACAAAGTGAAGGGTTTAGCTCTGTTTTCCCAGTGATTGCCCCCATGATGTTCTCTCCAAACAGTTCTTTCATCATCATCGTCATCATCACTCCACTGATTTCTTGACCTGCTCCCCATGTATATTGCTGCCCAACATTTTCTTCTCTCCTTCTCTGTTTTGGCACAGTAGCTGATTGTTTACAAAGTTCTGAAACAGGTACCTTGATGGAGAATGGTGATGGAGTTGGGCAGCCTATAAATAAATAAAGGACACGGCAGGAATTTTGGACAAGGGTTGGAAGGAAGGTTAGCCAAAATTCAGTTTCCAGAGATGTCAGATCTATTTGCCTACTGCAGGAAGTGTTTGTAAGAGAGCACCTTTGTGATTGCCAAGTCCAAGTTTGAAAATAGAAGTGGGGTCTTTGTGATGTTGCCTCCCGTTGGCATGCCAAAAATCAAAGATTATAGGAGTGGTCCAACATCTAGATAGCCATAGGTTCCCTACTACTTCAGCTTTAATTGGAAGGGTTGTTTATTCACTTATTCCAGAAGTGAACAAACCATGGTCCATGAGATGCACACATACCCTAAGCCCCATTTTTGAGGCTCCTCAGAGCTTTTCACCAGGAATGTGACATTAGGCAGCAAAGTTGCATTTTTTCCTTTGTTAATTAGGAAACGCTTTAAAATAGATGTGTTTACCTATTTTGTTTTTTGTTTTTTTTAAAAAAAACTCTTTCTGTCCGAAATGGGAAAAAGGATTAAACATTTCAAGCCTGGGGAGCTCATTATCTTTCCGGCTACACCTCCAATATTTTTATATCAGTGGAGGTGTTTCATATTGTTCAAAGGTATCCCTACTGCATTGTAGTAGTTTAAATATGATGTAATTGAAGCATTAGTAAATATTGCCAAACCAGGCCAATTCAGGAAAGTTTGTTCCTGATGCAGAAAGCATAGTTGCCTAAATGCATTCCTTGCCATCACTATTACCTGCAGTTGTAGAGCTACCATTGAATCAAATAGATTGCCAAGCTATAGACCTGATCTTTTGTGCATGTGGATGGTGCAGCCAGTTATCCAACAGGTGGAATTTCTGTCCCCAAGCATGGCCTTCTGTTGGTCCTGTTTCAGAGTAATTCATTAGTAGTGTCAAGGATTTTTATACATCCTCTCACATATAACATACAGAGTTAACAATCTGAAAGTATAATAGCGCTATTGTGGGAGGTGAGTCCAATTTTTTTTATTTTAATAGGGGCTCATTTCTTCTCCCTTGCTGAATGAGAAGCAGAGGCATCTGGAAATATCTGTGCCATGATGCATAACTTGCGGCCCTCCAGATTTTTCTAAGTTGTGCCTTCAACCCAGTCAGCATGCTCAGTAGTGAGGGGTGCTGGGAAGGTAATTCAGCAACCTATAGAGAACTTGATATATACCAGTGCAACAGGAAATGAAAATAACATGAAAACTGATTACAAACCTAAGCCATTTAAAATCTGCAGTAAACAAGGTCTCCTAGTTTGTATTCATGCACATACTTAGCATCACCCTTACTGCCCTTCACTTTAATCATTTTTTCTCACCATTTCTTCCTTTAGCCATTTCCTGTTGTTATCTGTGACTCTGAGCCAGCCAGTCCATTGGTGTCTCCAGGCACATTATCTGCATTTCTTTCCTGAGTCCTCCTACCTCTTCCCCATCCCAAATCTTTGTTACTCTACCTGGAGAATTTCTCTTTATCCCTTTCTGTTATGTGTTTTTCAGATCTCTGAACTGGAGGCGAAGCTGCAGACTTTGAAAAATTCCAACCCGACTTAAAAAAAGAATGAGAGAGCAGAAAAACATATAAACCAACCAGAGAAATTAATTCGTCTTATTATTAACTATTATTATTATTCGCAAGGGACATCTTTAGAATTTTCTTCCACCCATGCCCAGTCTTTATTCTTCCCTCATCCTGTGCCTCGTTCCCTTTATTTTACTGCAGGGAAAATACTGTAAAGCCCAACACAGTCAGAAGAACTACTACAGTAAAAGTAGTAAATGGCCTTGCCATCTGTTGAGTATGGGGGAAAGAGGCTGTGAAAGACCAGGTGGGGTGGTAAAATTCTAGATGGACTGCAGAGGCACAACCCACCTCTTGATGGTGATGAATCATTGTCAGTTTCTGTGTCCGGTGTGCGTCTTGTGTCAACTGGAGGAACAGACCATGGAGGGCGGGGAAGTGGTCACGTGTGTCCGACAATTTGTGTCTTCTGTCCCATCTGCCTGATGAGAACCTTAAGGATTGGGACTGATGCCCCACCTCTATACATTGACTCGATGGCTCTTCAGTTGTGCAGGCAACAAACTGGAACATAGAAGGACTCTGCTGGTGACAAATAAGACCAGCAGTTTTCATTTTGCTTCTTAATCTTAATCTGAATCTTAATATTTTGAGCCGGGGGGCTTGGGGTGGGTGGAGGGTGGGACACTTGTCTAGCTTTGAGATTGGAAGATCTTGCCTTTAATTTTCCATCCTTTGGACAACTTGGAATCCATTATTCTCTGTGTTTTGTGGTGGGACATGTATCTGTTTTCTAAGGAGTGAGTCAGCAGGAGGTTTTGCTGGCCATCTTTGGGACCGAAAAGAGGCTGTGGCCTCCAGAATCCCTGCTGGCATCTGAAAAGACACCATGGTTGACTTTTACATCAGGGAAGAAATGTCAGCCTGTTTTTCTTTTCCTCATTACATTTTATTCACATTGTTTTGGAAGATTCCTGGGAATCTCTATTCTGGAGACTAACAAACTGGACTCTCCCAAGGGACTTGAGGGTTCAAACATAACTGCTAAGAGCAAATATATCAAGGCAGCTGTAGCCAGGAACTGAAGCCAGAAACTTTAGGAAAACATGGAACTGCCATTCTGTATTTGCCAGAAGGAAACTCCAGAGGCCACCAGTTTGTGCTGGATCCATCTCGCCACCATCAGCATTAGGGTTTGCTGGGGAAATGGGAATCTGGAACTAGATGGGAGCAAAAAATGAAAAAAAGAAAGCCCTGCTGGTCAAAAACAAAGTGCATGATGAACCGTGTCTCTTTAATGGTAAGGGTTGTTGCCTCTTAGTCTTCATTCATTACATCACTCCCAGGTCTGGGGACCACTGCACAGGTCCATGCAGTGCTGGGATTTTGAGTTGGCAACTCTTGTTGGCATACAGCTCTCCCTGGCAGTGACCCAACGTCATCTGAGCTATTGTTGCACATGCTTACCTTGTCAGTATCTTAACTTTTCTTTTCCAAAAGAACCGTTAGCATAGGCAGTAACAGCAGGAAGGCCCAAAGTGCTGTGACACCTTAGCTATTTGGGAGATCTCATGCCACAGCAGTTTTGAGCTACCTCAGATGCTGGTGGTAGGTTACAATAGCTGTCTAAGGTGTCACAGGATTTCAACTTTTTTTTTTTCCAACCCCTTCCCTCTATTTAATGAAGTGAAGCTGAATGCTATAGTTGTTATTCCATGTTCCTGCATGCTTATGAATCATGAGCTAGGAAGCAATTTTCCAAAAAGCTATGTCATTCAGAACCAAAATACTACACCACAGAGAAGAGATTGCAAAAGAACATTTCCATGGAATAGCAGGTCCTTACAAGCACCAGAAGTCTTGAAATCTTCTGTATTCCATCAATTTCATGGACAGTTTATAAGATATGCAATGTTAGTGTGAAGGATCTATGTTATGTTATGGGACTAATGGCCAGTGTTGTATGCAGGGATAATATTAAAGAGAGTAAGAAAAAAACAAATCTATTGTGAAATACAGCAAGATGGAACTCTCAAGAAAGTTATCCACAAATGTTTTCTCTATTAATGGGCTTGGTTCACACAACATACTAAGCCATACTGTGGTTTGTTTGACATTTACCATGTGCAAATCCAGCACAATTGAAGCTTAGTCAATAAACTACAGTAAACATACCATGATTTACATGATGTGTGAAACCAGACTTGCCTATCCTTGTACTTTCTTGGACAGAGTTTTTCTTGTTAGTTATTTTGACCTGTTCTTGTACCTGGATTTTGGCTGAATGTTGTATCATTTAAACAATTTTTAAACATGCACCAATAATCAAGTCCCATATAAGATTTTACACATAAACTAAGCTGATTAGAGCTGAAAAGCATACAAGTTCCTTCCCTTTTTGGTATTCCCCAAATGTGTCAAGTTATAATTCCCATGATTCGAAGCCAGCATATGAGTGTTGTAGTTCAGCACATCCAGAAGACACCAGGTTGACAAAGCTGCCAGAAACAACTCTTCAGGTTTTTTTTCTTCTTGTTTTAAATATATAAAAAAGGGGTGCAAATCATGCAGTTTCTTGCATCCAACCACAGCACCACCTACTGGGTGATACCAGACTCCTGGTTATGTTAAGTTTTTTGACAGTATTTTTATGGCATTGTTAGCTGTGCACTCAAGGTTATGGAATATCTTCCATGAGAAGTGGCAGTAGAAGTATATTTTGTAAAGTGGTTGCTGGAAAAGTAACATTTTCTCTCAAAAAGAACAAAACTATGCTGCTTCAAAAGCTTGGAATTTATTATTTTAAACTAGTATTCTGTCAGGAAAAGTCTGGACTCTTATTTTTAGAACCATCATCTCTAAATTTTGTGACAAAAGTGGAGAGTCCTGTTGTTCTGGACTTCATGTGCTCATGCATTTTTCACTTTGGGGAAGAAAACTCCAGGATATTTCCTTCATGTAATTTGAGAGAGGTATTCTTTAATAATGCTATGGAAAAAAGATACCAGTGATGATAGAGACTGAATATCAGGGTCTTCATTATAGTAGCAGGTTTATTTTGAAGGATGATGACTCCATTTATTTCTCCAATGCTCACCCAGAAATTTCCAGATCCATAATGAGGACATGTGGTTTGTTTATGATAAAAATCATTCATTTATCCTTCATAATTTGGAATCCAAAGGGTTGGCTATTTATGATGGGTGCAAAATGTTCACAAGGTGCATATTCAAGATTACTTCCCAGGGTTAGGTTAACATTTGCATATTTCCATGATCTGTTTATATACCCACATTGGTCAAATAGTGACAAATTGGTGGGTTTTTCCAAGTTTTATTTATACATGGAATGGGTATTCTATCCACATACCATGATGTGTGAATAAGGAGTTTCAGTGTGGCAAATATTTTGGATTCAGTAATCAAAAATTAAAAGGTGAGATGTTGTGTCCAAGACTGTTTATCCTAGAATGGGGGAATCGGGATTTGGGAAGGGCCACCTTCCTATCTCCTCTACATTGCAATCACATTGTAAGTGTTCTCACATATCTATCCTAAAACCCAGTGCTGTTGAAGCTAAAGGCATCATATGTTCATGCACATGTAACTTGGCGAGTATGCATTTTAATGCTTTCTGAATTGCTAAAACGTTTACTGGAAGTCTAGCTCAGCCATTTACAGCCTGAATCCCCTTTACGTGTTATATTAGTTCCAGCACATTTTCCATCAACTGCTATGGGGATAATGGAGTTTGTTGTATGGCACCTGAAGGATCCAGGTTCTGGTAGGGTGGTCTTACATGTCTATGATTCAGCGATGTCATTCAAAATGACTCATCCTATGCTATGCTCTCTATACATACAGATGGAAAAGGTTACAGAAATAGCCACAAACAGGAGAGATTGTGCCCTACTCCTGATGACATGGGAATTCCCATACATACAAAACGAAAGCCATGGGAAGTAGCTCTAAAGGTAACAAGGCTCTCCTCCATCTCCATCCTGGGTTACAGTACATTAAGTAGATTTGCATCCGGCAAGATAATGTAAGAGATACACAACATGCTCTAACTGGATGTAAGGTGGACAGGGAGATGTAATCTGAAAAGCAGATAAGATTTAAAAGAAAACATCGTAAATTTAATCTCACAAGTATAAATGTGTATGTATATAATATATATATGTATGTATGTATGTATGTACGTATTGTTCCTGGTTTTGTATTCCAATTGTCCCACCATCTGGTCATATAAATAGCAAGTTTTTGTTTCCAACCCTGTTGTTTTTCGAATGTTGCAGGGAAGGAACTTGCATGAATGCACTTGGCTGACATAGCTAAAATGTTCTTCAAGAGAATCCTTATAGAAGAGCAAGGGGGAAATTTTGTATAGATAGGTGGATAGGATGTAACCCGTTGATGAGGATTCAAATATAAAATCCTCTTTTCATGGTGATGTTGGCCTTTTTTCTTCTCTCTCTCTCTCTCTCTCTCGAACAAAAACTATTCAATCCATCACCCAACAATTAAGCCAAGTACAGAAAAGTGTGGAATGCACTTTTATGGTGTGCTGCAATGTATGCAGACATTGACTGCTACAGAGAACCATGCACTGAGAGATGTTATTAACTTGATTTGAAGGATGGGATTTTGTAATTCCCCTCATTCAGCTGCCTTTTTATAGATCCCGCTTTTTGTTTGCAAAAAAGATGTTACGAAAGTATCAAGGCAGATTAATATCATATGAGTCCAATGAAGGTGGGAGCAAACCATCTATGCAGCTTGGGTAGGGGAGCTACACTTCCTTTTTTAAAAAAAAAATTTCTGCATCTGAGAGCCATTGTTGGGCCACAGCAATGACACAATGATGTTTCTGGATGAGGTGGGATTGGAATGTACACCCCCTACAGGGAAATTGGGGGTAAGTTTTTGTTTTTTTTAAGCAAAATAACTGCATTAAGTCTATCAGGGATTTCACAAATGGTTATTTACTTTTTTAAAAAGCAAAACAATACTACTGTGATTCAACAATTTGTTACAGAAATTGTCAGCTGAAGTCTCCAGGGAGTGCAAATAAAAAAGCTTCAGGGCCGCATGTGACTTTATGGATCAGAAGTTGCCCATCCCTTGCACTAGGACAACCTAACATCAAGTGAAGTTCTCAAAGCAAGGAAGGATGTATTCAATTCAGAATTGAGATGATTTATATATATCGCATTTTGTACAGTATTTGCCTTGATCTATACATGGAGAGGCAATACATCATCACTGGGATTGAAAATGTATGGTTAGTGCTCAGAAAGCATGTATTCAAATAGGGCAAAAGTCTACCAGCATCAGAAAGCCACAATAAAAACAAGGTTCTCAAAATTGGGGATGGAGGGTGGGAAACGGGCATGGAATTGGGCTTAGCTTAACCTACAGGTCTGCCCTGTGAAAATGCAGTTTGCCATCTGTGTTTCTAGGCTGTTGCCCTGCAAGCTAGTAAGTAATATTTCCAAGAATTGGCTGATTCGCTATTAAAAGTAAGTGTTTGGTTTGACATTGGAAGATCTGAAGGCTACACTTAGTCTAATGTGTGGATCAATAAAAGCTAATACACCTGCATAGACAAGCCATCACTTCTAATAGCAAACTCTGATAGTGAGTGCTGGTGGCTATGTAGTGAAATGGCCCTTGACAAGATGAGGAACCAAGTCATTTTAGAGGAAGCATGATGATCAGCGGGTGTGGGGAAACAGCCCAGTAAGGATGGGGCTATGCTCAGTAGGTATCAAAACCTGTGTGGGGTAAGAATGGAATGAGGCACCCTGGAAAGGACATGATTACCTGGCGGGAATCCTGGACAGGAGCATGCCAAATTGCAACATTCAGTTGCAGCTTTTCTTGTAGCAATATAACATTCAAATTACAGCTATATGTGATTCATTCTCCTGGGATAAGTGGTAATTGAACAATTTACCTCTAAATGGTTGTTGGAGATGAGCTGCTAAAAATAAAGGAAGATCCATCACACGAAGACAGATGGAAGTCAGTCAGTCGACCAACACAGAACTCTACGTGAATTTGTGTGTGTGCATGTGTGCATTTCTTCCTAGGATAAATAGATAATTCTATATATAAGCAAGCCATCTTCTAAATTAGGAGTGTGATGCCCTTTGGATGTCTTAGACTACAGCTCCCATAGACCTTTGCCATTACTGGTTGAGAATACTGGAAGCCCAAGTCTAAAGGTTGCCAACACCTCCTCTAAAATGATTGTAGAAGAAAATATATTCAGAGAATGAGAGTCTCCCATGTGTGAGAGTGTAACAATTCCTTGCTTCTTTCAAGACAGGAAGACAGTGCATTGCTTGTAGGATTAAGTTATCAGCAGTTAAATGACGAGACCATAATAGAAACCATTGTCCAGATTGGAAGAAGGCCATCTGCCTGCAGAAATGGGATGGATGTGGCTAGAAAGTGACTTGGAGAAGCTTGAACCAGACTGAGGAACCTACAGTGTATAAACATGTCCCTCCATGTAAAGTTCTCTAAACAGAACCTAGTGGCTTAACTCACATATTGCACTAAGTCCTAAATGTGGTTGGTTTGATTTTGATTTTTCATGTAAACCCAACCATTATGGTTGTTATCATCATCATCATCATTATCATCATCATCATTTTTTCTAAGAATGGTTTATACTTTAGCTATTCAAACCTAAACAATTGTGATTTAGTCAGTAACTCTTGGTTAAACCATGGCTTAGCAGAATGTATGAATCCAGCCACTATATATTCAGAACTTCAATGGAAGGAAATGAATGAAGGCTTCCACTGCTCCTGAACAGGAGGTTTTAGTTGTTTAGTGCCATCTGATTGGTTATGGCAGAAATAACTTTAGTACCAGAGACTTGCTGATTAATAGCACCACCTCTCTGAACCCAAGCATGTATACTAACAAATAAAACTCAATGAATTCCTTAGAACATGTTCCCAGGTACATCACTTTAGTAGTGCAGTCTTGGTGGCTTCACTGATTACACTAGGTCTGGGAATGAATGCCACTGAAGAAGCATCATGTGCAATTGAGTCCTGTTCTTTAGAAACGCATTTACCAGTCAAATTCATCTCATTGGTACATTTGGGTACTAGATACTGCCGAACTCAAAACAATTTCCACCACCCCCTCATTAAAAACCAGTTGCAAAATAATAGTCACCCTTCCCAACCACCTTTCTTTTTTCAAAATTGAGAAATAAATACATTTATACCAGTATTTGGACTATGGAAATGCAGCCTTGCTTTATACCGAGTCAGAATACAGGCCCCTTCAAACCATACAATCTCCTCTAATTGACTTGTCTCTCCAAGACTTAGATGGAGAACTTTTCTGCAGCTTTGAGAGCTTGCTAATCCAGACTCTATTAATCTGTAGAGATTCAGGAGACAGTTTTCTAACCAATCAGTTGCAAGTTCCTGGGACTGGGAGAAGAACCTATTTCTTTTCCAAAGATGTAATTTTGACGTAATTTTAAATATCTTTTCTTGAAGTGGGAATCAGTACATAAATAGATTTGGTAACTATATAAATTATTCTCCCCATCGACTCCAACAGCACATCCGTGTTGGCTGAGGAAGATGGGAGTTGCGGTCCCAATATATTTTGAGGTACGGGTTAGTTTATCCTGAGAAATTTAGGAGCTAATGAAAGAACTCTATATTTCACACATTGCACACACAAAATTCTCAGAAGGTTTGATCAGCTGCAGGCATATATTTAGAATTTGCCTACTTTGCTATTGATGGACAATGAATGCTTTCCAAAGCATGGTTCCAAATAAATAAAACATAACAGAATTCAACCTCCTCCCCCATTCTATTTTAACTATGCTGTTCCTGGAAATAAGGGAAGCCACACCTAAGGTAAAACAGTCATGGTGTAGGAGCACTTCTACCACTAGTGTAGGATTAGGGAAGGAGTTGGGTGGTCATTTGAGTGAGCCTCCCTGATCAAGATAAGCAATCTAGAACTACTGCATTCCCCACACATAGGCCTGTCCTATCTCTGCTGAAAGAGCTCCCTCAAGGGAGAGCCCGTCTTGTCAAGCTGCTGCAAGTCCTAAGAGCAATTTTGGGAAGTTACCCAGAGACACCATCTCCAAAATGAAACAAAGAAAAAGTATATTTTGAGAAAAGAATATATGGGCATCTGAGCAGACATGGAAGAATTATATCAAAACCAAACTGATTTAAGCAACTAGAATCATGGTGCACAACTTGATACTGCAGGCCACATGTGACCCCCAAATCCTAAAGTGCAGCCCACAGAATTTCTGCTAAAACAAAACATTCAGTGTGACAGAAAGGGACATTTATTAAATAGTCATATTCATTATATTTAATTTTACAGTACTTAAATTATAATGTAACCCCATGTCTGGGACTCTTGAAGCACAACCTTTGACACTTCATAGGACTAAAGAGTGTTCTTTAAAGAGTCTTCCCCAACCAAGGCTCCTCCAAATGTCATGGATTAGATTATAGTTACTGAGAATGTCCAGTTAGAATGGTAGATGGCAGATCTGTTGAAACAGTGTCTATTTGTTTGTGTGTAAAGGTATTGTTCCATCTTGTATGTTGACAGCTCTTCTATTAATACATTCTAATTCCAATTTAATCATAGATAACCAGCAGAGACTGTCTGCGCTTCACATGTATCCATGACCTGGATCCCAAACATGGAATCTGGAGGCATCAATGTGATCTGTGATACCCACCATTCTCCCTTTCCTACTGATTTTTTTTAAAAAGATTATTTTATTTCTTAAATGAGCGGGAAATATCTAACTGTACAGCAAAGCATTAGCCTCAAGCATAGTCTGTAATTACAATACCCCTGGGCCCCAGGTAGGCCATGCAGGCATTCTTAAAAACTAAAGTGGAGCCCTGTGCTTTATTCCCCTTTATTCACCTTGAGGTGTTTTGTGATTGGCCAAACACACCATGGCAACCATTTAGTGAAATTAATCAAAATTCCAAATATGCACATTGGCTCAAAAAGCCTTGGGAATCTTGATTTATGATACACACATATCTGACTGGATAGAGATTTATCAGCAGTGCTTTAAAATGACTTCCTAAATGAACAGGGAGTTGGATTCAGTTGCTTAAATGCTACTGTTTATTTATCTAGAGCTATTTATCTGTGAACAGCAATGTTTCCCTGTATGCAAAGATTAACAATATCCTAGATGATACAGGCTTATTAGATTAGCAAATGATCTTATCTATTTGGATATCCAGTTACAATGGAGTGGATACAGACTTAAATATAGATAGAAAAGACCCTGTTAGTGATATTCAATTGGAATCCTATTGATGACCGTATCTGTAACCTGTGTAATATCTTTTTTAATATTAGTTCTCTCTATCATTTCAGTGTCATTAAGAAAAAAAAAAAACCTTTGCAAGAGGTAGAACTCACAGGACTATACAACTCTGATATATGGCTTAAAATGAAACAATGAATACTTTCCATCCATTAGCACTCCCCATACAATTTTAAAAAATGAAATAGCTGTATTCTAGTATGTAATAAAATGCCTATATATTACTAGGAAATGCAACTTCTGTTGGCCTGAGGTCTGCATTTGCCTGTACTCCAAAAGCAGTAAAGGCCACAACTCATTTTGGGAGCAGGCTTCATAAGGTTTAAGGGCTGAAATAGGCAATATCTGCAAATGTTAAGACAACTATTTGGTCAACTAATCTTCCCAAACCTGCAAAGTGTGAGCCCACAAAAAGGTCCAAGCTTTTAACCCATCCATTCCAGGAGGGCACAAAAGGTATAATGTTGGCTCACATAATCCCTGCACCACCACAGTCCAGCCACACTGTATATGCCACAGTTATCAAAAGAGAATTCTATTCAATGAAAAGGGATGAATTATTTTTTAAATTATAGTATAAACACATGGTGGCTGGGTAGCCATCTGTTGGACGAGCTTTAATCTGTACTCTTGCATTCAGCAGGACTTCGCTTCTATAGTATAGCATCTAAGAATGCTTTCGCTCTTTTTAATCCCGTTTGGTAAACTCAACCCAAGTTAGATGAACAAAAGTCCTGGAGCTGTCCATTCAGCACCAAACTCTCTACCTCTTCTGAGCAAATCCTGCCATCATCTCAAAACAACCCATATTTCATTCCTCTGAGCCAGTTCCTATAACACAGATCTGGAAAGATGAGTTAGAACACTAGGTTGGAGGAATTTATATTGCTGTCTCTTTATAATGAGGTAGAAATGGGAGAAAATGATCACAGTAGAGGATACACTGAGGGCGTAATTTGCCTGCAGAGAAGGAGTTTTAAGAGGTCTGTTAATCCAAAGCAATATTAAGTAGTTTTATTTCTGAATTGCTTATATTTGTATCTGAATTGCTTATTGATAGCAATAGAGGTTGAAAAGAGCTTAATGCAAAAGAAAACCAGAGCTCTTTTGTTCATGTCAAAATCAAAGTTACTGAGGATTTGAAATGCATTTGTGCATGTATTTATTTATTCCACACATTTATAAGGCTGCCCAATCTCTATTATTATCATTAATTAATTAATTAAATAATTAAATTTAATTAATTAAATTTATATGCTGCCTGAGTCTCAGCCAGTTCAGCGATGTGACTCTGGGCACCGTACAACAAAAATAAACATTGACCAAAAACAAACAAACAAAAACTGCTACATCATTTAAAAACAACAACACCTTCCTTATATATAAAATGGTAAACCAAACAGGATAATTAAACACCTAAAAGGGGACTCCACTCAACTGGACCCAAATACCTGGGAGAAAAGCCGGGTCTTAACAGCTTTTCTAAAGGCAAGCAGAGTTGACACACACTGACTACACGCATCCAGAATTATAACTATCCTTAACAATCAAATATTTGATTCTGCTGATAACGGAACAGTCTTCTAGACTATACAACCATGATTTATTCAACTAAACCTACACACTTAAAAAAAATATTTGGTAACATGACTTATTAATATATATTATACTAAAACTCTTTCTCTCTGCCTAAAGAAGGATGGGAGACTGCATGGATCTCTGGTCCATTTTTGTAAGAATAAATAGGTTGTTCATGAGAACTGAGCAGGAATTGGTATAAACTTTGCAACATATAGCCAATCTCAGTTTAATGTCATGGGGAAAGTATATAATGGCTGCTATGGTCCAGAGTTGCTACTGCAGCATTTCCTAATCTGGTTCCCTCCAGATGTGTGGAAATTGAAATTCCCAGAATTACTAGTAATCATGAACAGGCTGGCTGGGAATTTTTGAACTTAGCTGGAGGTACCAAACTGGAGAAGGCTATTGTAGAGATTGGCCATGGATTTATTATGGGGTTGCTTTTCAAAACTAGTGGATATCAAGTGGATATCAAGCCAGTGGATATCAAGTGCAACAGGGAGAGGAAACCATGACACTCCAGATGTCCTTGAATTTGAATTTGAAGTCCTTGACATTCCAGATGTCCTTGAATTCTGGAGGCACCAAGTTGGAGAAGGCCACTGTAGAGATTGGGCCATGGATTTATGATGGGGTTGCTTCCCAAAGCTAGTGGATATCAAGTGGATATCAAACCATGACACTCCAGATGTCCTTGAATTTCCAGTAGCACTGGCCAGCATAAGGTGAGGAATTTGGGAGCTGTAGTTTAGCAACATACAGAGGGTCACAAGCTCCCCATGTACTTTTTGGAAATGTTAAGTGACAATGGCTGCAGGACTTCATTAAATATCAGCTCCAGGTCATTCATTAGTGGGTGAAGAATGCTCAGTATGTTAGGAGAGAAGACAACTTCCAAATGTTTATCCCCTCCTCATAATTTGTATAGCAGAACTGGAAATCAGAGAGCCTGTTTCATCCATGCATACACTTACATTTATTCTCTACCTGCAACTGCTGGGCATTCAACAGTAGCTGAACATGTGAACTGGCTCTGAATGATGTGTTTATGCAGAGTCTCTGTGATATTTATTCAGTATCTGAGGACCATTCACAAGGGAAAGTTGTCACTTGATGATGTAATCATCAGGTGATGAACAGCCATGGTGTAAACTAGCCGTGAATCCCCAGCTCCTCTGTTTATGACACACAAAAAACAGTGACACCGTGAGATTCTGTGAAGAACATAAATTGACATCAGTGGTCAAGCAAATCCTGCTTTTCTGCAAAAATCTCACCTGACAAATAATTCTGCAGAACTCGAAAGCTTGCACATGCTTCTGTGCCACTTGTGTTCATCCTAGTCAGGATGTTGCCTTACAGTGGCTCTGGCATCAGTCAAGAATTGAGGCTTGTGGGCAGGTTTTTGCAGCGTCCTTCTGCCACTTATCCCAACCCCTCCTCCCCGCCCCTTCTCCATCCGTCCCAACCTTTTGCTCATTACCCTTTCCGGCCGCCTGGAGGGACGCCTGGAACCATCAGATCAGAGCCAGGCCTCCTGGGAATGTAGAGAAGGCAGGCAGGCAAGCAGGCAGGCAGGCCGAGCCAAAAGCTCCCAGGCTCTCAGAAAAGCAACACCGTGCTTGTGTCTTCTTCCTTCTTCAGCCTCCCAGCTAAGCTGCTTCCAGCTTTCAATTAATCTCTGCCTCCAATTCCCTGGGACCATCCTGGCCCCCGTTTGGCTATTTCAGAGGTTAATTGGTTTTGTTTTTTGGTTTTCTTTTTGGGTTTGGTTGTCCCCCATCCCCCCCCCCCACCATTTAAATCAGGACCGCAAAGCTGCAAGCTCCACCTCCCCAGAAGGAAACAGCCCGGCTCTGGATGTTTTCCTCCTCTGCTCTCCTGCTTTGCTTTGCTTTTGCTTCATGTTTTTGATTTTGGATGCAGACATTGCAGGAACACAATAAGGTATAGCAAGCAGAACTGGAGGGAGGACTCAGAGAGACGATGGGGAGAGCAGAGAAAGGCTCCAAAATTGCAGGCGTGAGATCCGTAGATCTCTAGGTTTTTGAGGATGTCTCGGTGCCTCAGGTAAGTCACACTTCTGTGTCCCCCATCCCTTCCCCCTTGTGTTGATATGTTAGTTTTAGTGCTTCAGTGAATTTCAGACACTTTAGTACCTGAGAGAAGGCCCAAGGATGAGGAGGAGAGGAGGAGGAAAATATCACCAGTGAATTACATTCAGGCCTTTAGTTTCAAAGGTGGTGTTTCCTCCAGGCAGCCCAAAACTATTCCAGCCCTCCTCGTGTTGTGGTTTTCTTGTCTTGAAGCTAAGCTGTTGCCTTGTGGTTTGTTCTGTTATCCCGTGTTCACGGTTTCTTCCCACCCCCTTGTTTCTTTCTGATCCCACCTGGAAAGGCGAGTTGCAGAGAATCCTAGAAGTCTGATAGGAAAAGAGAAGGAAATGGATCTACAGTAGAAGATTTCAAAGCAAATCAACCAATGGATAAAAATCAGGGTTCGCCTCTTCTTACGAGGTACAGGCGAGGCAGGGGACAGGCAGGTACTTTGCTACGCTTGAAAGTCCCCACCCTTTTCAGATTGCTGTGTTATAAATTGGTATTTTACCAGTAATTCTTACTATAAAGTATCTGACAATTCTTAGTAACCCAGTTATATTTATTATCTTGTGGAAAATAAACCCCCTGCTGAAATGCAGATCATATTTTGAACAAGAATGACTTACTTCTCTTTGGCACAAACGGTCTCACTTCTTTCTCTGCTCAGCTTTAATGGCCTGCCTTCAACTGCAGGGAAGGACTGTATTCATAGGGGGCTTAATCAGCAGGGAGCCCACAAAACTCGATGGAGTGCTTTCCCACCCCTTGGTAAATGTGCTTAGTTTTGCATTGTTGCTTACTGAAGTTCCAGCTGTGCCTCCAAACCACAGGTTGTGGGTGGGATTCCATCTCTTCCTCTATTCTGTGGCCTTTCACCAACCCAGGAAGGGATTTGGAACATCCAGGCAATCTCCCTCTCTCCCTCTCTCCCTCTCTCTCTCTCTGCCCATCCCTATGAACTGAGAAAGACATGGTGCAGTGACTGCAGTGCTCCATGTGGACGGGGGTGGGGGAGAGGATCTGGCTTTGGAGGTCCAGAGTGGCCTTCTGACATTTGCTTCTTCCTCTCAATCTGCTCTGCAAGGCTGTTGTGAGCTCAGTGGCAGAACGGGTCCCCAGAAACGGAGCTGTTTCTTGGACAACAACTTGTGTCCTTTTGCAAAGAAGACCTGGATTAGGCTGATGGGTCTGATGCTGTTGTACATGAGAGAGGGAGAGGCGGCTTAAAGCTAGGCCTTGTATGTGCTCCTGGCCTATTTCTCTCCGAAGGATAGACGCTGCCTCCATTTCCTTTTACTGCATTTTCTTCTCCCTTCTCTGGAGATGCCTTTCTGAACTTCCTCTCTTTATTTTCCTACAAATGTCCCCAAAGCATTTCATTTCATTTCATTCCTTTTTTTTTTTTTTTTTGCCTTTTCTCCTTGCTTTTCTCCCCCTCTAGTGATGCCAGGTACCTGGGAATTTTGAAAGCACTTAGGGCACGGTAGGAACAGACTCCTACAGAAGAAATCAGGCCATCCTGTTCCAGCTCAGATGCTGAAATGCACTTTGGTGGATACATTTGGTAGCAAGAGTGCCTGGAAGAAGCCCCAGTTGTGTAGGGGACAACAAAAGACCATTTTCAGAAACAGAGCAATATTCCATGCACATATATTCTATAGGGATCTCTGCTTGTCCCAATTACATGTTTCCTGTACAACCAATGTTCTACAAGAAAGCTCTCTTTGCATAGAAAGCTATTCTACATCTCTCTCTCCCTCTCTCTGCCACACACACACACAAACAGAGAAAGAGAGAGAGAGAGAGAAAGTTATGGACATTTTGATGAAAATATTGGCATCTGCAGTAAACATTAATATGAGTACATTTTTACAAGGCAGCAAGTACTTATAAGAGAGACAATTTTGAAATGATCACTGAGATCCAAAAGGAATTCCTGTTTGCAAGGATGCACTTGGGAATGCCATGCAGACTTCAGCCTTTTCCTGTCCTGGCTCTGACTAAGCCAACAAGGCTTCTTGGGTGCCTCTGTTTTCCTACAACAATCTCCCTTTTCCTCTGTCCCCCACCATCTTCCAAAGCCTCCCCCCCCCACCACCTCCTGCCTTCTCCCTCCTGCCCAGGAGATCCCACCTGATCATCTCATTTCCCTAATAGGCAGGCCCAAGCAGTGGCTGACCTGCAGCCCAGACATATGGGATCCCCCCTCCTCCTCTCTCCTCCATATTCATTCGATCTCTAGCTTTCCCATCAGGCCAAGGAAGCACACAGAGCTTTTGTGTCAGAGAGAGGGGTGGGGTTAGATATGGAAAATTGGCCAGAGGGCTGGACTAGCTGATGTTGATTGTTCTCTGGTGGAGAGGCCTATCAAGTCATAGTGTCATGCAAGTACTAAATGCACGCACCGAATCCACTCCCACCCCCATACCAGAAAGGAAGCAGTGAGAGCTCTCACGGCTTTAAGACTGGTATATGCCAGTCTCCTTTATTAATAAGTCCCAGAAATAAGGAGTTGGCTTATTTAGATGCCTAAATCAAGGTTTTTTTTGGAATGGCTGGATGGCTTTTTGATTTTTGTATTGTTTAATTCTGGGCTTGCTGGTTTCCCATTGGCTTTTTACCCCACACTGCCCCTGCTTTTGTCCTATCCAAGTTCACTTACAAGCTGATTTAGTAACAGCTCCTCATTGTTATTTGCATTTTATGTTTTCAATATGCCTGTAGCCCACAAAGATTTCTGTGGAATCTGTCCTGTGGAATTACTTCCTGTTGGGTTCAGTGCTGGAAGTTTTCAGGGAACTTAAAAAAAAAAAAAACTTTTTATGTTGATCTTTTCATAGTCACTAAGCTCCCTACTTTTAATTTTTTTGAAGGATTTGTTTGGTTTTATTTTTTAATGTTGTAATGCCGCTTTGTTATAAATAATGTAGGGATTTTTGTTTCAGTGGAAAGTGTGGAATAGAAATATTCTAAAATAAGTAACTCTGGAATATTTGGATAGCCTGCCCAAAACTGTAATAAATAAAACATATAACAGAGATTCTCTCTCACACACACACACAAATTAACCTTTTAAAACTGATTGTAAAGGATTCCTGAGTACTCACATACTTTTAAAAAATTGTTTACAGTAAAATTTAGTGGAAAAT
Organism: Python bivittatus; assembly: GCF_059951505.1. NCBI lineage: Eukaryota > Metazoa > Chordata > Lepidosauria > Squamata > Pythonidae > Python > Python bivittatus. The sequence goes on along the minus strand of NW_028277067.1, from coordinate 12,615,298 downwards.
CATACCACTTGGGCAGGTGGGAGTTCACAGTAAATTTCAGCAGGTGTGCAGAAAAAAATGTATTTAAGGCCACGTACAGCATTTAGACTATAGGTTACCCACACTTGCTGTATTTGAAGCTTTCTTTTATTTAAACAGCTAGTTTAAAGGGAAAAAAATAAACTAAAAATGGAGAACAGCCTGTTGCAAGTGCCTGTCAATGATCAGCCCCTGGGCTCCACCTTCCTCTCTGATAGGCAAACTTGGTAGCTATTATTTGTCACATTTATGTCCTTCTGAATCCTCTTTTCAGGGACATGTGAGGCCACCATTCACTCCAGAGATAGAGTCTTTACAGCCCCAAAGTCAGACACAGCCCTATTTTTTTTTAAAAAAAAAATTTTGGCTGGAAATGGTGCCCATGTGGTGCCCAATCCTCACACATGTGACCACTTTGTAGGATTGTCATCAGTCTGTCCACTGTGGCCACAGACAAGTGAAATGCATCTAATGCAACCCCCAGAGGGCTATGCCCCCTGATATATGGCATCACCCTCAGCTGCCGCCTAACAAAACATTTTTTTTTTTTTAAAAAATCTGTGTAAAATTCTGACATGCATCTTCAACCAGGTAACCAGATCCCTCTGTCCCTGGTCTCTTCCCTGTTCCAGGGCTGTTCTCTGACCTGCTGCCCTTGTTTAAAAGGGGCTATGTGAAGGTATATAAAAAGACAGTCTAGCAAATAAAGAAATAAAGAAATAAAAATAGTGTTATAATTGTCATTTATTTGTTTATGGGGAGAAAACACCCCGTTTTTCAGCGTTAAGAAGCAAATTTGATTCAAAGACTTAGGAGAAGTAATCATTAGTGCAGCATTATAAGAGTTGGCCTATTATGTCAGACAAGCAGAATTGCTGATAAGGCTCCGGCTGTTCCTTATGCCAGGACCGATGTCTAAGAACATGTTACTGGAGATGCATCTTTAAACGAAGCAGGGTTTTGATCTGGTTTCCTGAGGTTGGGGCAGATCTCCTCACTTTTTGCTCTCTTTCTCCATATCCTGTAAGCCGCCTGGGGTCACCGCGAGTGAGTTGGGCAGCCATATAAATTGCTTAAATAAATAAATATCCATGAGTGCATTGAAAGACCCAACTATGGTTTTCATTTATTCCCTCCTTCTCTCTCTCTCTCTGTTGATTCCTTCACAGATTTACTTCATTATGTCTTCCTCCAAGCTCCAAGATGCAGATGAAGTGTTTGGTAAGTACCGTTCACCTTCCCATCCTCATCCCATCCATAGTCCATCCAGTGACTGCTTCCTAAGCAGAAATGCATGAGTCCTGCTGAGATCCTTATTGCAGATCGTATTCTGAAATCAAGGTTGGAAGGGCAAAGACATGCAGGAAGTGACTCCAAACCCACATAATTTCATATGGAGTCCTTTCCCAACCTCCACTGCCAGATGTGCAGGAGGACAGGTCTCTGGGAGTGGGGAAGGACGAGGTGGAGCAAATGACAAAGCATCTGTGACAATGTCTTCATGCAAATGCAGAGATTTGCATAATTGTTTCAGACATTAGGATGCAAGTATACAATGGCAGCATTTGCACAATGACATCATAGGGAGCATGCGGTTATTTCAGCACTGTTGCAGTTTGCTGAAGATGGCACTGGTTGCAAGTTGGTGTGATAAGGAAAATCACAGCAAGTATTCTGCATATGCTCAGAGATATTCTCACCATAGAACCACTTCATACAGTCAGTATAAAACTTGATCCAAATTCAGATTGGCAACGCTTTTTCTTGCAGCAGAGGCTCATGATGAAATGCAAAGAGCTTTTTACAGGTAGTCCTCATTTAATGACCACAATTGGGACCAGCAACTTGGTTGTTAAGTGAAGCAGTCACTAAGTGAAACTCTGACTGTGCTTACAATCTTACTTCAGCTTTCCTTTGCTTTACAGATCTGCAAAGGTTGTAAATGCAAGGATTGGTCATAAAGTTACTTTTTCATCACCATTATAACTTCAAACAGTTGCTAAACAAGACAGTCACTAAATGAGGACTACCTGCATTTGGAGGAGGCTTCAGCTAAACTGCATCTTTAAGGCAAAGCAGCACCTCTTCATTGAGATGTAACAGCTATGCCACTTTCCTCACTACAGGAAGCAGAAGCTCCTGTAGCAAAGAGAATGGTGGATTGGCCCATCGTGCCTCACTCTTTGGTGAGATGAAACTCTCTGAGAGCCAAAGTGCCTCGGTAAGGCTGATCACAAACACTCCACAAACCTCTACTGATGAACCCTGTATAGCTAAGAAGCCTTCTGGCTTCATATCAATATAAGAAGCTGCATTTCACTGACCCAGCTTATTGACCTAGCCTAATATTGTCCATTCTGATTGGCAGAGGTTCAGCTCTGTGGAAGCCTTGCAACAAGAGTTTCTGAAGACTGAATTTGGGCAGGGTGTCATGGTGAGAGGTCATGAGGCTGAATTTTCATTAGAATACCCCACCTTATTTTTTTTTCAGGCCATTCTGTTTGATATGTCTTAGACCTATGATATTTGGCATGCAAAAATCAAGGTGGCATACATAATGCTTCTTCCTCCTATTTTTCCCATAACCATAACACTATGAGATGGGTTAGGATGGGAGAGATTGACTGGCCCAAAGTCACCCAGCCAGTTTCCATGCCTATGGGAGGACTAAAAGTTACAGATTCCCAGTTTCTAATTTAGTACCTTAACCAGTACGACAAAGTGTCTCTCATTTTTTGTGGCCTAGAGATGGTATCCCTAATATGGCTAGTGGTGCCTCTCTGCATGAATCCAGGGTCATTCACACCATTCATAAGATCAAATACTGATATCTATTCTGTCTCATTTTTTAAAGGACCCAGTGGCTTGGAACCAATGTTTTAATTTTCCATCATGCTGTAAATCTGAGTTCCTTAGCTACTTGGTTAGGAGTTCTGGGAGTTGTAATCTCAACACATCTAGAGGGCATCTTGGCGAAGGCAGCTCTAGAATGATTTGTGTCAAAGGTGTGGGAAATCTGCTTCTGGTAACCCAGTATTCATTCAGAATGCTCTACTAACCAATATTAGCAGTGTCAATCAAGGGAGGAGGAAATATGCAAGAGGGAAGGTTACAAGATACTTCTCAGACTTGGAGTTGGCTCTGCCTGAGGTAGTTTCTTCCAATACATTCCAATCAGTAAGCATGAGCCCAGAACTTCAAAACAATTATGTACTCCTACTACTGAGATCTGGTCACTTTAATATCATTTCCCTGTTCCAGACCACAGATGGTTCCTGGTCCATGCATTCTCCCAGGAACCCTTGGGCCACGATTCTCATGAAGCAGCTTCTGTTCCAAAATCCATGTGGTTTAGCTTCCTACAGAATTACTGGACCTCTCCTCCAGACAACTGTGCATACTCAAAACTGCATGAGCATCAGTTAAATATCACAGAGCCATGCAGCTCTTGCAATGTGGCCAATTATCTCCATTTTCAACTTAGGAGGCAGCTGGAAGGAAAAAAAAAAACACCCAACCAGTACATTTTGATATTGTTGGTATGATCTTCTGTGCTGCCTGCTAGGTATTTTCCATTTCTACACTTTTCAGTTCAGCAGCCTGGAGTTTGAGGGCAGAGGCAGAGAGATTGTATTGGATTTTTGAGAGTTCTTTTTAGCTTGTGGCTATCTGTGCCTGGAAATATGGCACCTAAAAACATACATATCCAGAGTTGGTCTTATGAAGGGCGGCTATACAAAGGTTTTAAATGAATAAATAAATATATATTCTCTCCTAGAAGAGGGGAAACATGCATATTTCCAAATAGGTATTTTGTAATTAAAATTTCTTAAAGTATATTAAAATAAAATTTTCAGAAATGCTGAATATTATATTACATGTCTTTTCACAAACTAGTGTTAACATTCTGGAAGAGAAAAGGGGGTGGATCAGTTTAAACAGACAGGACCAATGGAGTTGGTCAAAGCTTTAAAAATATCTAGAATTAAAATAACTAATGGGTTTTTACAGAATTTCTGATAATTGGTTTAAAGGTCTAATTTGGATCTGTTATTCATAAATACATCTTGATCAAAATTAATATAATTTGTGTTGAATTTAGCAAGCTGTAAAAACCTTGTGATCTTGATTCAAAACTGCAGTTGGTCACTAGGATTCAGTTAACTCTCCATCTTTGTGAGGCTTTGGCATCATAACTGAAAGACTTGATGCCATGAATCAGAGATGTGATTACAGTATTGAATTAAACAGAGAACGGGGGACAATCATTTCTTTTCTTTTTTTTTTAAATAATCAGTTGCAGGAATACCATTAAGTCAGCTCCAAGGGCTTTACTTAATTTCAAATCTTCAATTTGAAATTATTTGTTCTGTTTTTTTATTTGTTCTGTTTTCTCCTTGAAGAATGGTTCATTGAGACTCATCCTGTGAGTTTCTGGTATAGGAGTGATTTTAAGAATCTAAAAAAATCATATATTCTGTTTAGATCTCCATGTTAGGAAACATAAAATTGTACAAACGCTGTATTTATTTCTTCACAATTCCCCCCACCCCCAATTTATATGCAATGTGTTCTTAACTCTTCAGGGTTACAAGGATTGTTTTGAGCCCACATTTATTAAGGCTTAGTGGGCCTCCAACTTGCTGAATTACCATCTTTGACCACTGAACTTTGGTGGTATGATCTCAGGGCCACAAATAGGGTGCTGGGGGTTGTGTGCACCCTATGGTTGTCTAGCCTGCTTTACACTATTAGGACTGTCACTGTTTTCCTTAATCACTGCCAGTTACAATATATTACAGGTCTTTGAGCATGAATTTAATTTAAAATGCTCAGCCCTTGGAATATGCTTCTATTTATTTTATTTTATTTTATTTTATTTTATTTTATTTTATTTTATTTTATTTTCTTATCTTATCTATCTTATCTTATTTTTTAAATTTTTCTGAGACTTGCATGCTGCTTCAGTCCTATAGCTCTAAATAGCTTACATAGTCCAGTATAATTCTACATAAACAGAAGAAACTATCAAAACCAAAAAACCTCACACCAAAGTATAGTCAACACATCTAGAAATATTTATCATCCAAACAGTCAAGGAGAGCACCTACCTCGCACTACTCAGAAAAAAAAATTCTCATAATTAAAACATTCTTCCCTTCAGTCTTTGAAAGCTCTACAGAAAACCCAAGGTTTCAACCACTTTTTAAAATATTTTAGGATGGATGGGGCCAACCTAACCTTCTGGGTCAAGTTGTTTCAAAACAGGGAACCCGTAAGAGAGAATGTTCACTTCCTGTCTATCTTCTGTCATATTTCCCAAGGGGTGAGAATTCTACCTGGTCTTGCAGGTACCCAAGTCCCAAGCCATGTAGGGTTGGATGGATGATAACAGCACCTTGAACTGCACATGGATGCAAACTGGCAACTGTGGAAGGACAGACTGCCTGAGCAAATTAAAAGCACCTGTGCTTACAAATAGAAGAAAAAGGAATTGTAAATTATAAATGCCTACAACTATTGTAGAAATTAATAAAACTATTTTTTTATTTTAACTATTTTCTATAAGCTCTTTTTTAGTTTCTGCTTTCTATTTCTGTCAAAGTCTTTACTTTTTCTTCATCTTTCCTCCTTGTTTGTTCCTGGTTGGTCTTCTTGATTCTTCTCCTCTTCTTCCACAACTTTGCTCCATCTGAGGGAAACTTTTACTTCACGCCAGTCTGAAGAAAGGAAATAAATGCCTTCAGTTTTCTCAGCTGCTATCTTCTTTCATGTTGCCTCTTCTCACGGGGCAGTTTCCTTTTTTATTTGACTCTTGTGCTTTGGCTGTGTTTATTCAGCCTCTTCCTCACGTGGCCTGTACTGGCAATGCTCCCGGGCAGCCATCTTGTCTTCCCTCCTTCTTGCCTCCTGCCAGACACTGCTGTTTGATTGGCAGCTATGGTTTGATTGGCAGCTGGGTCATCCTGATGATGGGGAAGGGCCAAGAAGGGAGGGGGAGGAAGGAGGTCCTTTGAGATTTACACATTATCTTATCCTAATCAAAATCAGAGCGAGATATCCTCATGAGAGTTCTTCTGATTTTGGCAATGGGCTTCTGCTGTCACTGCTCTGTCTTTGGGGAATTGGGCATGAGATCCCAGACAATACCAAAGACTCCTTCCTTCACCCTCCCATTATTGGCTGGATGTTTCTTTTTTAATTGTAATTATATTTTTATTTCTATTTTTTATTAACCTGAACGCTGCCTTGAAAGACGGTGGGATGTTCATCTAATCATTTAATTAATGATTCTAAGAGTTCATAAGCAAAGCTGAGTTTTTATTTAGCGTAGGAAGTAAGTCAGGTTCGCTGTTTCTGAGTTCATGTAACATATTCATACTCAGACAAGAATACCACAGTTCCACTCTGTGTAAATCACACAAACTAAATAAAGCTTGACTCTGCTTTTCCCCCTGCCCAGTTATGGCAAATGAGTTATACCTGCAAGTTAAGATGCTAGCTCTCACTACCCTTGCCACACCGATGGCCTGGGCGTTTTTCCTTCGGGTTCATGATGATAGATTCAGATGATCCAGTTGCAATACGAGGGAAATAGGAGCAGGGCGTTGACTTATGTCATCTGACCGGGGATGGAAAATCTGTTCCTTGATTCTGGGTGAATGAGATAAGGATACAAGCAGATTTTCCATCCCCTGTCAAAGCAATGCCCACATTAAGTTTATTCATGTGCACCCATTGCATGGGATGGCAATATTTGAGAATGTTCCTGTTTATGTGGAACTCTCAGCATAGATTTCATCTTCTCACATCTGAAACTGATAGAGCAAGAGTTCTGTGGCAGAGAACATCCATCAAGCCCAAATGTCAGCTTTTCCGAAACTCAGCAAGGTTCTATTTCTCTCTCGTGCTCACTGCGGTCGGATATTTCATGCCCTCCCATATTAATGTTCCTCATTTTTTTAATTCTGTGTGCTCAGTTAAATAGTGACTAACTCAACACTCAAAAAACACTCAATTATACATAGGACTATGCACACCCGCACAGAAAAATATGCCTGTGCACGCACACATAAACCATGTTTATCTTATCTGACAGTATCTAGTTTACCTGATTATCAATGCATGGAATGAAATTGTATGCGGGGAAAATGCTCTTGAGATGCTGGGTATGTACAGCAAATGGTGCAATTGTGCCTCTGCATGTAGGAGAAAATTTGAATATTTAAGAGTTCAAGCTGTGTGTGTATGAAAGGGGGGAGGGGGGGAGAGAGATGTATAATTATATTACTAATCTGTGAATTGGATTGTATCCAGGAATAGGAGCTACCCACAAATATGTGTACAGTGTAACTTATCTGTCACTCTTCTTATTTGCTATAAAAGCCACTTTGGGAGGACATGATGACTGATAACAGAGCAGCAGGAGGAAGGTGCTTATTTCCTCAACCAAAATATTGAATAAAGAAGAATAAACAGACATATTTCTCTAAGGAAAGACTTAGAATGCAATCCATCACTTGCTTACCTGGGAGTAGGCCCTAATGAATGTTGTAGAACTATACAATATCCAGTAGAGCAGTGTTTCTCAACCTTGGCAACTTTAGGATGAGTGGACTTCAACTCCCACGATTCTCAGTCCTACAAGAAGCCTGTTTACTATGACATGCCATTTCCAGCATCCCCTTTTATAAATATATTTATAAAAGGGGATGCTGAATGTCAGTGTTTTCCTCTCTTCTCTGAACACTCTCTCCGTGTCTCCCCCTCCCCTTTTAACCCCACTCATTCCATTGCCGCCTTCTTTGTGCCTCTCCTGGGGGAGTTTCATTTAAACTGCCCCTCTCCTCTCCACCTTCTCCTTCTCTCGGCTGCATTCGCCCTGTACACTGTCTTGACACTCGCTCCATATCTCTGTGCTGTCCCTACTTCCCTCTGCCTTTTCTTTATGAACCCCCATTTCTCCCATTCCCTCCAATACTCTTTCTTGCCTGCCTTCTCTTTCTGCCCCCTGCCCCATTCTGCTCCCCTTCCCGTTTCTCTCTTTCACTCCCAGATTTTAATGATGTGATTCCAGAGACCCAGAGGCTGGACAGTAGCCTACAGAAGGCCCGTGCCCAACTCTCCGCCAAGGGCAGACGACAGCGCCCCTCTCGGTCCCGCTTGAGAGACAGCGTCAGCTCAACAGAAGGTGATGATATCCTGGAGAAGAAGGTTGGTTCCCAGATGCTACCCACTTATATTGCTCAAGATCTACTGATGCAGCCAGATACGACTTTCTGTGCACTTCACACTAAGCTATAACATGGCTTGCTTGGCTTCAGCTTAGCATGTTGAACAAATCTAGCCATTGCAGTCGGCAAACTGTTCATTATAACTTAGTGCACTGTGTGATCATGGCCATTGTGGCTTGTATAACAAGCTGTGGTTAAAGCAAGCCATGATTCAGTGCAATGTGAAATCAGTCCCCCCCCGGAAAAGTTGTGCCTTGCCTTTAACAATAATACAGCATATACAGATACACACACACACATATATTCATTTTCTCTTTTAAAAGGTATATCAACAGTACTCTGTGTTTGTTTTGTTATTATTTTTAGTTTTATTATGATCATTTTATTTTATTTAAGACAAAGATGTGTTTAAAAAAAAGTTATTATCTATGAATGAAGAGATAATTACTGAGGTTATACAATTATTACTCAATATAACATTAGTTAAATATACCCAGCAGAGTGTATTAAATTGTTTTTATGATTTAAAAAAGAAATATAATTTTTTAAACTTAATGCCAAAATCTCCACTATATTATTGTTTATAAATGTTAAAAAAAGAAGAAAGGTGTGTTATTTTCACAATGATTTCATGATGTGTCTCAACAATTTTGAGATTGTTGTGGCTCGTTATGGACACTGCTGGAGGCATAGGTGGTATTCGGACAATCTGTGTACAGTAACAGCAAACAGCAGTGGATTCCACTTGGTGGTGATTGGGAAGGAGAGGTCCCATCCTGGGCCCCTATGATGTGGGGTGCTGCAGGGTTCGGTGCTCTTCCCTCTCCTGTTTAGCATCTACACGAGGCTGCTGGGTGAGCTCATCCATCACCTTGGGGTGGAGTATCATCAGTACACTGATGATACCCAACTATACATCTCTGCCCCTGGCGAATTAAGCGATGCTGTGAATGTCTTATCCCAGTGTCTGAAGGCTGTGAGGGTCTGGATGGGGAACAACAGGCTTCAGCTGAATCTTGGCAAGACTGAATGGCTCTGGGTTTTGGGGCCTACTGGTTCTAGGACCACGCTACCTTTAGTTCTGGATGGGGTTGCACTGCCCCAGACAGACCTGGTGTGCAATTTGGGGGTCTTCCTAGACTCATGACTCCTGCTCAAAGAGCAAATGGTAGTTGTGGCTGGGAGGGCCTTTGCACAGCTTTGTGTTGTGCGCCAGTTGCGCCCTTTCCTGGATCGGGAGGCTCTACTCACAGTCACTCGTGCCCTGGTCACCTCCAGATTGGACTACTGTAATGCACTCTACATGGGGCTGCCCTTGAAGTGTATCCAGAAGTTTCAACTGTTGCAGTATGCAGTGGCGCAGGCAATTATGTGTGCTCCTAGAAAAGCACATATTACACCTCTGCTCCGTGGGCTCACTGGCTGCCAGTCTGCTTCCAGTCCAATTCAAGGTGCTGTTTTAGACCTTTAAAGCCCTTCATGGCATGTGGCCAGGTTATCTGAGGAACTGCTTCTCCCCGATCACATCAGCCCATCCATTAGATAAGGCAGGGAAGGTATGCTACGCATTCCATCAGCCAGGGACTTACATTTGGTGGGTCTCAGGAGGCGGGCTTTCTTTGCAGTGGTACCCGCCCTATGGAGCATTGTTCCCCACCCCCCGAAGTCAGGTTAGCTCCATCCCTGCTGTTCTTCCAGAAGTCCCTCAAGACCTGGTTATGTCACCAGGCCTGGGGCCCCAGGGAACCGGAGACATTCTTAGATGGCTCAATTGTGGTCAATATCTTTATTCTCTCCATGTGGTTTGCATAATTTAAATTTGTAATAATATTGTTTTTTAATAATGACTTTAAAATATTTTTATAACGATTGTTTTTATGTATCTGTGGTTTTATTCAATTGTTGTGTGCCACCCAGAGTCGCTTTTAGTGAAATGGCTGGCTATATAAATGTGATTAATAAATATATAAATCATAAATAAACAGCAAAGCTAGTAGAAGTACTGGGTGGGAAAGCACCATGATCCCTTTCTGCCCTCAACATCTTGGGCTGAATCAGAGCAGATAGATCATCTGGGAGGGGCCATTATTTCACAGGTTTCGTGGCTTTTAAAACAAGTACCCAAACTGAATCTTTGTGCTCTGCAATCAGTTTATCTATAGTTGATGGGGGGGACGCGGTGGCGCAGCGGCTTAATGACGCTGAAAGTTGCCAGCCAGAAATGGTCGATACTTCAGCGGTTCGAGCCCAGCTCCACGCAGCAGGGTGAGCTCCTGCTTCCTCCCCAGCTCCTGTCAACCCAGCAGCTCGAAAACTTATGTGAGTAGATAAATGGGTACTCTCACCCTGGTGGGAGGAAAAATGCTGGCGGCGCCTTGCAAAGGAGACAGGACCAGTTGCCGGTAACGCGGAAGCCGCGCATGCCCGAAAAAGGCGCGAAGCAACGGAAACCCCGCCTCCTGCGCTCACCAGCTGGGCTCCACTCTAGGAAGGAGGCCATGGCAAACCACTTCCGAAACACCTTGCCTTGAAAACTGCAGGGACTCGTCCAGCCAGTCGCCACAGAATCGGTAATGACTGAGTGCGGATAAAAAAAAAAAAATTGATGGCCATATTCAACATGGAAAGGTGTTTCAATTATATAAATACACATACATGCATACATGCAGGGATGGCCTAAAAGGACCAAATTCTTGAGTGGGGGTGAGAATCTGCTACTTCCCCCACCTGTCTTCCCAAGCATATCTTCCTGCATGCTCCTTTCTTAGAAGAAGCAATGCCGTTACTCACTTTCCAGCTGCCTGGCCATCCATCCAGTAGTCCTCATCCCGGGAGGTCTTCCAAATGATGCACTATGAGAGAGCCCCAATGGCTAGCTTTATAGACGCCACAGCCATCTCACCATTTGCCACTTTGAGGTCTTTTTCCAAAAGCTATATCCTGGGCTAGTTGGAGTGACATTCTGCTGCAGAGGATGCTTTGGGAGCAATGAGGCAACTGTTCTGGGCAGTCCATGGTGCCTTAATCACAGTTTATAGTTTTAAGTAATTGTTTCCTTTGCCCAAGCAAAGGGCCAGCTCAGAAGTAAGCTTTGCTGAGTTCAGTAGGGATTGCAATCAGGATATAGACAGGCTTTTTTTTTTTTTTTTTTGCCTCGGTATCCATTTATTTCGTCCTTCTCTCTCGATATCCTTTTTTAAATAATAATGTTATTGAACATGTCAATAACAAGATAAGAACTATTGCAAACTAAAAAGAAATAAAAGAATATAAAGAAAAAAATAGAAAGTGCAGGAAAGAAAGGAAAACATAGAAAGAAAAAGTAAAAAGAAAGAAAAAATAAGAATATAGTAGAGAAAAAGAAAAGAAACATATAAGGAAATTACTTCCCCCTTCATAACAAGTATAAACATTTTTAGTAACTTATCACCTACTCTTAAAATACAACAAATGCTCTCTTCTTCCCATAACGCATCTCTTATCTACTTCTCTCTCAATATTCATGTGACCATTATCCAGAATAGCCTAGTACTTAGAGCATGCTGGCTCTTGTTCAAGAAAATAGAGTGCTATGTTCTCTGCCAAAAATAATGAGGTAAATTATGAGAAATAATTATCAATATGTAAAGGGAATAAGGAAGGAAAGAATAGCAGCAATGGAAAGTAAGGGCTGACCCAGTTGGATTTCCACTACGGTTGCCAGCTGGTTAAGAACATAATGATCACCTAATCTAGCTGAACAAATAATCCAGCCTGGGATAGGACAGTGTCCTGCAAGATTATCTCTTCTGCCACATGCAGAGGTATGTCATTAAAATATGTTACCAGTTGCCAATTCTCTAATGAAAACAACTCAAATGGATGTGTTGGGACTATGCTTCCAGAATGCCCAGAGACTGGGGAATTCTGGGAACTGTAGTCTAACACAACTAGAGTGCTTTAGTTTGGGAGAAGCTAGTAAAACGTGTTCACTAGAAATGTACTTCTCAGATGAACTGGTAGCTTAATGTTTCTTTCTATGCCTTTCTGAAGGACATCCTCTCCCCTGGGTGTGCCTAGGTGAGATGTGCTGGGATGTCTCTGAGGTGAACCCATGCAACCTGCTCTCTGCTTTCCTCTCCAGGTGGGCGAAGGCTGTGGAAGCCCAATCCATCACCTGAGATCCCCGCTCCACGACTCCCTCCATGCCTCATCATCTCTCCCTGGTTCCTCAGTCTTCACTCGAACCGTTGAGTTTTCCTTTGATGCCTCAACAGTACAGAGGTCCCTGGAACAGGAAGAGCTTCCCTCTTCTCCTCTCATCCGTTACCGACCCCTGACCAATACTCCCTCCCAGGAGGGCTTAGGGGGCACTCCCACCAGCTCCTCACCCAAGTCCTGTCCCAGCTCAGACAGCTCACCCATCTACGCACGCAGAGAGAGGCACAGTGAAGGTAACCGCTGGCTTAAGGTGTTTGGAGTCAGGGAAGGCTGGAAGCAAGACTCATCAATGGGGGAGGGATGCGATTGTGAAAAGCAAATTCTGATGCAGCTCCTCTCAGACTGATTTAATGCAAAGGATATTTGGGATTTTGAGCTTGTATCCAATCTGTACCAATGGTTCTTGCCTGGATGTGAAAGAGAAGTAGCTGTTGAAATGTCCTCCTTAGAGTTGTTCTTAGAAGATAGGTGCTCTCATTTCCTTACAGTTACTCAGCTTACCTGACAATGCTAAGAGGGCCTCATTCATCTCCCTCTACTACCTCAAAAACACTGTTGAGTAAGCTCTAGCATCAGTTAAAATGTTGCTTTAAATATAAAAGCATCTGGAAATCCCCTCTCCAAACTGAGGAAAATGCAAAAAATGCTGGCCTCCCTTGTGGTTATGACACAGTTTTATCATTTTATGAAATAGACCATAGCTATGCCATTTGCAGCCTACTTTCAGGTGTAGCTATCCTGAAATCTTTCCACAAGATGCTGAAGATGGGCCTTTTCTGTTGGCATCTAGGAAAATATGTTGTTACATTTTCATTGATTATTGCTTTGTTAAAATTATTTTTCTGGATTTTATTGTATGATTTTGTTTTAACAGTAAACTGCCGGCAGCTGATGTTTTATTATGGCTGTATACAAATATAGTTAGTAAATAAATAAATAACACATGGACTCTTGGTATTCTATTTGTGGCTCCACAGCCCCACCTGGGCAGAGCAATTGTTGCTATATGGGAGATTTTAGAGACAAAGAAATGCCCTAAGCTTTGTATTTCATCCCTTAAAAATAGTGAATTCCTCACATTAGATCCTTTTTTTCACTAGGGCAAAATCTTCTCCAAATTAAAAAGAAAAAGGAACAAACATTTGACCTTGCCCGTTCTGATATTGTCAAAATATTACTGCCTAGACACCCTGGGATTCTTGGAGCTGCCCCCAAATAATTTTTTTAAAGTGTTACATTTCACTCTTTCAAGCCTCTTTCCCAGCCCCTTCCCACATTTTTATTTTAATGTGCCCTCCCCCATAAGAAAGTTTAGATTGTTTGCAAATATAATTTTTATCATATTTATTTATTTATACCATTTATGTAATGCCCTCTAACGAGGATGAGGATGGTATAATATCAATCAATCAGCACTTACCTTGATTGGCCCCATCTAAAGACCAAATGGGGTGTGGCAATTACAGAATGTCCAACTGTAAATGGCAGCTTCACGGCTAGAGGAGGGGAAGAAAGCTTTCTCAGTGGTCATTTGAGGAACTGTGTCTTTCATCAACTTTGAAGCTGGGTACACACATTGTGTAACATCATGAAAGGGCTTTGGCTTATAGTTTTGTGTGAGCCCAGTCATTGTTACTAGTAAATCGTAGTTGATGGCTCAGCACAATACGGTAAATCATGATTATGGTAAATCATGATTATACAATTTTTGGCTTGGTGCACTGTGTGAACCCAGTTTGAATCACCCTGTGTGCGTGTGTGTGCACATGCATGTATTTTTGCTGTAGTAAAATATCATGCAGCAATGACTTCTTCAACATTTGCAAGACCAGAACAAGCCCTTGACTCGAGTTCATTCCAGTAGCTCCTCTTAGGTCTTTATGTAGGTAGAATATTTTTGTTCACGAGGGCTTCTTTCTGAGCTTTCAGTTCATTCAGAACTTAGGGCCAGAACCTATTTTAAATTTCAGATCTAGAGCAGCACAACAGGAGACATGGTAATCAAAAGATGTAGCCCCTAAGCACATACAAAACACCTGTTCTTCACAGAATCCCTTGGAATCAAAAACAGGCTTTCAATGTCAGCTAGCTCAGTTGTACATTAGAATGCTTATTTCTGAAATAAGCCACAGACTGCCTACCTCTCTTCCAGATGACAGCAGAGATGCAAGTCCTCCAGAGCTGGAAAGCCCCACCATTGGGCTTGACAAGAAAACACGACGGAAGTTTCTGGATTTGGGGTGAGTCCTAGAAGTTGGGCTTGATAAGAAGAAGAATGTCTAATTCATTTTCTTGGAGTTTCCTGTATGGTAATTTCTGTTCCTGTCACCCTAAGTATCAAAGGGCTACATAAATACTTCTGGGTGCTTGTAATTATGTTGATTCTCTCTTGCAGGGTCACCCTCAGGAGGGCATCTTCTGGGAAAAGCAAAAAAGAAAAGGGGGGCAATCGTCTCTCCATAGGCAATAGGTAAGGGGTTAGGATTTCCCAAAGCTCCTCTCAGTTAAGTTCTGGTAGACCCCTGAAAATCATTTGGAAGACACAGACTCCCATCAAGGAACTATGTAGATGGCTACCAAAAATTCCTTAGGAGTAGAGCTGTGCTTTTTTGATTGACCACTTTAACAGGCCGTTTCCCCATCCAGAATTTTTCCCCTGGATTCTGTATATCAAAAATTTGTAGAACAATTGATGACTGTGAATAGGCTTGCAATTTATTTGGAAGATGACAGGTGGACAATCTCCTCCAATCACAATGACTAAAAATTGGTAGCAGATCTGTTAATATTAGGGTGATGGGCTGCCCTCTACTAATCTCAAAATCTTACTAAAGGCATCATCTTGCCACTTTTGAGAACCAGCTGTGTCTACCTCTCATCATAGCGTAGCTGCCTTGAAGTATCACAATCAAGGATGTGTAAAATTTACCATTCCAGGGACAGAATAGTCCAGGTTTTCTTCCAGACCATGCTGATCTAGGAATTCTGGAGGTGAACTGGTAGTTTTTCAGAAGAAAATCTTCTGGAGTAAGAAAAAGATTGTGATGCAATCCCCACATTAGTTTTCTAAAATGATCAGTCCCCGGATTTACTTCTGTAAAAATAGCAGACTCCAGAACAGTTGGATCAGTATGATCTGGAAGAAACATGGAACGTTCTTATATTCCTCAGCACATTCCACCTCTGGAATGGTACGTTTTGCACATTTCAGCTCACAACTCCGCTCAAGGAATGATGCATGTAAAATTCACTTTTTCATCTTGGAAAAAAAACTCACTGAGGCCCTTTTCCTTGTTACCTATCTGACTTGTGCAGGGAGTTGATGGAGGGTTCCAGTCGTTCCTCGGGATCGCCCTTCATGCCTTTCTCCTGGTTTACAGACAGCGGGAAAGGCTCAGGCTCTTCAGGCAGCACAGCTTCTCCTACCTCTTCCCCCAAGAGCGAGGCCTTCAGCCGCAAGAAATCTGCCTCCCAGGTTTCAAAACCATGTGTTATGGGGAGAGCTGGAACCTCATAGGGCACTATCTGCCAGACTAGGCTAAAATCAGGTTGGATTAGTCCAGCATGTTGTGGGGACTGAAGCATTGCCTTGAGAAACAATGTTTCTCAACCTTGGCAGCTTTCAGTTGTGTGGACCTCAACTCCCCTTGCTGGCTGAGGAATTCTGGGAGTTGAAGTCCACACAACTGAAAGCTGCCAAGGTTGAGAAACACTGCCATAGCATATTGTGAGAATCAAGGCTTCATATTAAGCCATGGTATGTTTTATTTTTGGGGGCACATCATGTCATGTGAACACAGCAACTGTGTTTTGTTTACCTGGGGTTAATATATTATGTGAATCCTGCCTTAGAGCTAATGCAATGAAGCTGTGCAAAGGCAGTACTGAATGGAACCAGGGAATGAAGAAATGGGCCTTTTATTTAAAATGTTTTGAAACCATTGCTTTTTAAGTGAAAAGTGATTAGATGGGGATACATTTGGCAGCTCTTTGCTTTTGGCCTAAGAGAAATCTTCCTCCAGCATTAAAAAACTGAAGGGTTGACTTGGATAGTGTTCCCAGAAGTACAAAATTTCAAGAAGTGTGTTGGCTTTTCTTGATAATGTTGTCATCTACATCCTCTTGCTGTGTTTAAGAAGTTACGCACTACTTTTAGCTTCTCTAATTTTGCTTCTTTGACAGGAGTCTACCCTAAGTGATGACTCTATCCCCCCCAGCAGCAGTCCTAAGACCCTGAGCGTGGGCCTGCCAGAGACCAAGTGTTCCTACCCTTACCATACACTGTCACAATCTTCTGATGAGGTAAGTCCCCCAGTACTCAAACCCAGCAGAATAACACTGCAATTTCTCTTTTGCCCATCTAACCTTTATGCTTCATGTGGACTAGAAGTTTTATAGTCCTTTTTTTTTTTGAGCACTGAATTCATCCAGCCAGGGCTCAGCTGTTCAAGTTGCTGTCCCAGTTGAAACAAGTGAATAAATAATGTAATAAATAATTAATAAATAAATAACAATTAATGAATAAATCATAATGTAATACTTTGTGCAAAATAAATATCTGGATGTTTTCTCCTTTTTAATATCTCTTGGGTTATAAGAAGTTACAGGTAGCCCCCATTGTTTAATTGGGCTTCATTCCAGCATAAAACTGCAATAAAACTGAATAATGAGAAGCTGAATCTATAGGAACTGGGTTATAGCCTATGGTTATTCTCTTCATCCTACAGGAAGAGAGTTATGTAGTTGATATAAGTAGTGTGATTATAACTTGTGTGGGGTTAAAAAAAGAAGAAACCTTTATCCCATTGCAGTCACTCAGTGATGAAGGGTGTACTCTGCATATTGTAATATTATGTTCTAGACCCAGCAAGGTCTGCTACAACCAAGAGAGGAAGAGGAATAAATACAGGAACATTGCAGAAATAACTAACCTTAAGAAATATAGCATGTACAGAATCCCATTCATCATTTTGCACATGGAAAAAGTAGCATGAAAGAAAGGCAAAATTGTGGATACACAAATACCTGTTTGCATGTATTAAGGTCTGGGGTTTTATTGATTCTGGATATGTGAAACTGTTGATGATGAAGGCTACCTGAAGCTTGTAATATTTGTCTGTCTTAATACATTACTGAAAAAAAAGAATAAAAGTCAGCACTGTAGTTGCTATGATTACAATATCAACAACAGAAGTAATATCATTTCTACCACATCCTTTCATTAACACATCTTAAAGTGGTGTAGACGTAGCATCTCTAGAGGGGTTGGGGGGACAAGTGATGAACCATATGTCATGATGCAAGATGTCAGAACACAAGTATGCAAAGGAGGGCTTTGCATCATGATGTTGCAGCATGTTTATTGTCAATCATTTTGATAGAATTGTGGCTTGCTGTGGTGCCTGTAAGTACGGAGAAGGCAAGTAAGTATTTTTCAAATTGTAGATTAAAAATGAGTTAACGTTTCCAGACACCCCACTAAAATGGCTGACTAGATGGTCATAGCCAAGAAGTTTAGACTTTATAGAATACAAGAACTAGAAAAAGATTAGATTCCATCTTTTTTCTCCCCAACAATCTTCCCTGAAGTTTCTGGATGAGCCTCTGAGTGCAGCTTCAGTGTGGAGCAGCCAGAAAGTGGGCCAGTGGTTGGAGAGTTTGAACCTGGAACAGTACATGGCAGAATTTGCTGCTCAAGATGTGGATGGACAACAATTGCTGCTCCTTGATGGAGCCAAATTGAAGGTAATGGATTCTGTCTATACCTTTGCTCTGAAAATGGCTATTTGAGAGATAGATTCAATGAGATTGCAGATTAGAGGCTGTTTAGCAAAAAAAGGCCCTCTGGCCTATATTTTTAGTCCTACCAATATAAATTTAGCACTGATGGAACAAGTCATGCTCTAGTGAAAACGTTCAATATGTAAGCACAGACCTTAAATGTAAGCATTTCTACTAGCAAGTGCTTCAATCATTTATCTCCAAAAGGATTCCAAGTTGACAAACCTTTAGAAAAACCTCTGGATTTTTGAATTGCTTAAATGCATTTTGAAGATGCATTTAAGCATCTTCAGTCACATTTGGAAGGCAAGGTATCATAGGAATATAGCATTATATACCAGGTCAGACACTTTATCCATCTAGCCTAGGATTGTCTATTCCATCAATGAAAGTTTCCCTCCAACCTCATCATTTTAGGCCAGACTTCCTTGTATCTTCCAGGTATATTCAGCCAGCTCCAATTATTCTGAGCCAAGCTGGACATCAGGTTGAAAAAGATGGTCTTATGTGAAGATACAAAAGATTGAACCTATGACAGTGTGTTCTGCTACTGAGTTATAAACCAGGCAAGGGAAGTAGAAGATCACACTTTCAGTCATAGCAAAGAGCCAGTAGTTGACCACCTTAGAAATGAAGCTTGACCCCACCAACTCAGTGTCAAGGTAATGCATGAATACTAAAGTGCAAAGAATCACATGGCCTTAAAGGAAGTGTGATTACTCATCTTCCAGGACATAAGGAGGAGGATGGGGAGAGAGAGAGAACGGCTGGGTTCATACACCACAGTAAGTCAGAGTGGCTTGTATTCCTTTTGACTTAGTGTCATGTATATGTATATATTGGATGGGTCTATGATCTTACTGCTTACTGTGTGCCGAAGAAACACTTCAATACTCCATAGGCTTGTCTTGCAATCACTCACAACTGAGCCTTTTATGTGGCTCTCCTGGTTCTTTGGAATGCGGTCCTTGCTGAGTTGAGGAACCTAAATGTTTGTTTTTTTAAAAGACTTTGAAAACACATCTCTTTGGACAATAAAATCATTGGCAATTTTGATTCATTTTTAAAAAAATTACTGGCTTTAGCTTCGTGTTTGGTTTTATGGTTTTATCTTTTTATAGTAAACCATGGAGATACCTCAGTAGTTGGTAGTATATGAAGCCTAATAAAATTATATATCAAGCCAGCCATTGTGGCTTATTCAAGAGAGCAAAGTATTCAGAGTATCAATGCATGAGTTCAGTGAGTGAGTGTGAAAGATGCAGTCTTCCAAATCAAGGGTAAGCAATCCTTTTGCTGCTGAGATATGAATTATTTTTTTCATCAGAAACCACAGCAACTTAAGGGACCACAAGGATATGCACTGGGTTGCCTAGGCCTGTCTTGATTTTACAGCTGTCTCCTTCCTTCCTCCATCTGCACAGGCGCTTGGTGTCAGCAACTCTCATGATCGGTCTCTTTTAAAGAGAAAGCTGAAGGAGCTGAATGCAGCTGTCGAGAAGGAGAAGAAGGCCCAGGAAAAGATGGAGAAGCAGAAAGAAAAACAGAAAAAGAAAGAACAGGAACAGAGGAAGAGTTAAGCAAAGAGGGGAAGGGGGGAATTACCATTTCCCAGCATAGCCTTAGACCCATTTTCCCCTATTCCTATGGAACATCTCTGGAATGAAGGGGATGGACATTGGCATCCAGGAAAAGGGGAGGGCAAGAGACAGGCATGGTCCTACCAAAGGTTATGGGCTTGGGTGGGACATAGGGTAAAGCTGAACTTGCTCTGGGACGTGATAATGGTGACACCAGCAGCAGGAGCTAGGCACACCCCTGATGGTGGATTGGCCACAAGGGACAGAGAAGACGAAGTTGCTGCCAAGGGTATCTCCTCTACTGTGCTAGGACAATCCAACTGCACTTTCAGGGGGCTAGCAAGACTCCCTCTCCCTCTGCCAATGGTGCAACATGGAGGTGGGCGATGATGCTGTCTCCCTGGCCCCTACCCTGTGAATACCTTCAGATGACACTGCTATATCTTCCTATTGATCTTATTCTCTACACAAAATTGCTCACCTCAGAGGCTTGGATGGGCTCACACTCTGTGTCAGTTAGGTGTCCCATCACACCCTCCTGCCATTACTAAGGGAACACAGCTGCCTTGCAAAACACAGATGAGAAATACACAGACATGCATGCACCCCCCCAACACACACATACACAAACATTCCCCAAATACAGCAAGGTTGAGACAACTGCATAACAGTTTCTTTTAGGCTCCTCTCTACCTCTCTCCCACAAGGTTTCTGCATCAGGAGTAAGCAGTCTTTGCCCATTCTTCACATCTACCTATAGAACAACATTGCTGGGAGTGGGCAGGTAGGTTGCTCACAGCTTAAGTAAGAGAAAAAAACTGTTTATGGGGGAGGAGGAGCTTTAGATGCCTGACAATATACAGCAAAGAACTACAGTGGAATAAAAGAAATTTTGCATTGTCAGCTGGAAATGATTTTGTGCATCGAAGACGCTGCACAGTTAGAACTTAAGTGGAGGGTCTCCCCTTTTCCTAATATTCTCATGCTGGTGGTACTGCTTTAAGACTGTTTGTTTCGAAACGGGAGGGCAATGGCTTAATCAGACACTTCAAGAAGAGCATGTCTTTCCCATTTATTTCCTTGTCTCAAATGCGTATTTTGTGGGGGGGGGAAAAAAGGAAAGTAAGAGGTATGGGAGAAGGAAAACAATGCATAAAATGCTTTTCCTCCCTCTAAAGGAAAGGGCAAGCTGGGGACTTATTAACCTGAGAGGGTCTTGCATCTTATTTCAGAATATTCATTCATGATATCTACCATGAAATTGGAAGGCAGAACAAAGGGAAGCTAAACCTACATTGCTGTATATATTCCACTACAAGGTCTGTTCTGGGAGCAGATACCTTCTGAGGATTTGGGTTTGTTTTATCAACCTGGCACATAGTATTTACAGGGAGAACACATCAGTGCATGTCTGCAACCTGCAGCCCACCGTGCAGTGAGAGCCCCTGCTCACATTCCGTCTCATTTTGCTGAATGTGCAATAACCTTGTGGGATTGAAGGTGCTTTCCAAACCTTTCTGTGATATTGCTGATGAAAAACAAACTGTGTTCTATTATGAGAATGTAGGTGACTCAAGGGAAGTGCACTTTGCCTCTCTCTCGCTCGCATAGACAACTCACAGCCCATATTTGCAGCTCCTGAGTCCTTCTGGAAGGAACAGAACAGCAATATTCAGATCCTTGTCTTTTTGGGGAGGGTTTACAGGTCAAAATGGATGCTTTAAATTTGCAAAGTGCTGCTCTCCCGTTCCAGTCACAGCAGACAGGTCTGCTTCTCCGGCCAGCCAGCCAGCCTTTGAACTTCTCTCACAAATGAGTTAGGCCATCACAACTTTGAATTACATTATACTTGTTCACAGAAGCCCATAATCACCCCAAAGACTAGGATTGTGCACAGATTGCTCAGCCCACATTGAGGGTTGGATCCAAATCTCTAGAAAGAGCTGGCTTGTTCTCAGGTTGCAATGGAAAAAATACAGCGCTATTCTTGCTGGGAAGGTTCTCTCAGGAGAACTTTTTCAAAAGGGGATTTCTTAATTGAGAAGTTGTAGCAGTCACTGTAATGCATGACCTTTTCCTCCTAAGCCACCAACTATCGAGGGGTTCCCTAGAAATCTTGGCACAAAGAAACTCAAGCTGGAACTTGCAACTGTGGAAGGCACCTCCACCACATATTTGTGTAGGCCTTGCTCCCTGGAGAGAGGAAAAAGGAGTGACTGAGACTGAACAGTTTGTGTACATTAAGAGGACTTTCCATTTTCTTCTCAGAGTTGACTTTCTCTTGTTCAGCTTTCTAGTCAAAGTGTCCTCAATGGATCCCAAGAAACCTGCAACCCTTAATCACATGCTTCACCCTTCTTGTTCTGTTTAGTTGTTTCTCGATCTTAAACCACCTCTCACTCAGACTACTTTTTCAAATTTCTCAAAGCTCCCAGTAGTCCTTTGGGAATGCAATTAGACGGAAACCTCTCCCAGTTTTGCCCAAACTCAGTCTCTCCTGCCAGTACCGTGCATTTTCTAGTCCATGTTAAAGAGGCCTTCCCCCATGGATTCATCACCCAGCTGCCTGCTGTGATTGTGGGGAACAGTGGCGTCATTCTGAGTGGAGGACAGACCTATTAAAAAACAGCACCTGCCTGTCAAAGTGCGTACACTAATAAGAGCCAGAAGGCCAAACACTTTAATCACCCTCCCACCTTTCCTTGGGTGCAGCCGCTGCTCTCCCTCCATTTGTCAGCTGGCAGAAGTCTACAATGACAAATATGGAGTGACGCTTTGCAGATGCTTCTAAATAGGGATAGTAAAAACGGAATAAAAATCTCTCCTGACTTCCCCAAACTGTGCTGAATCTGGGCTCTGACCCGTCCAAAAAGGTCTTGGCAAAAGATCCAAGGTATTTGGAGGGAAACTACAGACTTAGAAATGGGCCACATTTTATCACAGAGAAACCAGTGATGGCATAAAATGCTTTTGTTAACCTGCTCCTCCCATCTCAGCCCAACTTTTCACTTTCTTCATTGCTAAATATGCATGCAAAGCAGCGGGAAGAAACAGATTTTGCAATGAAGCCACTGTGTGTGCTTATGCATAATGGACATACATATAGAAAAAATGATTTTTTAAAATTCCTCATTTGCTCTAATTCTGTTGCCACATGTACCATTGCATATTCAAAAAGAATATTTATTCTCCTCTTGTTGTCTGTGAATCCATGGTAAGGATTGACTACTGCCCACGCATCAGAAACTGCTGGCTAAATCTAGCCTGGTTTATCTTCAGAGCTTGAAATGTCAAACAGCTCTGTGATTTATGTATAAAATATTTAATATATGCAATTTTAAAAAGGCAACCTCTCTCTCTCTGACTCCCACACACACATGCATTAGTAATCCCTGCCTCAAGTGCTGAAAATGGTGAAGTTTACCATCTCAGCTGCTGCCTTTCTGTATCTGGAAATATCACGTGTTTAGACTACAGCATCTAGGAATCCTTTATTTCTGGGAAATGATTTGGATTGAACCTTTGTTCTTTAAAAATCAGAGCACAGCACATTCTAGGGAAAGGTCATCCTAAGGTGAACCATTGTTCCAAAATTAGTCCTATATAAATAATAAAACAGCACCACCTTGCCAGCTTCCTGTCTTGAACAACACGACTTTCCACGCACAGGACAACAGGCATTTGATGTCAGTTTGAAAAGAGTCCCCAAACTTTGGAAGAGAAGTAACAATAACTCTGCTAAGCCAAAGCAGAGTTACGGATGCAGCCGCTACTGGTATCCAGCATAGAAATGATCTTGGCACTGACACTCTTATGTATTTCTCCCTAGGTACACAATGTCTCAGACGTTTTGCAAAGCATATAGACTTGAAAAAAGAGACAGAAAGGGAGGACGCTCCCTCAAGGATGCTCCTGGAGTCAAGGAAACATTGCATCAACCTGCAGGTGCTCCAGGAAAATGGAGCAAGGCGGGTTTTTTTTTTTTTTTAACTGACCTTGCTCCAAATTGAGAAAAGAAAGAAAACAATACCTAACTGCTTGGCTCAGCGCTTTGCTGATGGAAATATTCCTTAGGGTGCCTCCATCTACTGAAGAGAAAGCTCTGTCATTTTTGGCCAGCTGGCCTGAGAGTCCTTCTTGCGTTCCTCCCGGGGAATATGAGAGCGCTGCTGCTTTTCTGCTGGTCAGGCTGACAAAGCAAACAACAGCAACAGTGATTCTCCCTAAAGCAGGCATTGCACCGACCCCGCTTCCTTGTAACAATATTTCATCATACCACTTGCTTTAGTTCTCACAAGGGTGGACAACCGGAGGCCCTAGGACTACGTAAGGTCTCTGAAGCCGTTTTTTTTAAAAAAAAATACTCAGACACTCCCCCAATCCTAACTGCCAAACATCAGTGGCCCAGTTTGTCATTTCAAGTTTAGGAAAATTGTACTACAAACCTTAAGGTAGGCGTAACATAATTTTACAAACTATAAAAAGCTTATCTCCTCACCAAGAAAACCCTAAAAAAAAAAAACCCTAACCTTGAAAATCTTGCCTTAAACTGTCTGCCTTTTCATTCAGGTTTAACATAAACTTATAAAACACAAACATTCTCCTCATGGCTTTGACCTCTTGTAAGGTAAGTCTATGTGGGTTGGTTGGCTAAGCCTCCCCCCCCCCACCTTAACCTTAAATAGCGAGGAAGGAATTATTTTTGGAGAGCTGCAGCAAGAGGGGGGAATGAAGGAAGTAAGGAATCTAAATCCACTCCCCCCCCAAGTGGGGGAGCAACATTTTTCAGGACTCAGGAAGGAATCTAACCCACATAGATTTCTAAGTGCAGTGAGTAACAAAGCGGCAACAGGATTTGGTTTAGTTTTGTATAGTGCTCAAAGCAAGCATCCAATTCCCCTCAAAGCTAATTTTTCTCCGGGACCTAATCATAACCTCAGACAGGCCTCCCTAATTTTCCTTTGTACACATTTCCTCTTTTGAAGCCCAATCTCTTGCTTTAAATCTAACACCCATCCCTATTTTTTCTGGCTGTTGCATATCCTTAACCACCTTTATGCACTACCTGAACAGGTATCTGGGAGGGGGGTGCAATCTGGAGACCTGCCCCACAGGACCCCTGCCACCTGCTGTGCAAACTGCACACTGCACATGAGCGCCACATAAGGTGTGTGCATGCCTACTGCAAGTTTTTAAAAAATGCAAAGGCTGTGTGGTGTGATTACACAAAAAGAGGCCATCCAAGAAAGGAAGGAAGGAGATACAGTATTTTGGATATTTAAAAAACTGTGTCTTGGGGAAGAGGAGGTGGGGAGCGAAGTAGAATGCTGCACGAGGGGGCCTTGGATGCCAGCAGCGGCCCTGGTGCCTCAAAAGGACAACGCCTTTTCAGAGTGACTTCTAGAAATGGAGTTAAGGCATTCTGCTGTGTTTCGATCAGCAGAAAGGGGGAAGGGACTTTTCCTCCTTTTGGCCTTGCTTCTAAAACCCTGGTTGAGGGGAAGAAAACAAGTTGGTGGCGGCAAGTACCGAGTGAAGGGAGTAACTGATAGATCAGCCTGGGTTGGGAAGGACACACCAATTCTTAGACCCTCTGTGATGATACACAGCCCCACACATTTTACATCACGGTCATGCCCTTCAAAACATCAGAAGTCTTAGCCTTTTAATAAAATTTGTTAGGTGGAAAAGGAGATGCCAGACTCCTAATTTTTTGCTACTGAAGACTAACACAACTCCCCTCCTACAATATCCTTCAAAGAAAAGGGTAGAGCTTCCTTCAGCTGTCTAACTCTGCCTAAAACATTGGATATTCATATGAAGGACTCAGAAGAAAACTGACAGTCTCCAGATGCAGCGATATCCACAGTCAATGAAGTTTTCATCAAAATAATGAAATGTGCCTTGTGAGCTCTGCCCCTTAGTACTTCCATACAACGTTGTGGTCTAAGTGCAAAAGGGGTCACATCTGCATTTGCACTGCAACATCATGACACACAGTTTGTCATTTGCCCTCCTTGTGCACAGACACCCCAGATGCCCATACCTAGATGTTTCCCCACAGGACTTTGCAACCATTTATCACTGATCATGATTGGGAACAGGAAGAAAGACAAGTCAGTTCTCATAGGCCAAATCTCTCATTCTTCTTCTTCTGATTTACAAAGCTTTGTGACAAGGGTGCAAAACATGTGGCCCTCCATAATTGCAGTTCGTACTAGCCCCATGACTATTGATGAAAGGTTACAAGAAACAGCTCAAGGCCAACTCCCCTATCCAGATGTTATGTGATGCACATATATCTCCACTCGGTGTCATCATAATGTGTTTGAGCAGTAAACATCTCTCCTACACAAAGAGGCATGTCAGAAACCAGCAACAGTGAGTATGGCTGCATTCTGGGCATTTGAAGACCAATACATTATGAATCAAGAGACATCTTCAGGAACAAACTCAAAGGTGAGCTTCAAACACACAGCATTTTGCTGTTCTACCATGCCTCCCAAAAGTTGATGCCAACAAAAGCAAGTTATACAACCAGGAAGATCATATTCAAATTTAATGGTTCTTTCTTTTACTTAGCTGAACAATGAATACTTTAGCAGCAGTGGTGCCTTGGCACATGTCTCTTTCCCCCCAGAGAATTAAAAATATATTTGTACATATGAACACAGACCCTTTCCAGACAAAGAGCCCAGCACAGAGGATGGGGCAGAGATAGAAGGGTGGTTTGTGAGCGCTTAAAGTGGCAAACAGGCAGGTGCAAGTCAGACCCCTTAAGCACAATACCTGCTTAGAACAATAGCACAGGGCAAAAATAGAAGGCAGAAGCAATTTTCTGCCTTCATAACATTTCCACTTGTTTTGAAATGGGGACCAGAAAAGTGAGATCATAGCAAAGAGCCACTGGAGAGCAAACTGCTGATCCAAAAAAAAAAAAAAAAAAGGACTATAAAAGAGGGAAGGGAGAGCTTCTCACTGGTACCCATAATTGACCCCATCTGAGTTTGCTTGGAAAATAGCCCCTTTTGCCCATGATTTCTAAGCACTGGAGACAGATGATCCACAAAAATCTTAAAATAAACATATTCCATTTGCTGTGCTGCAATTGGAGGGCCGGATTGACACTTTCAGTGTTACCAGCTCACTCTTCACCGGATGGAGCTTAAAACACTGTTTCTTTGCCATCCAGTTTTCTCCCATAAGCCACTCCACCCATTCCCCAATTTTGTTGTAACAGTTTTCCTGTGGAGAGGAGAATATGCAACTCCTCCCATACAAACAGAAACTAAGGATTTATACCCCAACACAAGCCGGTCTAGGAACTGAGCTGTGCTGGGCGAAAGTGCAAGTAGTGGGTGAAACAGACAAGCAAGAAATCATCAAACCCCAAACCACCTTCGATGCTAGCAAAGCAATTTCTTCAGGCCT
This sequence comes from Python bivittatus, assembly GCF_059951505.1. Taxonomy (NCBI): domain Eukaryota; kingdom Metazoa; phylum Chordata; class Lepidosauria; order Squamata; family Pythonidae; genus Python; species Python bivittatus. The sequence continues at coordinate 12,588,054 of NW_028277067.1, read as the reverse complement.
CATTGTATCCTTGTGCAATCTAAGTCTGAAGTTGTAGATTCTTCCAGTGCTAAAACTGCCAGTTCTCATGCTGCTTTCCTCAACTAGTCTGAGATTCAGACATGCATTGCGAAAAGCACACAGAACGTAATGCAAGAATAGCTATGACTCAGAGAATATTTCTTACTCCCAGAGCATACACTAAAAAGCAAGCCAGCGCTCTCTAATGTGCTTGCTCTCTGCAATGGAAGCACTGGACTCCGCCACCCCTATGTCATGTTTTAAATGTCCTTGTGCCTCTTGCTTGCAGCTTGCTTCATGTGAAGAAATCCAACATAATCATATCCGCATTTGTTAGCTCCTCCTCCTCCTTCCCTTTCTTCTTGAGTGCTTCCTGATTTTTCTCAATATGTTAATGCCTAGTGGTTGGGTTTTCAACTTCTTTGACATTACAACTCAAACATAATTAAAAGGTGGCATGTGCAAACACTAAATAGGATGAAAGCAGATCCTTCGGATCCTTCCAAACCAATAGATCGAAAGGCAGGATTGGGGTGAGGCAGAGAAGTTCCATGCAGAGCTATGATGAAAGTGATCTAGAACTACACACTTCCAAAAAGAAATCTGGGAAAGTGATCAGGATGCTCTCTAACTGGTGAACTGGCCAGGCAGCCAATAGGAACACTCCACAGAGGTCTTACAACACAAGGTGGGCTTTATGCTGGTGATGATCATTTGTTTCTTTTTCTTCCCTCACCAAAGTTTGGGTTTCTCCCCTTTGGAAGCAGGGTAGTCCCCTTCCTGGTAACAGAGAGAAGCTTGCTTAGGTCACTCGATAGGTGGAGGTGTTCTTGGGCTCTGTACTGGGTACACACCAGTCATCTGCCTCCTGGATGGTCTGATAGTGACGCCATGCTGACTTGTTGTACACTGGAAGTCTTTCCACAGAGTCTGTTGACAAGGCCTAGAAAGATTTAACACAGATTAGGACGCACTTTTGACAAGATCACATGCAGTAACCCACCTGGTATCATTGGCAGATTCTCTGCTTTTATTTTTATATACAGGTAGTTCTCGACTTAAGACCATTCCTTCAGCAACCATTCAAAGTTACGAATGTGCTGAAAAAAGTGACTTATGACTGGTGCCTAAAGTTACTGCTGTTGCAGCACCCCCACTGTCTCATGACCAAAATTCAGGTGCTTGGCAGCCCACACGCACTTACAATCACAAGAGTGCTTCAACTCCCCCCACCCACCTATCTCCCTCCCAATCTATGCCCTCTTGGCTCCCTGTCACCCTGTGCTCCACCGCCCCAGCTGATCTTCGCCATCTTCTTGCCCCAAAAAGCCCCTTCGCAAAAAGCTCTTGGGCAGAGCTGGGCTGGGCATTCGCTTTGCACTGCAGGAAAAAAAAAAGGCCAAAACCCAGCTCATGTCACATGATGTCACATGATGTAGTCACATGACGTTACCACCACATTGCTTAGCAATGGAAATTCCAGTCCCAACTGTGATCGTAAGTTGAGGACTACCTCTAAGGCAAATGGCCTCAGGAATGTGAGGCAGAATGAGCAGGAGGAAGAATTCAGACTACTGGCTTGAGTAAGTTATTCTGATACCCACACTACTGAATAACATGGAGTTGATCTTTGGAATTGATAACATTCCTAATCTTTGTGTGGAAATCCAGAAAAGTTGTACCTCTATAAACCCATATTTACTGAGATATGCCAAAGAAACATTTTGCTAATTTAGTCTCCATGGGACTGGGAATATGAGCAGGAAATGAGGAAGACACCAACTCACTTTCAAATAGATGACAGCATCTGTCCCAAATCCCTCCATAGAGAACAGCTGAAGATCACCTTGGAAATACTTGGCATAGAGTCTGGAGATAGGTAGTCCATAGCCAAACCCGGCCTTGTTTTTGCAGGAAGAAAATAAACATGGGTTACCAGTTGTACATAACATTACATTGCTGAGCATGCTTGTTACTTGTCCATCTATAAGAACCTCTGGAGAATTAGTTCTGTACATTCTCTCTCATGAGACCTGTTATGTATCCCTAACTTCACTGCCACGAAGCACACTGAGAGCCAAAAGAGAAGTGACAATTGGTGATTCACTACCCCAAACACACACACACACACACTAATATAAAGAAGTGAGGGGGACAGGGGATTCCAACTTTGATTTGAGCAATGGTACTGGGAAAGGAGGTGGTTAGTCCTTCCTCTTCCCTGCCAATTTCCTGTTGTAAATTGGTTCCCAAACTTAATTCTAGTCTTGCCAAAGAGAAAAACTAATTTTCTTTTCCCTCACAATGTTGTAGGTTCTGGGACAATTCAGAACATGAAAATGGCATGAAAAAAAAAAAAGAGCTAATGATCCCCACCTGCCCCACATGGGCTGTTCTAATCAGCATTTCATACATTAATATATTAACGTTTTAACTGTTACATAAGTGAAATGCTGCACTTGTGGAATATTTTACTGTGGCTTTTTTCCACATACTGTCCTCAGCATTTCTGGGAGCAACAACAGTAGACAGTGGAAGACAATTAGAAATAAGCAAATAACATTTGAATTTTTCTTTCCTTACTGTCTTATTGTCTTAAGATCAGAACATTTAAAGTGATCCCCACTTTATCCCTTTGATGATCTTTCATATCTTAATTCCATTTCTGCAGTGATCTCTCTTAAGATTGATGAAGCACAGATTCCTAGATGTCACTTTTCCTCTTTGTCTACAAAGGCACATGTCAAGGCAACATTTATATTTAAAAAGCCAAGCTGTCTGAAGCCACCTGCCATGAGCTTTCCCTCCCAAGAGTTTTAAGACTGACTGCAATTTTAATTGGCTTCATATCCACAACTCTGGCACGCTTTATAACACATACCAGGGGTGTCCCCCCAGTGCCCAGCTCTGGTTTGGGTGCCGTGGAATATAAATAGCTGAAGAGTCGTTCAATCTTGCGGAGAGGAACCCCACCGCCTCGGTCACTCATCTGCTCCGCAACAGAAGAATAGATCAAAGAACAGAGAGAGATAGAAATTCAGTAGGGATGGAATGTAGGTAGGGAAGTCATGCCCCCTTATTTTCAGAGACCAGACCTTCATTTGAAGAGCTGGCAGTCCTAACTGGCTTTAGCCGGCCTTGAAAAACTAAGCATGGTGGAACTCAGTAGGATGGCAGACCATCAGGAAATATCCAGACTGTAGGCCAAATTGAGAAGTAAAAAAAAAAAAAAAATCCCAGAAGAAGACAGTGTCAAACTATTGAATATTGCTGCCAAGAAAATCTCATTAATGTGTCCATGAAATCCCCAGGTGTCTGGTTTGACTCCATGGATACTTTATATTTAAAAGAGATAACTAACTGAAGTCCAGTTAAAGATAAACTACCAAAAGGAAAAAGAGCCAGGGCTGAACACGTCTTCCACCCCAATAAGCAGGCAAACAGGCCACACGGTCACATTCTAGGATGAAATGTTTTGCATTCCTATTTAAATTATAATAATTATTTCTAAATTTGCATTTCTACATCTAATTACTTATGAAAATTTTGTGTGAATTGATTTTCTCCTTTATTCTCTTCTTTGACAATACTGAAGTAACTAAAATATCCTGATATCATGAACAATCCAAGATAGGACAAGTTGAACAGAAACTAGAATGAAGAGTCACTGTGATGTAGTGGTCAGAGTAGCAGCTTAGGACTGGCCTGACCCAGGTCCAACCCCCGTCATCAACTTGTTGCTGATAACTTATATCATTCAGCCTGCCCAACCACAGAAGCCTGCAATATTCATTCCTTCACATATACATACTATCCAGCTGTATGTATTTATTACATTTATATCCTGGTTTTCCTCTAAGACAGCTTTTCCCAACCTGGGCATCTTCCAGATATGTGGACTCCCAGAATTCTTAGCAGTGGCTTCACTGGTTGGGAAATTCTGGAGATGAAATTGACACATCTGGAGGATACCTCTGTTGGGAAGGCAGCTTACTTAGGAAGACAGTTCAAGGCAGCATTTATGGTTCTTTCTCCTCTGCTCCAGTTTATCCTCACAATCATGCTGTAATATAAGTTATGTTGAGAAACAGTAACTGGGTCAAGGTCACCCAGGGTTTGTGGCTGGGTAGAGATCTGTATCTGGACTCTCCTAGTGTTAGTCCATTACTTCTAACCATTGCATCAAGGCCACCTTGGCTCTTCTGGTGCAAATCTGATCTGTCTTTCCACATCCTATATCCTGCCCCAAAAACTCATTATATAAATCCATGCAAAAAGCTAAAGCTCAACCCAAGGACAAATCATATCAACCTAGCAGAGATTCTACTTAGAGGCCTTCTGCCTTGCTATTCCATATGGCCAGGATGAATACATGAGTCAATAGATATATTTCTGTTCCCATTCCTTTAGTAAATGCTGTGGAGAGAAGTGGATGTGAGTAGTGGGGAAGCCTTCTTCTCCCAGAAATTTGGACTCTGAATATGAAACCAGGGATTGTAAGAAAACTATGAATCAGTGTGATTCTTTTACTGCCTAGCAAACCACAAGTAGCTGCAGTGCTACCTAGCATTTTCACCTACTGCCTTCTTCTACCAGTTCACTCACCCTGATGGAGAGATCCTCCTGGCCCAACGCCACCATCACTTTGATGGGTGGCAATGTGGGGCTGGATTCATGGCTTTCTACAGTAGCCCTCATGGCATTCTGGAAGACAACAGGAGAAAAAGAGAAATATATAACAATGGTTTAAATAAATATCCTTATCGTAGCAAGGTCCCCTATACTTATTATTTGGAATTATGAATTTAAAAAACTGGAAGAGAGCACAGAAATCATTTGGACCAAGCCTGCAATACAGGCTAGAAGTATAGCAAGCATCTCTTTTAAGCCTCTGCTTAAATACCTCCAGTAAAGGCTGATCTCTTCTAAAATAGTCCCTGGCCAGATCCAGACACAGATTGTGGTCTGGTTATGGCTTAGTGCTATATGTAAAGCCATCCTCTGTTTCACTGTCAAAGAAATCTTGCTGTCAGGAACTCTCAACGCTTAACCAACATCTATCTCCTTCCAATTTCCCATTATATTCCATTGGCTTCTTTGTTGTTGTTTCAATCATTCAGCATTCTATGGTCACTGGGCACATCCAATCCTTAGTAAGATGCTTTCATGGTAACCTCCCACTTATGATTTCTTTCTCAAAGGCTTTATTTGTATTTCTTCAAAGTATGAGAGTCCCCGAGTGTGCTGCTCTCCCTCCTTGTGCATGGATACTGATTTTTGGCTTCCTAAGGATCAGCACTCAGTGAACACTCCATTAGAAGGAACAGGAGAGCTGGTGAATGAAGCAGAATGTTGCCTTTGGCTTAATTAACTAGTCAAAGATTCCATCTCAACATCCTATGGGCAATGGATGACAAGCTTTAAAGCATTTCTTCTGTGGCTACTGGAACACAGGTTTACTAGCCCTGGAGCATTTAACAGATGTTGCAAATCCCCCAAATATAAAAGGTGACTGCCAGAGGCTGACCAAACACAATGGTTATCTCCTATGTCTGCAGAAAAATGACTTCTTGCTTAAGTATTATAATATAGTATAAATTATTGTATTATATAAATTATTATATTATAGCCCACTTTTCTGCTTTGATCAGCACAAAATTCAATACCAATACACACACACACACACACACAATTCCCCAGAACTTCCACATCCTGGGAGTCACACTGGCCATCAGATTAAAACTGACCAGGGAGTGATCAGTCCATAACAAAGTCACAAAGGATTCCTTCACCTTCAGATCACCAGTTCTACCTGAATAGAAAACCAAATGCAATGGGTATCAACTACGCAAGTGGGACCATATATCAGCTGGGAGTACCTGGAATCCTGAGACACTCCCGATTGGGCAACCTCAGTGTAAAGACTGAAATTCCCCAAGGAGTTAGGGTAATTCAATGTTTTGACTGAGATACCCCAACACTGAATGGAGCAGCACTAATCTCCACCCACTCTAATGTCTGACCTCAAGTTACAGACCTGATTTCTGGCTTGAACGACAGTGCCAAAACATTCTATGGAAGCAAACTCCTGACTCTGATGGAGAATTACCTTGAACAGTTCAAAGAGCATGTGGTACAAGTGAGATGGAACGTAGACCATGTGGATGGGCTGGTTGGGTTGATTAGCTAGAAGCAGAAGAACAAAGGTAATTAAGCTGCTGTTCTGTATCTATTTTTTGTTCTTTTTGCCACTCCAGCACATGCAAAACACCCATGCTCCTTGCTGCAGCAATACAGAAGGCTGCTTTTCAGAAGTAGCATTTTCAACACAAATTTGAAGTCATAATCACATCAGTATGACTAGGTGTACTGGTCATGACCAGTTCCCTGTTCCACTGCAGTATCTTCATGCCAAAGTAAAGATGCCTCAGCCATATAACTAAGTGCAGAAAATCTCACAAGGAAGAGAGTTTCCTCAAACTTCATTAGTCCTCTGTGCCTCCCCAAGCTTTTAAACTGGCTTTTTTGATTGACCAGAAGTTCTCAAACTTCCTTTGGTCAAGTCAATCATCAGGTTTACCTAGCTTTCTGAAAAGCTATGGCTGACTTTTTACCACCTTTCCAAAGTCACTTGCTCTCAAACAGACCTTACATCCTTCTCCAACACTGAAGTTTGGTTTCCTGATTGATTAGGGTATTTCAGAACCTTTTTTGGATGATTTCATCATAAAGTTTATACATTTTGCCACCAAGTCAGGAATATCTACTTATCACATTTCCCAAGTCCTTCAGACTCTATAGTGTTCCACATCAGGGCTATTGTATTTAGGCTGCAAAACTTTGGACAACCACTAGATGGCAACAAAAAGATACAGAAAGTCTTAATGTTTTGCTGTGGATTTTTTGGAATTTTGAAGCCCAAATACAATAGTTTTTCTCCACTTGGCCTCTCCTTAGGATCATTTTCCAAGCTCAACTATATCTATGGAAGTCCAGTTCTAAAAGACTCTTCAGATCAGGCAGTTGGTATAGAAAAGAGAAAAACTTTCTCTCTCTCTCTGTGATAAAACGTAGCATATTTCTGGCATAAATGTCAAACACACATTCTACTTTGGTATACTGGAGTATTTTTTTCTTTCTTTTGAAGTGCCAATTGGGGATTGTTGGGAATTTTTATCCATACAAAGTTCAAAGACTTATCTAATCCAACAGCCTGCTCTCGAAGGTAACCAACCAGATGCATTCGGAAAGCCAACAAGCAGGTAAGTCATGAAGACAATAGCAAACCCTGATCCCATGCTGTTGCTCTAGCCACAAATACCTAATGCCTCTGATTATGAAAGCTTCATTTAGCTACTTATCAATCATTGGAACTATTGACAAATCTCACCTACATAAGCTGAACTATGCCATTTAGTTGTGAAGTTAGAGAATGATGGATTACATGACCGTCATGCCGCTTATCTATCCCCAAGAAAAAGGAGAAAGAGGTGGTGACTTGATTTGAGTTCATGGTGAAATGGACAGTGAGGTGATGTTAAGCACCAGTCAAGGATCACAGGTTGTACGAGCTTAAGAGGCAAAGCTGCTCCCTTCATCTGAAAGGCAGAGAGTAATGCTGCACAGCCCTTAACTAGTTTTCTGTCTTTCACTGTCTGGTACACATGGATTTTGAAAGAAGATGCTGGAATATTAATATTTCCCCTTGTATCTCATGCAAAATTTGTTGATCAAAACCAGAGATAATTCTGCCTTTCACAATCAGATGTCTCCAGACAATAATCCCCAGCATTCCCAGGCAGCCAGAGGAACTGAGTCAAAGCAACATAAGAAGATGCCTGCTGGTTTATTTAGGCCAGGAGCCCATTCAGCCCAGCATTCTGTGCCAGACAGTGTCCAACAGCTGCAGGCAGGAAGCTCGCAAGCATGGACAGAAGAGAGAGGTCTCTCTTCTGCTGCTGTTCCCCAACAGCTGTTATTTAAGATGTGCTGCCTTGGATGCAATTCCAACGCATCTGGAAGGTACAGATCATTACCTGTAATAACCCAATCTAATTTTATGTTCTCCTGGATCTCCCTTGCTGCAGTTCTGGGGTATCAATGAATTGCTGTTAAAAGGCAGGGCAGTCATGTCATCTGTTTTAAAAGGCAAGGCAAGGCAAGGCAAGGAAAAAAAAAAAAAGCCCAAAGGAAGGGAAATTGGGATTCTAGCAAAGCTTTAGTTGCCAAGCCACAGCAATTACTTTAGAGTTGCTGCTTATCAAAGGATCATTCAGCTACTTACTAAACCACATGTGAGGTCCTGTTTCAGAGGCTAAATTGAAGGGGAAAAAATGGAGGAGGCTAGCAATCCCTCTAAAACCTGCTGTGCAAATAAGAGGCCACAGAGCAGCCAGTCTGGATAATACCCAGCCCCACTTGGCCTGCGTGCTTCTCTACTAAACTTAACCCTCTTTTCCACTTTTATCCTGGCTCTGCAAACTCACCATTCACCTCCTGGATATCCAGGTCAGGAGATGCCAAGTAGTACTTGTCACATAACAGTTTGGCCATGTCATAAGCATCTGCAGCAAGAAGAAAACACAAAACGTTGGTTATTACAGAAACACGACATCTCTTCCTTGCTGAATTCCATAACCTGTCAACTTTGCCATAAACTGGACAAGGTCAGCAGGAGCATCTGCTTGATGAGCAGATAAAAAATTCTGCATTACTTTTATGCAAATTACTGTGATTTGTACTAAATTAAGAGAAGTTTCTGCAAGAACAGTGAAGGAGCATTCATTTATACTGCCTCCCCCCACCCCACCCCCAAATTTTCAGAGCTGTGTGCGTTCTCCTTCCTTCTTAATCCATATTTCCTTCTGAATTCTATTGAAGAACCACCTAACTCAATCAGGAAGGGCTATGAAAGAACAGCCTAAGTGGGTCAGAAGACTACTAGAACAAGAACTTTTCCTTTTCGTCCTAACCCCATGCAGTAACAGGAAATCCAGCTTCATTGCCTGTCCTTCTACAAAGAAAGGACCATATTATGGTCTTCCTATATTACCATGATACAGAAGCTTGCAATCCTTTTTGAGCAGAGATTTACACTCCCCGAAAAAAGCAGGGGGGAGATAAAGAAGTGAAAAAAAGCCTAAACTGTTATTTAAATTGTATTTTAAAACTTACAATTTAGCAGTAACTATTGGAAAACCCTGGTGGCGATACAGAAGGCTTTATAAAGACCACATATGCCTTGGGTATACAGTACAAGGAACTGTAAGTTCCTCCAAGTTTCCACTGTAAGATAAGCTGTGAGAAATTGTACCACAAATCTGTTTCAACTTTTGTTTTCAATACTGGCTAATCCGGTACTACAAGAAGCCAATGAGAAGAGTCTAGCTGCAATAATCCTTTATACCTGGAGGACCCATTTTCTTAGACATTGCCTGGGTTACCTATTATACTAAATCATGGCTTGTTTAATCATGATTTACTGAATAAACAGCAATTAGGTGGCTTTCCACAACACACTAACCTAAAACCAAACTACCCACATTACGACATAGCATAACACATAAACCCAACCACTGCTTCTTCTGTGAATTTATCAAATTGCCTTTTCAAGCCTTCTAAACCAAAAGTCATCAACACATCTTATGCTTATCCAGGATAGGCAACTCATGGCCAGAAAGCTGCATACAGCCATCTGATACCTCTTTTGCGGCTCCCTACCTTTGGAGATTTGAGAGGAGGTAAGGAGCAAAACAGATTTCTTAAGATTTCCAGAGGGGAAAAGAGATGCTGCTGCACAGACAGGAATCATGGAGGAACATTTACCTCTGACTACGTCTGAAACGTTGCAGTGTGGATCAATGCTGCCAATGTGCTTGGGGTGGGCTGGATTGGTGCTGCCATCAAAAATCAAGGCTGCAGAGAAAGGAAGATGCAAATGAAGGGAGACAGGGCATGATATGACCACAGTAGGCCAGGGTGGAGCATCAGATCATGCTGCCTATCAAGACTCTAATTGAGAATTCATCCCCTTAATGCTAAAACCAAGAGGAAGGGAGAAGAAAAGAAGAAGAAAACAGATCTGAGGGAATTAAGATAACTCACTGTGTTGGTTGAGCAGCATCCGGATAGAAATACGGCTAAGATAGAAACGATCAAGGAAGTACTGGATGTTTTGGTTGGAAACCGGGTCATCACCATAAGCCTCCCTATATTCAATTACACCCTGTGCCATGGTAGGGACCACATCATTATGACGGTTGCGGATTGTGACCAGGGCATTGGTGAACCTGGAGTGAGACAGCAGCATGAAACCTAACTTTCCACCTGTTCTATGTCCAAAAGATACACTTAGACTTCATGACTTATTCTTTAATAGGGTACATGCAGAAATCACCCGAGGATGATTCAGGTATGATCAAGCTTACCCCAAACAGTCTTATCTAGCCTGACATTTTCCAAGTGTCTTGCACCTTCAGGTCCCCAAACTCCTAACTCCTAACCAATGAAGGTCATTCAGCCTGTAATTTGTGATTTGCAGTAATAAGATATTTGGAAGATGCCAGACTGGAAATGTTTCTCTAAGCTCAACTTCAAAACAAAGAGTTCTAATGATGCATTTGTGCACATCTCAAGAGGCCTCCGAATTCAAACTCACTGTCCCAATATTCTTTGGTCCTCTGGATCCTTGTCGAGGAACACCATAATATCCAGCAAGCTCTGCACATACCTGGTAGAAGGAAGACGTGGGGAGGGGGAGAGAGAGAGAAAGAAAGAGAGATATTTATTATACAAGAGCAACATGTTTTTATTCTGACTCTGTTAGGGCATAATTGATAACAGAAAAGCAGTGCATCATTTAAAACAAAACCATTACAATGATTCACTTGCCCAAAGATAGTTTAGTAAAATAAGTGAGCACAAGGCTGCAGTAATCTTTGGTATAGTAGAATCTAATTCTAAACAGATGTGCTGTTAGTCGATTACACTTGCATGTGCATAAAACATGCATTTATTTATTTGTTTAGCATATTTATATAGCATATAAAACACGCCTTCCATATGTGTTGGGTATAAGTTTTCCTCATCTCAGCCAGGATGGCTATTGAAGATGATTTTATTTATTTGTTTGTTTATATTTCAAATGTGTCACCCATCTCACTGATGTAAGTTATCAGGTCAGAAGTAGCAACATAAAATAGCAGTTCCACAAAAAGGCTGTTTTCTTTGTATTTTGATGAAGGACGCATAAGTGTATTTCAATGAGGACCATCTTAAGCACGGTGTTTTCTTGTGCATGGATGATTAGAAAGAGGTCTCTGAAGACACCCAGTGCAAGTTCTTGTTTTAAAAGTAAATACTTGAAATACTTAAAGCAAAACATTAATTGGATCTTAAAATAAAAGTTGAAAGTAAATGTAACTATGTGTAATTCTTAGAAGGGGGAACCATTTTAAACAATTGGGAGACAGCAAGGACTGCTGGAAATGGGGAGGAGAGGAGAGAAAACTGTCTTTCTGTGGATATTCTTTAGGAATTTTTGGTCTTCTTTAGTAGACCAATTATTTTTAACACATTCTGGACAAACACCTTATCTCTTCTATCTACAGTCTTTGGTGGCTATAATAAATCAAAATAATAATAATAAAATCAAGTTCATTTCACAATTACACATTGTTACAAAATGAAACCATTTTCTATCTATGACAGATTGGAATGTCTTGGAAAAAATCAGATTAGGATTCAGTCTTCTAGCTTCTTACTTACTAACAGTGATTTCATTTCTCCAAGTATCTCTAAATAACTAAATAAGTATATAAAAAATTAAACATTATTTGCTCTAGCTTTGGTGGATCCATACAACCCAAGAGACAATTAATTTGGATTCAATTTTATGGAGCACATATAATGGCAAGGATCTTGATTCTACAAGAACTGGTCTCCATGCAGCCCAAATGGTATTATGTACCCATAACTGGGAAGTATCAATGTAATGGTATAAAAATGCAGAAATGGTCACTGACATAGATTAGCATTTTGAAGAAGGTTAGGTAGATCCATGGATAGATCCCAATCATAGTTACACACTGCCTCCAGTATCAGAGACAATAAAAGCTCAGTTGCTATGGAACATGAGTAGGAGGAAAGTAGTACTATTCTGCGTCCTACTTTAGGACTTCCAGAGGCATCTGGCTGGCTCCTGTAAGAATGAAATGCTAGATTAGATCCAGCATGATGTTCCCAAACGAGGTTCTTATCAGCAGGTTTGGGGAAACTCAAGTTTGCAAAAGTCCAAAATAGGTAGGAGCGGAAAAAAAAAAATAGAGCAACTCCTTTGTCACCTTCCAAAACAATGTACTGGCCATACTCTATGGGTGCTGACTGCATGCTGGGTACTGATTAGAAATACACAATGGCAGAAGAAAGCTATGTATATTCCAATTCCTTCCTCACAGCTGAAACTCTACAGACAGAAGGTCAACATATCAGGGGTAAGCTAGATGGGACACTAATGGCAAGGTTGTTTGGTATAATATCATTTTCCTCCAGTAGTAATGTATGGCTTTTAGAGCTGGACCATAAAGAAGGCTGAGCGCCGAAGAATTGATGCCTTTGAACTGTGGTGCTGGAGAAGACTCTTGAGAATCCCCTGGACTGCTAGGAGGTCAAACCAGTCAATCTTAAAGGAAATCAACCCTGATTGCTCATTGGAAGGATCGATAATGAAGCTCAAGCTCAGATACTTTGGTCACCTAATGCGAAGAGAGATCTCTTTGGAGAAGACCCTGATGTTGGGAAAGATTGAAGGCAAAAGGAGAAGAGGACGGCAGAGGATGAGATGGTTAGATAGCATCACTGAAGCAATGAGCATGAAACTGAGCAAACTCAGAGAGGAAGTGAAGGACAAAAAGGCCTGGCGCAATATGGTTCATGGGGTCATGAAGAGTCGGACACGACTTAACGACTAAACAACAACAACATCATTTTCCTCTTGTAATGGATTAGTCCATTATGCAAGCCCTATTTCTCTTACTGCCCAGACTCAATTTGTTTGTAGTCTTCTGTTTCTGGTTGAGGAGATAACCTCCTTCTCCATCTTTTTCAATCAATGCTTCAAGAAGAGATGTTGCCAAATGCTTTCATCTCAACCTCTCTGTTCAGTTGTTTTACAATTTCATGACTGTCTCTGTCTTCATGACAAATTATGAAATCATCAACATAAGCCAAGTAAAAGTTCATTTGTTATGTTTAAATCTCAAGTATAGGTAGGGATCAGCCTTGCCTTCCTTAAATCCCTTTTTAAGCAACAGTTTGGTTTCTTGTTCTGTATCCTGGAAGGCTCTTTTTGTCTGCAGTTTGCACACAAGTTTCTCTTTGTCAGCTTGAATGAACCCTGGGATCTTTCTGTGTAAATGTCTTCTCCTAAGTCCCCATGTAGGAAAGCAGTCTTTACATCCATATATCACCTTCCATGCCTGCAGCTGCTTCTATGCTTGAGAGAATTCTGACTGAAGTATGTTTCACAACTAGGCTGAAGGTCTTCTCAAAGTCCTATTGATATTTCTGGGAGTATCCCTTGGTCTGTACTTGTTTTACTGAACTTTGCCATCTGCATTATGTTTGATCCTAAAGATCCACTTGCCTTTCTTGTAGCAGATAGTTCCATGGTTGCTGAATTCAGATCCTGATGCTTTAGTCTCACATCAAAGTAAGCCATATTAATTACTGTACTTTAAACCTTCCAGTGGACAGATCTAAGTTACATATCCAGCCATGAGACTTTATTCAACTCTACAGTTCAGTTTCTTTCTTTTATCTTTGGAAATATAAGCATGCACTATAGATCCAAAAATCCTAAGGTGATTTAAACTGCTTTCTGTTCAACCATAGTTTATGCCTTCTATGGCTTTGACAGGTAGCCCATTTTGAAATTAGTTAACTGTTGAAATGTTCCCATCATGTTTAATCCAGGGAACAACAACTAACATAGCTTTGCACATGTATAAAAGGGATTTCCTTCCTTCCTTCCTTCCTTCCTTCCTTCCTTCCTTCCTTCCTTCCTTCCTTCCTTCCTTCCTTCCTTCCTTCCTTCCTTCCTTCCTCCCCATTTTGTTATGATACAAAGGGAACAGATCTCTCATGAATAATCCATTTTTCTTTAAATAATAAACATCTGTCCATAAAAAATTCTGTTCCATTACCAGAATGTAAAATCTGGGGCTTTTTTCCAAATTTAATTTTTTTACATAAGCCATAAATTGTATGAATTTCTGAACATTTCATCCTTATGGCTTATCAGATATAAACAGCAAAGACACGATGCTTTATTCAAGAAAAATGATAAAAAGCCTGTTTCCTCTGTTTGACTCAATGGGAAGGGAATAAAAGTCAGCGTGGATTTTCTCATCCATTCTTGTGTTGTGCTGTGCTGCATTTCAGTGCTTGCAGTACAGTCTGAACTATGTGATTCCTGAGGACACTTATGTAAACGCACAGAACAGTGCTAATTGGTACATTTGCATTTTGCGGTTTTGAAATTTATGGCCAGTTCTTTCCTTTGTATCTGCCTGATTCGCTTTATATTCTGAGTTTTCTGTGCCAATATTCAGTACAATTTCTCCCTTTATGTTGCTTTGATAACTTTACAACCTCAAGCGGTTTTCTCTTAGAGAAATCACAATTCCCTGGGAAACTCATTCTGAAAAGTCGAGATTCCAGCAGATCCCCATCCTTGTTATTGAGCAACCCCCATCAACAAATTCAATTCCCTGTCCCTTTCTGACTGTATAAGTAGCACTCAGTAAATTGGAGTCCAAATCTGAGAACAGTTCATCCCTGACGTGCCAAGCAACTGCGTCTTTATAACCTACTTTTGATTACAATTCCAATTACAAGCTTATTTGCTTTCCATTTATCTCTATGGCTTCAACCAAAAAAATATTTGTTTTTAAATACTGGAGAAGTTGCTTCACTACTCAGCTAAATTGAGTCCGGATCAGCACCATCTCTGATGGTTCTGGCATCCTCTTTTTGTTCATTTTTGGCCCTTTGAGCACAGCCTCACCTTCTTCCTCAGCCTTTTCCTGCCTTAACTTTTTCTCCTTCCTCTGTCAGGAGAAACCGCCATCTAGTTCTCCCTCCATTTGCATCTGTAAAATGCCGGCTGGGCTCTTTTTCTTTCTGTGGGCCAAATGCTTTATGGTGTGATTTGCTTTTGCAGATAATACAGGATTTTCCTCTAGCATTGAAAAGAGAGGCTTCTGTTCATACACAGAATTTGTTCCCATTAGGGATTGCTGCTCAAGCACTCTGGATATTATCTGACCTCACTATTGCTTGTTTCAGCACATTTAAGTGTTGGGGCAGAGACATCAAAACGAAAGCAACTATAATATCATCTTGATAGTAGCAGTAGTAGTGGAGATGGTATTTTTGGTACCTTTGAGTCAGTTTTTACTCCTAATGGTTGCCTGGACTAGTCCCTGCAGTCTTCTTGACAAGCTTTCAGAAGTGATTTGCCATTGCCTCCTTCCCAGGGGTGAGAGAAAGGGACTGGCCCAAGGTTACCCAGCTGCCTTCGTGCCTAAGGCAGCACAGGAACTCGCGGTCTCCCAGTTTTTAGCCTGATGCCTTTAACCACTACACCAAACTGGGTCTTTATCTTGCAATAACTATTTTTAAATAGCCTCCTAAGATCAGGTATTCGGCTGACATAGTCTAAGTTGCCTGTGCCACCCTACATTCCTAAAGAGTTCATTCTTTCCATCAGACGCAGAGCAGAACCTATGGTTTTTGTATGGTAAATTTTAATTTGGCCCAAGCCTCTTTCACATTTCTGAATTCCCTGATATGAACAAGCATATTAGTATTTACATATCCAAAAATATGTGGACAGGCTTTCTGATTTTTGGCTTCCCAAACTTTTTTTTGCTCCTGACCTTCAAAGAGCCTTTGCATTTCTAGAAGTAGCCCTAATCCAAGGTTTTCCAGAACAACTCCATGCAATGAGGCCATTTTTTTCAACCCTGGCCTCTGAAGATAAAAAATGTCTGAGGCATGTTGTCTTTTGCAGCCTGCATCTTCATTCCCTCCCTCCCTGCCAAGGGTCAAAAGTCGTCGTCATCGTCACCACCACCACCACCACCATCATCATCGTCATCCAGCAAGCAAACAAAATTCCTAGCTTACTCTTTACTGTCTTTTTACGTTTACTCTGCCAGTCCTGGGATCTCTACACATTTATAATCCTTTCCTTCTGTTTATCAAGTAGCTCACAGCTAGTCTGGGCCCATAATCCTGTCAGAGTTTTGAATTCAGCCAGAGTCCTTATTAGAGGCTTCACCTGAATGTTAGTGGAGTGCTGAAAAGTATACTGAGAAACTAAGCTGCAGAACATCCCATTATAAATAAATATAAAATATTCATAACATAATTGCCGTAAATGGAGAGTATGGGCTTAGCTCAGCTATCCATGATACCAATGGACATTCATGGTATTTGAAGTAAAAAGTAGATTTTTTAAGCAGTACATGAGAATAGAAAAGATACATTTATCTAAACTACATTTTTTAAGAGAAGCAGAAGAGACAGAAAGAAAGATAATTGAAGTTCTCTTTTGTCTCTGAATGACAGAGACTAAATTAACCAAAAGTAGGGCAGGTGAGAAGGGTGGTTTACCAGAATAGAAAGATATGCAGAGGTATAATGCATCTGTTGGTATAAAGAAATCTTAGCTACATTTCCTTTTCATATCTCATGCCTTTATCCCTTCGGCTTACTATTTGTTATTCTTTTAATGCATCCTGCATAATGTTGTTTAGACCAAAAGGGGACTAGCATGATTGATTCATAAGTATGTAATTAAATTCAAATAATATAGGTAGCCCTTGATGTCTTTGATGATTTTTCTTGTGTTGCATTCAATACTGGTATTGTGATTCCTCCTTTGAAGGCTGGTATTTCTACGCATGTTACGATTTTGATGCAAGGATTACCTGTTCAGCACTGGAAAGTTCCTGGATGCTCAGGACTACAAAGCCCATAATTATGAATCACAGCGCCTTTGGAGGATGGAGGCTGCCGTCTCCAGCAAGGATGCCGTGCCTCCGGATCTGCAGGCTGCAAAGGATCAACAGCCAAGCTTCCCCGCAGGAAAACAAAGAGGTTTTCAAAACCCACTTAGAGTGGGGACCGGGGGCAAACAGGGAGAAGCCAGAAGAATGAACTTGACTCTCAGTTCTTTATGTGCCTTTTGATACCTCTCTCCACCACCTGCTTGTTTCCCTGACAACTGCAATGGGATGTGGCCGGGGAAGGAACAGGGAGATTCAGAGAGAAACAAACAAGCCCTCACGTGGTGCTTTCCCAAAGTAGGCCAAAGTTCATGCTGGCACCTTAAAGGGCCAGACCCGTTTTCTTTTTCCTTCTCAGCGCTAGCACAAAACTCCAGCAAGAGCACTTCCTTCAAAACAACAGTTCCTCTTAGCAAAACCGAGGAAAAAATGAAGAGGGAGAGGGAGGATGGGGAGGGAAAGGGGAAGAAAAGGGATTTAAGCCCGCCAACATCTTTCCTGGCTTCCTTCTCTTGATTTATAATTTTCTTTTCTAGAAGTGCATCTGTTTCTCTGTGTCCAGAGGGGGCCACCTCCTTTAAGCACTGACCATCAGCCAGTGTTAACAATGCACAACAGCTGCATATTGTCTGGAGGAGGCTCAAAGGCAGCTTAGTTGCACATGCCACCCACAAGATGCCCCTCTGACTGTAACATGGAGCTTTTGCTTCCTCGGTCACTCCGACTGGCGGAAGGTGCCGAATAGCCACAACCAGAGCGATGCACACAAATTCGGTGCCCGTAAGAGAGAAACTGGAAGTTTCAGCCATTCTGGTTTATTATTGCTTCCCAAGATGGCCAGGCCGTTTATGTAGGATTTATGAAAAGATGGTACACTGGCATAGGAGATAACCTCTAGTAATCCCACCCAGCTATTCTTTAGCTCTTCTGCTTAAGAAAAACAATAACTCTGCACGTCTGAACAAGTGAACCCTGCAGTCTGTAAAAGTTTATACCACAATACAGAAGTAAATTTAGGGAGAGAGGGTTGGGAGCTCCTCTGGAATTTTTCAAGCATGTTGTGTTCATTTTCACAAGTTGGTTGCCCCAGAGTGGTTTGCCATTTCACAAAATGGCAATCATGGCCACTGTGACCAACCTCAGAATGGTGAGGTTCCTCCCTGCCACCCTCTAGACTTTCCTCACAACCTCAATTTATCTTCTTTTTTTTTCTGGGCAGATGGATGGACTTTCGGACAAAGCACTTGGACTACAATTTCATGTGGTTTTCGGTAACTGTACAACTCAGAGAATTCCTATAAATTAAGTCAATGCTAATAGTTGGTACTTTCCTCTGAACAATGCCAGTTTTCAATTTAATCTTTTTCCAAAATTAAAATTATCTAAAAAATAAAAACAGGAGAACCAGCAACCTGTGTCCACTGAGTTAAATCTCTCCGTCAGGATCACCTTGCCTGTTCCTGCTTTACAGAGTGACAAGATTTTCTGGGTGTGTGGTGTATACAAATGATTGAAAGCATAGAAGCCATTTGGAATTCCTTATAAGTTGAAGGAAGAAAGTGGGGCAACTACTGTGAGGAGACAGGATGAAATGTGTTTGGTGGAGATGCTCATTTGCTGACAGAGGTTGCTCAGCCTACAACATTTAGCATACAGTATAGATAGAAAAGAATAAGGAACAGAAAAATTCTTCAGAAGAGAAATTTCTTTCTCTTCTGCAGAAAGAAATGGCGGCCTGAAGATGGCTCCGCAAAAAGTGGAGCCAGTGGCTGTGGTGCATAAGGAGCTGGTGAGTAGACCAACTCTTTGATAATTCCTCTCTGGACAAGGAGAAAACTTGACATCACCAACAAGGGCTCCGGACAGCTGCTCCTTGCAAGAAGACCACAAGACAGTGGTCTCTGGCAGGTTCAGAGCTTTGGAAGACAAGAGAATAGCCATCTTGCTCAAACCGCATTCAGCACCTTTGAAAGGACTCTGTGTTCACTAATCACTTTTGGAAATTGCTTGTTAACTGCTTTTCAGCTGTTGGAAACCTTTGGGTCAACAGGTTTGATAGCACCGGGTGAGTTTCCTTCAATCCTTAGTGAAAGAAAGTTTTAACTACAGGTTTAAGAACTGTAAAAAAATTGCGGGGGGGCGGGGAGTAAACAGCAAACAGGTGATTAAAACTTTGATTTTAGAAAGTTACAACTAGGCTAAGAGTCCACATAAATTTGAAATAAGTTTTTGGAATTAATTATAAAGAATCCTTCCTGTAGACAAATACTTTTGCTTTGGATTAAAAAAATATATAAGATAAGGCTTTAAAAGTTGGACACTAGAGGGAACTAAATATTACAATTAAAGAAGAAGAACACTCAAACTCAACTTGCAATTACAGAATAAAGCAAAATATTCTTAGACATACTGGAGGATATTTTTGAACAATCGATTCAGAACTTAATTTTAAGAGTGTCTGCCTCTATAGATAGGCTGTGTTTAAAATATGTTATAAAAGAGAAACAGGTTATATCTGACAAGATTGAGACTGATCTAAAAGTGGATTTAAAAATGAGAGGCTACAAGAATGATATGGAAAAAGGTGTTACACTGGACATACAAAAGAAACCAGCTGATGTCTTAATAATCAGAAGAGATATACAAACAATAAACCAAGAGAGTGACCTGGATAATTTTTCTATATTGGGTTTACAAAAGAGGCTTGTTAAAGTTTTGAAGAACTTTGTGAGAGGAGACAAAGAAAAAATGAAAAGAAATCAAGTTCTAGGACATTATTTGAAGGGACTAAAGATTAAGATTGTTAGAAATAAAAGGAAGGAATATAAAGTCAGTTTATTTGATCAAGGTTAAAATAGGTATGTTGTTATCTCTGGTAACTCTTAATGGACTTTTGCTGATATCAGGACTGAAATGATGATACTTTATGGATTTGTTTATAGATAAGAGATAGGATATGGGAAGAAGAGATCATTTGTATTTTAAGAGGAGGTGGCAAGTTATTAAAATTGTTTATACTTGTGAAGAAGGTGGGAAGTCACTTCTTTATATATTTCTTTATTTTTTCCTTACTATATTCTTACTTTTCTTTCTTTTCTCTTTCTCTTTCCTTTCTGTACCTTCTATTCTTTCTTTTTATTCTATCTTTTTTTAGTTTGTATGTTTTTACTGTTGTAATTATAATCTTTAATAAAATTACTATTAGAAAAGAAAAGAATGAGGAACAAGGGCAGGAACCCACCAACTCTGCACTAGCTGAACAGAGGGAGTACTCAGTACACGGTCTGGGAGAAGGTTGATTTCTTTCATGATATTGGCCAGTCGGACAGGAAGCTCTTGGCGAAGGAACATGAATGAGGTCTTCTCACAGGCATTGCTGGATCCTAAGCAAAAAAGAAACAGACACAGCAAGACATTATCAATTCTGCATCACTCAGCTAGTATTTCCCTTTCTCGAGACTCCAAAATCATTATGCACTACTGTAATTTCCCACAGGAACAAATTGTTAGAACACATGATTGTAGAGAGAAACTTGAACAAGGGGAGGGTGGAACAGTTTTAAAAGGCATGGGGGGACTACACTGAGATTCAAATATTGTTATTTATTTGATTATAGCTCAACTTTTCTCCAAGAATTCAAGGCTTATATGAGGATTTCCCTTTATCTCCATAATAACACTGTGGGGTAGGTTGGGCCAAGGAATTGATTTGTCCAAAGTCATCCAGTAAGGTTCTGTAGTTGAGAGTGGATCTAAACCTGTATCTCTTCAACACTTCAATCATTACATCACACTAGCTCTTACACTGGCTTTTGGGAATGGATGTTTTACATCTAAAGCACGTCCCTCTTATGGCTGCCACATTGTCTATGTATTTTCCATGCTCCACCAACAGCTTAATTGCTGAGTTCCTTAGTATCTGATCTATATCCTCTCCTGGGATGGAATTTCCATGAGAAAGTTTCTCAATGTTATTCCTTTCCCCTCCCCTATTTTTATATATTCATGGTTTCACAGTTAATACCAATGGAAAAATGCCAAAGCCATATATAAACTGTGCAGCTTCAAAGTTATAATTCAAGATTTTCAACTTTTTTCCACTTTTGTTATATGCAGCCAATGTAAGAGAAGTACATTCTATCTTCATTTTTAAATAACTGTTCCACTTTGAACAATGATCACAATATACTTTGAATATAATACTTTAACTATGCAAGAGCTTTTGGACAATTTTGGACAATATGTAGACAATTTTCCTTTCTGTCTTTTATTTGTTCAAGTAATTAAACAAATGTGTTAAATCAGATCACAGTTCATTCAAGTGAAATTTTTCTGTTTAAGTCTAATTCAAAATTCTGGAAAAACAACAGTGGTGATTAATCTCTGATTTCAATGCATTCCATGCTTTTTGTAAGGGTACAGAATAGCTTCTTGCTGGCTGGCATCTTTCCAAAAGTTTGTTCTGTATGTCTCCAATTGCCTCAGGATGATGGAACTCATAGACCAGCATTTCTGGAGGAGGTTGTCTGAAAAGAAAACTACTATGAGCAGGAAAAAGGAGGCAATTGGATTCAAGGACTAATCCCCTGCAAATTTGAAACCTCTTTTACCCCCCTGTAAGGGCTCAAACTTGAAATACAAGGATTAACTTACAAGCTAAACAAACTCAGCCTGTTTATTTTACAAATGTCTTAAGCGTTCAGAAAATCAGAAGCACTGGGGGGGGGGGAGCTAGTTTAATCCCACAGAAAGCAAGAACCAAGGTTATTTCCAAGGCTGAATCTTAGGGAGCGCTGTGCCTTGTTGGTACAGACCAGCCTTTGCCAACCTGCTAGTCTCCATAATTGTTGCATCAGGGCTCCTCTCATTGCCAGGCAGCAAGGCTATGCTGGCTGAGGATAAGAGGGGGCGTAGAGCCAACATTTCTAAAGGGCCGGGCAAGGCTGGTCTGTACAAACAAGGCATAAAACTGCACATTTCCTTTTAAAGCTAGCATGTAAGCAACTCATCTTGTTTTGAAGGGGAGACTATTCACTGTTGAGCCAGCACACAAATGCACACACATATATAAGCGGAGAATGACAACTAGACACAGGAGGGTATGATCAGCAACGGAACACATGAGTTGAGAGGCTTGGAACTGTGCAGGCAAATGAAACACACGTGAGGCAGTTCTCCCCACCAACTTTCTACCTGACCCCTCCACTAAAACCTACAGCAATCAGATCCCCTTACAGGCAACATATGACATGCAAATGACAACTAGAAAGAGGTGATAAGAAAGGTAATGGAATAAAGGGTGAGAGTTCACCCACTCCACAGGCCCTGTTGCATAGTTTCACCATTCAGATTCCCCAAGTTCTTTATTTAGCAACGCTGCTTGAAAGAGCCTCAGACCCATTCATCACAGTCCAGATAAAGCACTGCAGGAAAATCAAAGAGAGAGAATACGGCTTGGGGGTGGGGTGTTAGAGGAGGGCCTTCATCCCTCTGACACCCAGCTCTTCCAATCAGCACTTGTTGTCCTTCAGATCCTTCAAAGGGCACTGCAAAGCTCCCTCCTCCCAACTCGGCAGCTCAGATCCAATTTGACTGAGCGGTTTTCCTCTGCTTCTCCTCTTTGTAAGTTAAATCTTCTGTGCTCTCATTCTTTCAGCTTAGATCCCCTAATTTGCTTAAATCCCCTAATTAGATCCCCTAATTCAAGTAAACCAATGCAAAATCTGACATGAATGACAATAATTTGGCAACCGTAACTGAGTTTAAGACTTTGTGCACAGAGAAAGTGTACACAGTGGCACACTTGAAAAAGGTGTAGACCTCAACTCCCCAAATTCTTAGCAATGGCCACTGGCTGGAAATACTGAAAGCTGAATTTCACACATCTAGAGGGTGCTCAGGTTGGGAAAGACTGTTGCAGATAGTGTAGTGGTTATGGTGTAAATGTTACAGTCCACCCTCAGGCATGGAAGTCACCAGGTGACTTTCAGCCAGTCATTATCTCTCAGCCCAACTGACCTCCCAGGTTTGCTGTTGTGGGAAAAATTGGAAAGAGTGCCATAAAATATGAATGTAACCTTGAGCTCTCAGAGAAAAAGTGGGATATATATCTTAACAAATTCCCAGTTGCTCTGATCAACCTGGCTAAGGGTGAGGGATACTGAGCTGTAATTTAGCAACACCTGGAGAGCCACATCTTCCCATTCTTGGTGTATGCTTTTATTTCAAACTCTGGTGAGTTACTGGTATTAAGCATTTATAGCAACAGAACCACTGGGTTTACAATCAACTGTCCAGGAGCATGGAGCTAAATGCAACAATTCCTTACACCACATATGCTTACTACATAGAAATCCACTCCTCAAGCTTATGTAATGGGACCTACTAATTTAAACACTGCATATAGTCTTCTACAGACCTCGGAATCATGCCTATGGACTCCAGGGCTGAGGAATCTGCAGCTCTCTGGAGGCTCTTAAATTGTGACTCTCCCTAACCATTTCCTATACTGGAAGCAAACAGAAGTCCCAGGCTATCCTTTTCTGGAATAGAAAGTAGGTATGGTGGCAAAATGAGCATTAATATTTTTATTTATTAGATTTATATCCCACCTTTTGCAAGGAGCTCAAGTCAGTGTATCTATCAAGGTGAGTATCTATGTACATCAGTGTTTCTCAACCTTACTGACTTTAAGATGAGT
Organism: Python bivittatus; assembly: GCF_059951505.1. NCBI lineage: Eukaryota > Metazoa > Chordata > Lepidosauria > Squamata > Pythonidae > Python > Python bivittatus. The sequence continues at coordinate 12,564,282 of NW_028277067.1, read as the reverse complement.
GGACCAACTCCCAGAATTCCCTAGCCAGCATGGCTAGCTGTGGAATTCTGGGAGTTGAAATCCACTCATCTTAAAGTTGCCAAGGTTGAAAAACACTGATATACAGAGATGGAGGCACACAGTCCTTTCTAGGGGGTGTATATTTTCCTGAGATTTCAAATGGGTATGTTCATGACAGTGCATTCTATGACTTGTAGACCATAAGCCTTTATAAACACAAAGTTGACAATGAATTATGCATTAATTATGGGTTGGTTAACAGGTGGTAACTTGGAGAGGACAGAAAATACCAGGGTTGTAGGCTAAGCTGGGGAGTAAAAAAAAAAAAAAAAAAAAAATCCTGGGAAAAGACAGAGTTGAATGCAACTTGAGGGCATCTTATGAGAAGGCATAAGAGGAAGATACTTACCAGATGGTATGGAAGATGAACAATAGACTAAATTAGATGGTATATGTTAGCTTCTTGAAAGATTGAGTTAATATGTATTGGATATATTCACATATAGTGTTCCAAAATGGATTAAGCCAAGGGAGAGGACTGATCACTGAGATTTACAGCAAACTAAGAATTTAAACTTTCTGATCCCTAATCTACAGCCTATACTCTAGCTCAAAGATAAGCCAACTGGTACCCTCTGGATTTTTTTGGCTGTACTTGCCCCCAAGTACATAACGTCCAAAATATTCTGATCCCTGGCCATGCTAAATGGCAGCACCACCCAGCTTGCCTACTCTAGTCCTAAGCTGCTAGGATTCTCACCTGGAAATAGAAAACCAACTTTTGGTGATTTGAGCTGAATTTAAAGGGATGGTGTCAAGGAGAGTAAAGGATATATTCCTGCCCAAAATCCAGCAAGATTCATAAAAGGCCCTTGGCAAAATTCTTCTAAGTTATCAATTTCCTGATCTTTTTAACTGGAGATGCCCAGGAACAAACCTGGGGTCTTCTGTTTGCAACATATGTATGTGATCCAACTCCACATTAGGCCTTTTTTCCCCAACAGGTAAGAAGGGGAAGAAAGAAACTGAGCTGAAGAACATTCCTTCATAGATAGATACACCACATTTGAGAAGCCAAATTAAGAAATCATTTGGTATATTCATCCAGAGAAAGAGGTCATCACACTATTTACTTAGTTACCCTGAAGACACAGCAGAAGAAGCACATTGATCAAGAAACAATTTCTAGAGGGGGAGCTGTCACTCTAAATAGCTTATGTCCATTTAAGTTTCACATCTAACCCTACATATGTTTTAAGGAACTTTCATTTCATTACTATTCACTACCTCTTATTTCCATTTCTGTTTCTCTACAGAGCTAAACAATCTATATAAAAATCTCATCCACAAAAGATAATACTGTACGCATTTCATACAACAGGCTCCATACTATTAAATCTAATGCCACAATAAAAACACATTTTTATATTCAAACTTATTGGCAGTCATCCTATTCTATTCAGTGAGACTGCCAGTGGGAAAACATGCATAGGATCATATAACAACATGAACTTTAGAAGTCACAGGGATCTTTTTAGGTCAATCTTGATGAATAATGCTTTGATCTTGATTAGAAAAATGGAAATGGACACTCAATCCATATGAAGTAACAAAGAGGCAACTGGTTCCTCCTTTATGATTTCCAGCTGAATTCTCCCATTTTAACTTAGAGCACACAAGCAACCACCACCAGTAATAAAAACACAACACAGCTACATCCCTGCACTGGCTTTCTTACAACGCCAGTGAACTCCGTGGGGTTTAGCCTAGAGCGGGCATGTACAGGATTGCACGGAAAAGCAACTTTGTTTGAAAGTCACCGCGACTCTAAAACTCCCCAGAAGCCAATTACCTGTGAGATAAAAAGCAGGCGAGCTAATACAACGATCAAAAGTCCTCCCAGAAGGGAGGGAGGGAGGGAGGGAGGGAGGCTGTTTCGGGGCAACCACCCCAACCTATCACCCCTAAAAGCAAAAGAGCTGCCGGGGAGATCGGACAAAGGGGCTCAGTTAGGATTTCGCGTCTCGCTGGTGAGAGAAGCCAGACGGCTTCGGCCACCCTTGCCCCGACTCGGCCCCCTTCAGAAGCTCTGGACCGTCGCTCCCATCGTCCCAGTCCAGCAAGAACCAGGCTGATGGTGTGCATGGGAAAAGCGAAGGGGGGTGGTGGTGATGGCTGGACTCCACCTCCCAACATCGCCCTGCAAGTCGGCAGGGTCCCAGGGTACGCCGGGCGGGAAGGATGGGGCTTGTAGTCCAACCCATGCGAGAAGCCGGCTGCGCGGACCTCTCCCTTCATCGGCTCGCGTCCCCCTCTCCCTCTCTGGCTCCCACGCACCGAAGTCGAGGAACTGCTTCATGGAGAGCGGCGACGGGGAGAACTTGCTGAAGTGCTCGATGTACTTAGGCGCCCCGGCCAGCGCCGACTGGCCTTTCATCAGGCACCGCAAGAGACGCATCGCGGCCCCGCCAGGCCTCGACAGGCCACTTTCGGGGAGAAGGCTGGCGGCGGCGGCGGCGGCGGCCCCCTTCCCGCTACCCGGAGGCAAGCGGGCACCTCGGCTCTTCCCGAGCCCCTCCGACAGCCAGCCCACCGACTGGCGAAAGGGCTGGTAGACCCGGACCCCGGAGGATCCGCCCCTCGTCAGCTGTCGGCCAACCAGCTGCAAAGACCTCGCACTCCGACGGCTGCAGCCCAATCACTGCGGAAAAACAAGACGCTTTTAGCCAATGGGGAGAGAATACCACCACGTGGCAAGGGGAGGGGAGGAGTGCAAGCGGCTCAGGGCTTTTGAGACGCGCCTATTTAACTTCTCCGTGCCCGCAGCTTGACAATACAGTAACCTTAAATGCCACCTCGGGCCTTCGTTTCGTTTCTTTCTGAAGACGGCACTCCAGCCGTCTGGTCCAAACAGTGCTCTGTAAATCCAGTTGTTCGTTTAAGGTGCATGAACATCGCATTTTAAAAAGTAGAGTCCTCTTAACGATTCAGAATCCATTGCTCAGTAATACTTTTTCTGGACATCGCAAGGTCAAAAAGCAGTGCGCAAGTTTGGAAGTATTCAGAAGTTTTCGTCAAGAAAGATGGTAAACTGAGCTACAGAAAAAAAGAACCAGAAGAAAGGAAGATACTATACAATTGGATGTTGTATTCTCAAAATTGGCAAATCAATTTAGTTTATTTTCATTCCTAGCTGCACTCTGAAACCATCGACTTTAAAATGTCAATTTTGAATGCCTGGAACCTGTTTCTGCATTCCGTTTTAAAATTATATGTAGACCATATAATATTATTATTATATCGTATAGCTCACTCTTCCCTTTTTTTGAACTTTATTGTTCATCGACAACATACACCTGAATAGCAGACTAAACAAGCAGGAACATAGGTCCCCTAATTGTAATTTCTCTGATTGTGCTGAAGCAGGATTGTTTTACATGTGTGTGTGTACACACACTCTATTAGATTCCCAGCACAAGTTGGCACTGAACATACATTCCTGGATTAATTTGTGCTGAGAACCTGTAAAAAAAAAAAAACATTCAAAGAAAAATCTTATTCACACCTCTTTTTCAAAAAATTCAGATGGAGTGAAAACACTATTATTTCAGATCATGTTTCTAAAAGTATGCCAAGATTAAAAACAGCTGGCAACTTGTTTATATTACCAGGATGGATTTTTTTTAAAAGAAGAATTGAGTGTGCTGGAGCAAGCTTGAGACTTTTCTCCCCTAACCCCCAACCCTTTTATTTTTTATTATTTTCCTTTGCTCCCTGTTGCTCATTGTAATAATTATAATTGTAATAACCCATTATGATTTTATTTAGTTTTCCATTTACATCAAGCTTCTCTAGTCTCAACATCCAAAATATCACAACGGTAACTGTTCTCCATCCTTATTTTGGAACTTTGCTGTTGGAATAGTTGGAATGAGAATCCAGAGATTTCTCTCGAATCGAAGGTTAAGTGTTGAGATGTGGCTGTCTTATTTAACTATTGGATAACCAACTGTAAACAAAGCAATCACTTCCTAATGACATCATTCAGCTCACAAATAGAGAGACATTGTGTTCTACAGGGCTGAGTGGAATCTGAAGTAGTCAGAGACCATATTTGTGCACACAGATCCAAAGCCTTTCCCCTTTAATCTGACTAAGAAGAGACACAATCTCTTCAGTGTCTTTAGAGTCCATGTATCTTATCAGAAAATTGCCATGATACTAATTGTCCTGGGGAGGGAGGACCACCAGCCGGATTTCTGAACAGCGCTGTTAGATGCTGCAATGAGTCCAAGAGATTTGTTGAGCCATTTTCCAACAGATATCATTTGATAGTGACAAACATCAGGAGCTGAAACAATTTTGGGGAATTTAATTCAGTATATTTGAAAAAGCAGCAATAAAATAAAAATCACAAGTTACAAATCATATTATTTTTTTATTCATAAAATAACCACTCAAGCTTATTTACAATCAAGGCACAATGATTCAAGACCTCCAGTACCATAAACAGTGGGAAATTCCAGTAAACAACAAATATATATATTCATTTATTTATATGTGAATGTATTTATGTACACATCGCTAAAGATAAGTACATTCTTTATAATTTAAAACATACCTGGGAGATGGGGCAGGGTGGACAAAGAGAATATGGCTATTGTCAGGGATGAATGCACAGTGAATGAAATTAAATTTCCTTGACAGTGACATCTGGAACAGAAACCGGAGAAGGTCGATCCCTTTCAAGGGAGCTTTTATACATCAAAATAAGCCCCAGTTTTGGTACAGTCTAGGTTCAATTTTGTTCAGTGCACAGGCCAGCAACCATCCTTGGCTCATGGAGAAAAGATAAATTAAGGCAATCTTGCATCCCATTGCTTTCCAGATGCAATAGACTACAAGTGCCATAATCCCATGCTGTTTGGGAATACTGGGAGTTGTAGTCCAACACATCAAATACCAGGTTAGAGAAGCCTGGATTAAAAACCAAGTCTGAAATGTTGACCAGCATGATGGGTAATTAGATGCGAGCTAAAATCAGCTTTAAGGCGCCTTAACAGTTTTTGCTTCCTTTTGCTTTTATAAAAATCATCAGCTCCAAAGGCAGCTTCCTTTCACTGAGCTGGCAAGTCCAAGATAATTTCCCATTAAATAGTGAATTGCTGGAAATGGCCCAGGTCAGAAAACCGAAGCATTTTTTGGCAAGATCAGCTCTGCAGAAGCAGTTTCCCACAAATCCTCAGCATAAGGAATAATTTCTCCTCTTGATGCAAAATGGTAGCCCGGAGACAGGTAGCATGGAGGTGAACCTTGTTTTCTCCTAGTTGTCTAGCTGGCTTCAGCCATTCTCACCTCACTACCCATTCCACTGGTTTCTCTAAAAGTTGCTTAATGTTGAAAAGGAGCTGCCTACTTTCCTTACCTTACCTGCCCTGCCTAAGCCTCGGTTCGCTTTGCTCTTTGACCCAAAACCTTTCACGCACACCCACATAACCTGTTCAGACCCCATGCATAGGTGAGCTGGCTGCCGTTGCCCAGTTACGAGGGAAATCCATACCTTAGACTCACTTTATTAACTCAAGCTTCACCCAGGGATGCATGACTACTAGCTTGAGTAAGCTGTAGCTGAAAAATGTGGTATCCTTTTAGCAAAAGAACAGCAGCCAAGGATCCAGGATCACCTGGTTATCTTTTTAAAACTGCTCTAAAATCTGTCCTAAAGTTTGGAGATGATGGAGTCAAGACATTATATAAACATCCCTCACTCCCACTGACATAATGCCTACATCCAGTCACCTATCCCTATTTGCAATAATGTTACTCAAAGGCAATCCTACCAAGGCTCACTGATGCAGAAGGGAGCCCACTATAAAGTGTACTATCTAGGGCAGTGTTTCTCAACCTTGGCCACTTTAAGATGTGTGGACTTCAACTCCCAGAATTCTGGGAGTTGAAGTCCACACATCTTAAAGTGGCCAAGGTTGAGAAACACTGATCTACGGCCTCCTCTAGCTCCTCTCCAAATGCAGCCAGTGATCAGATTCTTCTCATTAAAAATAATTTCTAAGTTAAAAAATAAAATAAAATGCTACCCTTTCCTCCCATTTCAAGCTTTGTTAGTGTTCCTTAAAAATAAGATTACAGTAGTACTAATACTAGTAAAACCACCCTTCCCTCCAGAGAATTACAAGAGAGCACTTAATTACAGCCAGTAGTCCTTAGCACAGTACATGCTCCAGTGGTAAAACATCCAGTGTTTATTCTACAGGAAGGGTGGGAATTGATATCGGCCCAGGCCTTTGGATTCAAGAGAGGTTTTGTTAAAACCTTATTTCTAAGGGAGGGGGCAATACCTCCTCTGCTAATGAAAGGCCTGGGGAGATTGGCTGCAGGTCATACAGGGAGCTATGATAGGCCCCTATATATCCTGCAGGCTCCCTAAGTCTGTTCTGTCGGGAGTCAGGAAATGTGGCAATTGCAGTTATAGAAGGTGAAATCCATTCACTCTCCCCTCTAAATGAAGCATGGCAGGGTAAGACTAGAGTTGTAGTCCAATACGTCTGAATGGTGCCAGGTGGTGGAAGGCTGAGCTACAACAAGGTCTTTGAGGGAGAAAACGAGGCAAGGATTAACAAGGATCAAAAAAGAGGCAGTTATGGCTGTCAGCAAATGAAAATGAGCAAATGAAAACACTTTGTTTTTAAAAATATGGCTGTATGACTACATTGGAAAAAATAATCTCTGTGAAAAGTGTACATAACCTTACATTAACGAAGAACCTCCCAAAATGCCAAGACTAGCTGCTCTTGTGTAAGAACAGATGTTCAAAGAGAATTGTTCTAGGGTAAGCCTTTGAGAAGGAGATATGCAGGAAATTTGGTTTGTGGTTCGTGAAAGAGGGTTCTGTGAAAATGGGCCTTCTGCAGGAAAGCATCCAGTAGACATACCAAGATGATTTTGCAAGACTTTTGTATTGAGAAGATGTATAGGCGCACCTTGGGGAAAGTTCTGCCTCTACAATAAAGTATCTGCTGTGCATGAAAAGGATCTTTTAATCCCCAGCATCTTTTAAGTAGCATTGCACAGGCCTCCTGAAACTCTGGACAGCTGCTGTCAATCCTGGAGATTCTGCTAAGATAAATCATCCACAGCTCATTTATACTAAGGCAGCTTCTTATGTGTGCTGAATTTGAGAGAAAAGCTGCATGTTGGCTTAATCAAGGTACATCTTTTGGAAGCCCAGGGACTGACCTGAAGGCACAGTTTGACAGCTAAGATTGGATTTTATAAGCTGCCAAAATGGAAGGCTGTGTGGGAATCACCCAGAAGTTGTTCTGAGTTCACGGGAGGGATAGTCAAGAGTGGGGCTGTCTAACAAACAGCAATTTCCTAAGATCACAACTTTTCTGTTTAGGCCACTAACACAAGTGCTTATGCACTGTTGCCTATTCAGTGCAAAATGAAACTGATTTTCAAATCTGCCCTCCGTCCTGCCTCATGGAACTATATTTCCAAGAATGCTGGTAGTAGTGTTGGGTTGAGGGGGGAGCAGGGAAAGAGCCCATCAGTGCAAATGAAGAAGCTGCTCCTTTGTGCCTCAAATGCCTATCATGTCCACCTTGCAAGAATAGTTTTCTCCCCAAGATCACAGTGTCTGGAGAAAGGTTCAGGTCATAACTGACCGAGGACATATAACTTAGCTATAAATAAGAGTTCCTTGGTTGGTCCAGCAGTATTTACAAAGGAAAGCCAAGCAGCCTGGGAATGAGTTGAGGAGGGTGGGGGAAACTGAGGCGGATGTCAGTAGTATCTTCCCGTTTCCTGCCAGTTTGTCACCCACCGCTTCTTGTGCTTTGGAGGCAAGAAACCGCCAGCTGGCTGGTAGCGCTCCTCCTGCCGGATGCGAATGGCGTGGTACTTGGGCATGATTCGGTAGTAGCGGGTTGGCTTGAAAAAGTTGCACTGTGGATGGAGAAAAGGGCAGGGGGAGAAATACGTTCAGTAGGAGAAAACCAACAGTGAGAGAGACCACAGCTGAGAACCTGAGAGAGAGAAAGATTCAGAGACAGGACAAGATGAAAGAGCAGCAAGAGATATTTTTATCTGTGAGAGAAAAAGAACAAAGTGAGCCGACACATTTGACCACTTAATCAGTGACGGGCTGATCTGGGAACTGAGAAACTCTGATTCTTGTTACAGCCATTTTGTATGAACCAAAAAACCACTGTAACAACTGACAGTGCATCTGGAGAAGAATGCAGGTCTATTTCCTCTAGTTGAGGGTTTATTTTGGAATCATCATTCTTGTTCATTCACGTTTTATAAGAGAGTTGTATGTTACTGTCATCCATCTATACTCCTCCTGTATTTTCCCAATGCTATTGTTGTCTTTCTCCTACTACAAAAATGCAAATTCTTTTGGACAGAAGAGTACTATAATCTCCACAGGCAGATATGCCTTTAGCACGTGTAGGTATCTGTGGAGGGATGCGTGTGCGTGTGCGATGTCATGTGTGTTATGATGCAAATGACGCAATCTCTGACAGTTGCATTATAAATTATGTAATCCATGTCATGGGTACGGCATCATAGTTTCTTACAGATACCTATTTTATTTTTTCAACCTATTTAAGGCAAGGTTTTGAAGTGGGCAGCAATCTGCAGCGAAGATCACATTTTGTGCTAAATTTGCAGTGGACATCATTTTTATCACCTTTTCAAAAACAGTATTTTGAGTAGTGGTAAAGCACTTTTATGGATTAAAAAAACTATATTAAATTAATAGTAGCAGAAGGGTAAAATGTAAACCTGAAGATTGCATCCATCTGATCAGCATTCCATTCCTTGCCCTGAGCATTTGCCCAGAGTTGATGGAGCCAAAGTACAACTGGATATCACTGGCATGCTGATGAAACCTGATCCTGAGCCAATGAATAACCTCACCAGGTGGTTTTATGTAGATGTGAAACAAAAGGGATGAGAGTACCAAGCCCCAAGACAACCCACAAATAAGAGGCTGCAGGCTTAATCTCTCCCCCCCCATCAACATTGACTGGGACTGACTATGAAGAAAGGAGGGGAACCACTGCCAGCTCCCACTCCCTGCAGCCAGTCCAGAAGGATACTATGATTGGTGGCTCTGCCGCAGATTATTGACAAGCACAATCAATGCTATCTCTATACTGCACCCCAGCCTGCAACAGTTCAGTAATAAAAAAAAGAAATCCGTACACCGCACAATAGAAAATACATTGTGAGCACCTTCCCCCACTACATTTTCATGACATGTTGGCAAGTTTTTTAAAAATATTGGAGGGAGGTTACCTACTCTGCTGAAAGCCCATTTCTTCGGCTCCTATTACAAATCTCTGCTAGCTGTGATGGTGAAACAACAACATGGAAGATTTTTGCAATTCGGTGCTAGTCACAATAGCTCTGAATATGAGTGCAGTGTAGAGCCCAGATGCTGGAAGCCACATTGAAGCCAATGCTTCAACTGAGTGCTTGTTGCAATGGGGCTAGGCAAAGATTTTCTTGCATCCAGAAATTGGGAGATGTGGGGAAACAAAAGCAAAGTCGGTAGAAAAATAGACCAGTTTTGTTACCAGCACAGACACAGAGAAATTCTAACTCAGACTTTGAATGACAGCGTTGTGGAAATGGGTAGGTAAAGAGCTGATCCAGGAACAGTGCAAAGATTGCATATACTTTAGCAGATTTCTATCAATGAAAGTACTAAAGTTATGCTGCTATAATGCTTTCATTCACTATTTCTATAATAACACTTATTAAAAGTCTGATTAGAAATAAATAGATGGCTGATAAAATGTGTCCCCCTTACGAAGAGTAGGATGAAAATGTGCTCAAATCTAATTTCAGTTGCCCAATAAATTACTAGAGAAACATAGGATAATAGCGTGGGTGGAATTTCACACTCAGAGAAAATGCACACTATCCCTTAACAGTCCAGAGAGTTAATTGCAATTCTGCTTATGGAAGCAATGATTTATCTGTGCTAAAAGTGGTCTGACTGGAAACATCACAGATCAATACCTGGTATTTCTTGACAGTACTTACAGGAAGAAAACAGAACAGGCTAGCAAGCGTGAACAAGACAGTGAACATTTACCAAAGCTGGTACAGTTCCTTATCTTCCTGAGAATACATTCAGATTTTTGAGGTTTTGATAGGGATGCTCCAAAATCCCAATTAAGGTTAGGAATGGCAGCCAAAAGGTGGTGTTACATATTCAGCCTTCCTGAATACAGAAGATCAAAGGCTATATGGAACAGATGTTTATATTATGGGATTGGTGGTCAAGTCCATGGTCTTCAATAGAAAAAGATGTTCCATGCACAACTTTCAGCTAATGAGGGATTTTACAGGATCCTTTCTGTCTTTAGGGAGTCTTCTGCCATATGTTATCCCCTTTTTTTTAGATAGTTTCATTCCTCCCTACCGAAGTTGCACTGGGAGACTGGCAGAAAGTAACAAATATGAGAGTAGGTTTTAATTTGAGTGCCTGCCTGCACGGGACAAAGAAGATATATTAGGAAACAAAACTTCAAGACCACGGCCACACAGCCCGGAAGACCCACACCAGCCAAAGAAGATATACTTCATTTCCCATTAACAGCACTGGGCAATTTCTAAAATGAGCTGTGCTAGAATTAAAGTCTGTCTGAAATCCATTTCTTCAATGGATGTTGAATTTGTTAGATACTGGCGATGGGCAGGCATTCCTGACTACTGTCTGTGGCATCTCTTTCCTTACAAAAATCATTCAAAATCACTTCATCCAGGGTACAGGCTTTTAAAGGTGACCCCAACCACTACATTCAAATTAAGCTCTGAGTACTGTTTTCTATTTTCCTGCTTTGACACAGCATTCAAACTATCAATGTAATTCTGTCAGGCCCTTCAAGTTTGCAATTTAGCTGTCCACTTTGCATCCCATTTGGAGTGTTTAGCTCAGTGTTCTTCAACTTGGCAGCTTTCAGATGGGTGGACTCCAACTCCCAGAACTCCCCAGCCAGCATGGCTGACTGGGGAATTCTGGGAGTTGGAGTCCACCCATCTGAAAGCTGCCAAAGTTGAGAAACACTGGTTTAGCTCATCTACAGAACACAGAACAATTACTATCCCTGCTTTGCGGCCCTTTCTATATCTTCAATCATCCACATTCTCAGCAACCATCTAGGATGGAGACCTCCTCTGCTTCACATTTTGTGGCAGCTGTTTCTGCTCAGAAACATCTTCATAATGACTTACTGGAGACACACTGAAGCAAGATTAGATTAAATGGTTCAACTATCAGGACTTTATCTATCCTATACCTTGGCATTGGAAACACAATGATGAAAAATCCTAATGTTTCATGAGCTACCAGAGTCATATTCAGAGCGATTGTGACTAGCACCAAAATGCCAGGAAGTGACAGTCTCTCAGCTCTCAATATTTTTCTGTTGAAGGCTAAAGTCCTTCAGGAGTAATCTGTAAATGGTTAGAAGGCAAGACTGAAGTCCAAATAGAACAGGATTAAAAAAAAAATGGACAGGGCATAGCTTTTTTCTCTTTCTTTTTTGCCACATCACTTCCCCTCTTCTTCTCCCCTCTTTTTTCCACTTGCATGAAATTATGTTCACAGGTAGGTTTCCCCAGTCTGCCGCAGTGTATTTCAACAGGGCTGACCACTTTACCAGTAATAGTTTGCCTGTGCTGGCTTGGCCATCCCAACCATGGTCATCTGTACTGGCCCAGGAAGTGGAAAGAAAACAGAGTCAAAAGAAAAAGGAAAGATACAGGTCATCATTTAAAGTGCCACCTTGAAAGCCACCCCCAAAATACCTGGTATTAAATCCTAGGAAAAGAAGTTTGAGTTAGTAATGCAAACAGCTAAACAGAGAAGCTGACAGATGGCTCTAAATCTAGTGGAGAGTGTGAAATAAGTTGAAGGGGGTCTGCTTTGACAATAACTGAAAACAGAGATGCTGCATGGCTGCTATGTAAAATGGACAGGCTAATTTTTAGAATATGGTGTCTCAGTGGAAAGAGCTTCTAATAAAGAGATGGGGAGGTGTCAGATCACCTAAACTCAGATTCTTCAGTTTAGTATCCTTAAGTTTGGCAGCCTGAGAGGAGCAGGCAGAAAGGCACTCCTTTGTTGACCAATGAAAGGCAAAAAACAAAGGCTTCTAGTGCTTGTGTCCAAGCACAGAGGCTGATCAAACAGACTCTTTCACATCTAAATCCACCTCTGAAGCCTGAACACCCATACTGTCTTGCTAGATTAGAGCCGAATCTCCAGATCAAACTTCACAATGGCTATATTTGCACAACATGCTTAGCTGGGCTAAGGATAAGATTAGGATACTTTGCAACCCAGGTAAATCATGTTAGGGTACAGTTAGAGTGGATTAGTTTTAACTCAAAGCAGACTTGAGGCTGTTTGGGGCTACTCTGACCTTCTCCAGACAGCCATGTTGTGGAACATGGTAAAAGGGATTAACAGAGTGTTAATCATCTTCTCCTGTGGTCAACACTAAAATAAGTGGCCCGGGAAAAATGTTACACTGTCTGATTTCTTTTACTTCTCATCTTCCACTTGCAATATGTGGAGGGCGGGGGGAAGAGGAGAAAAGAGGATGAGGTTGAGTAAGACTCTCCTCATCCTGCCTATATTGGCTCTGAACCCAAGCAAGCTGCAATGGGACTTTCACCCCCAAATTGGAAAAAAATGCCAGGAAGTGACAGCCTCTGAGCCACCTTTAACGCTGGCTAGACTTCCTGTGAAGATGGCTACTGCCAACTGCCTGAAGAACAATGACCATCAGCCAACTGCTCTACAGAGTGCTTACTCAGGAGTAGCGGGAGATCTTTCCAAATGGATCACGTAAATACAGCCAACAGAAAGAGTGGCTAAAAAGTCTTACCTGTCAATGACCACACTACAAATGTGGGACTTCAATGCCATGACATTTTGGCATTAAACTAGCATAAGTCTTAACCTTTGAACATACTAATTTAAAAAGCATTCCCTAGTTCTTTATCTCTTCAGGGTTTCTTCAGGGTTTAATAAAGGCAACTGATAACTTTTCAGCATAATGACAATCAAGAGGTTCTCTGAACCCAAACGTGTTGCATCCTCTTGGTGGCAAAACCAATCCAAGTATCTGCTAATATACTACCGCTCAGTGGTAGAGCACAAGTTTTACATATATAAAGTCCCCGATCCAGTCCTAGGATCTCCGGTATTTTATTTTTTTTAAAGTAGCAGGTAGCAGGTGATGAGGTACCTCCCTACCTGTAATCCTGGAGAGCCATTGCTAGTCGTTATATGTAATCCTGGACTACATGAACTATTCATCAAAATAAGGCACCACCTCTGGCCACCTGGCATACTCATCCTTTACATCAGTGTTTCTCAACCTTGGCAACTTAAAATATGTGGACTTCAACATCCAGCATCTGGATGTTGAAGTCCACACATCTTAAAGTTGCCAAGGTTGAGAAAAACTGATCTACGTTCTCCAACTCAACACTAGACTACTAATCTATGAGCAAGGATGAAGAAGTGCAGGGAAAGATTCAAAAGTGCAGGGACTGAGAGCGACAGGGAATGAAAGGCAGATCCTGCCCCACCCATCCATCCATCCATCCACCCACCCACCCACCCATTGATTTACCAAGATACAGGGCAAAGGGGTGGGCAGAGTCCCCCCCTGAGACAGGAACTAGTAGCTGTCGGTCAGCCGCTTAGTTTCAGAAGGCTGGATCTTCATCATGGCTTTCTGGCCCTTGGCTTCATACAAGGCTCGTGTGCTTGCCCGCCGGAAGAAGCCACACTATGAGGAAGCAGGGGGCAAAGGTCAGGGGTAGGAAATAAAAAGCACAAAACAAGTATCCAGCCACACGGTCCAACGAAGATCACCTTGAGTGTGTGTGCTCGAGAAGGCTTGTTTCATTGTTTCACTCCAGGCACTGTATGAGGCTGGTTTGGAGGTCAGATGGAATGAGCCCCTTAAAAGTATAAACCTTCTATGTATTTCTACTGCAGTTTTGGCCTGTCTGAGGTTTTCATGAGGCTATTGTCCCATGGCAACAGCTTCAAGCATAATTCATAGAAAATGAATTAGCAATTTCAGGCGTGCCCCAAAATGGAGCTCCAAAGGTCCATTACCCTTAGGGATTTGTCAAGGTGCTTCATACCAAGATGCTGTTAAGCCTATTGAAGTATAGCAGTGATGCAACTGGCATGGTTTGGCACTCTGTGTTTCTTCAGGGCTCTCTCCGGCACTAGCAACAGCTCACTGGAAGAGCCAGAAGGAAGTCTGCAAATGCTTGCTCGTTAGAAGTGGAGGCCACTTTGCCTCCTGAAGCCACTTTGAAAGGATACCTTGTTCAAAGTACTGTCTAAGAACACACCCCTTCAAAGCTTTGCAAAACCCCAATAGTCAGTTATGATGGTTCCAATTCAGAGATAAATTTTCCTCAGCCAAAACCATGGAGCTAAGCAAGGAACAAGCAACCTGATACCTTCCCTATGTTCTGGACTTCAATTCCCATGTTCCAATGACATAGCTAATGGCAAAGGACTGTAAGAACTGAAAATCACCAGGTTGCCTATTACGTTTTGGAAATGTATCCCAGTCACAACCATCTCAGAGCTTCTGAATACTTGAGACTCTCTGGTCCCATGATGGTTTCCAGAAATAGGGACCAGGCAGGGATTTCCATAAAGCTTCAGTAATGTACATTATGCAGAATGCTCCATCTGTCCCTCAGTAGTGGAACAGTGTGCTCAAGAAATCCCAATGAGTCACTGAGCAGAGGGGCATAACTGCAATGCAGTGACTGATATTATGTTATCCTAAGGCATCTGTACCCATGGAGTCCCAAGCATTCGCCCAATTCCTGCACTAATTAGGATCTAAATATAGTTTCTTAGCCATCTAGCCAGAATCCTTGTGGTGAAAAAGAGCAAATCAAACACTCAGCTGTGGCTTTTTTGTTTTTTTTGTTCCTTGGCTGATCTCCAAAATGAAGTGCCTGGGCTACATAGCAGAGCTGACTCAGTGCCGTTTACGTCATTCTGGATAAAGTTGGAAAGACAGAGTTACTTTCCACCTGCCCATTTGGAACTAGCCCGGCCAGTTTTGCTGCAGCCAAATGCGTAAATACCTTGCCTGCATGTGATACCAGTGTATTCATTATCAAAGAAACCAATTTTATACGCACTTTCATTATAGCACTAGGACATTCAGACTTGCTACAATCAGTTGGGTTGCATGGCTGGGTTTGTTCCTTTGCACCGTGTAGGCCAGCGTTTCTCAACTTTGGCAGCGTGAAGTCCACACGTCTTCAAGTTGCCAAGGTTGAGAAACACTGGTGTAGGCATAGGTCAACAGGAACTATTTGCAACTTGGGAGCAGCAGCTTGCAAAGGCCTTTCTACCTAGGTTGGTTCAGAGGGAAGGAAGAAGTTGGACTATCCTACCCGCAATTCAAGGTCTTCATTTCTCACCTTCCACAGCAGTAAGATGATCAGGCCCAAAAGCAGAAGTCCTGCCACAACAGCAACCAGCACCACCCACAGCTCAATCTCGGCTGGCTGTTCTTCACTCAGTTCTGAGTCGATGTCCACGGTAAACTAAAATCAGAGCAAAGAAACAAGAAAGAGACAGGTCTTTGGAGAGAAAAAGCAGGATAAATGCAAAGGTGGTTTTGAGGAACAGCATGCCCAGAGCTGTTCCAGTTGAGAAAAACCCAGGAGCATCAGCGCAAGGCAGCTAGTGCACTCCCATTGGTATGATTCAAGGTCATCTAATGCATCAATTTATTCTTACTTATATTTGGCCTTTGTATTATCTTTTTCCCAAACACCCTAAAAGCTCTGTATATATATTATTTATGGTTTTTTCAACATAACAGGATATTAAAGTAAAACTACTGAGCCCAAATTGCAGATTTAGATTCAGTGCCAAGGTAGAACCACAGGTGTTTTTCATGCAGTCTGTCTAGGAATGGGGTGAATGCACAAGAGGGAAGCAGACACTCTTTTTATGGTATCCAAATGCCTTAAAGGGCCAGAAATGCTACACATGTAGGGCTCCTAACTGACTTTACAGTTCTAGGATCTCCTTCCAGACCTTCAGCTAAATGCATAGATCAGCATTTCTCAACCTTGGCAGCTTGAAGATGTGTGGACTTCAATTCCCAGAATTCCCCAACCAGCCATGGCTGGCTGGGGAATTCTGGGAGTTGAAGTCCACACATCTTCAAGCTGCCAAGGTTGAGAAACACTGACATAGATGCTGAGATGGGAGTTCAGGAACAATATCCTGCTCCCACTCTCTTGGAAACAAATTAAAAGGACTTGAACATGCTAATACCTTACTAAGGGTGCATCCACACAGCCATGTGGATGTGCTTTCCTCCCATCCTTTAGACAGAAGGAAAGTAGGTCATTAAAAAAAAAGACCCCACTCCAACAGCCTAGCATTTACTATACCTCGGGAATAAAGCTTATAAGGTTACTGCCTTTACAGAAAGTAATCTTGGTTACTTTCAGGACAGCCATTGGTCAGCTTGCAGAGAGAGAAACAATAGCAGCAGCAAAGGGGTTAACTCCACATGCCATCACTAGTTTCAATAGATTGCAAGCAGGCCTGTATTTTCCAATTGTTGTAATTGACCAGAGTGGGCCAAGGGCAGAGGACAGAGAGAAAAACAGTGGCCTGTGATGGGGAAGGGGTGGAAGAGTTGACATGAAGGTGTTCTGGGAACTGTGAAGAGGGGTTACCACCATCATGGTCCTCTCTCTTAGCCAGGAGGAAGTATCTGAGGGGTGGTTGTTGAGATAAACAGAACAGGGGGTCAAGGGAAGCAGCTATCTCACTGAGTTGTATTTCACAATAAAAAACAAAATTGTTATTATTGTTGTTGTTATTATTATTTTATTCCATCTATTTTGGTCAGCTCAAATGGCCACACTCCTTGGAGACTGCTGAAAAGCATTCACAGAAAAATAGCAATGCTGATTGAAGCAATCCAGTGTAATTTCTTGACTTGCTTATCATTATTCTTATCATTACAGGTAGTCCACATTTAATGTCCACTCGTTCAGTGACTGTTTAAAGTTATGATGGGGCTGAACAAGAGGGACTTATGATGATCCCAATGGGAATATTGACCAAGTAGAAGGCTTGCATTTGGTATACCATAAGGTTGATGTTCCTCTGACCACCTCAGAGGAGAGGAGAGGTGAACCAAGCTGGGTTGGGCTGAATTTTGGGTGAGGTTCTGCTCTCTCTGGAAGCCAAGGCACTAATGGCTCTGGAGGCACAGAGCTCAGCAGCTGGATGGGAAGGTAGTCCTGCAGCAGCCCAATTGGAGCCCCACAGGTTGCCAACCACTGAAGATGCTGCCTCCATGCAACCTAGGATGTCTGTAAGGCAAGTTATCTTCCTTTTTCCCAGGGAAAATGTGACTTTCCAGCCAGAGCATCTTGGACCAGCTTCAGCCTGCCTCTGCTGCAGGCTGGAAATGAGAAGGCAGTTCTGGCTTTCAAAAAATGGTAAGTAGGGCATCTTCAAGCCAGGGCAAGAAGGCTGAGTGGGTGAGTATTAAGTGAGTCACACTGAAACCAAGAGTTTTATACAAACATGGCAGAACAGCTGTTCTCTTTCCAAATGTAGACTATCAGATCAAGAGGCTGCAAGCTTGGAAGCAGTTTTGTGCCATACTCTGAGGGAACCTGACAACTGCCTAGCTTGCCCTGACAAATCAAGAGGACAGGATTCAAGGGACTCCCCTTCCAACCCCCAATGGAGGTCTTGCTTATGGGTCAAATGATTTCATCAGTCTGCAGAAGCATGGCAGAACTAGGCCCAAGTCAGTGAAGAGAACAAGGAATCAGCCTGATCTGAAAACAAATTCCAGAAGAATTGCTAGGGTTCGGTAATTATGGTGGGAGGGGGAATGCAGAGGGCAAGGGATGGAGAAAGGATCTGCTACGCCTCCATCCTCAATCCATGCCGTTTCCTCCCATACATACCTTCCCTCGTGGCAGTACTTTCATTCCCTCTCTCAACATCCCTTTGAAGGGGCCCTGAGTGTGATTTACTGGGAGTTGGCCGCAATGGCTACAGCATTCCACACTGGCTAGTCTTACACGGTGTGCATCACTTAACCTGTTATCTGGATCCATATAATACACTGAACTATAAACTAACCAATCAGGCAGGCTTTGCATAATATGAGAAACTACCACTACCACCACCAAAAAGAGTAAACTTAACAACATTGAGCATGTTGTACAAATGCAGCCAATACATCTTTAACTGGCTGATTAACTGCATTGTGCTCATCCAGTCAACGTGTCACTTTCAAGCCATTGCAGAGTTATGCTTACAGAACAGCCGGCCAGGACCATGAGCTACCCCGAAGAACTGCTGGGCTTGGCTGTGATAAAGAGGCCCCTTCAGAGGGTAAATGGTGCAAGCTAGCCCAAAGCAGCTGCATCATTTCATTAACTGGATGGGCCAGGCCTGGGGAAAAGAGTGTATAAGCTGGAATCAGTAAGATCTTAATGATTTCCTAAAGTTACTTCATCCTTTTACTCACCCACACTGTGTGATTTTTCATGTTGATTGTAGAGGAGTTTGTCCTGAGGAAGAGTGTCGCTTGTCCATCTACCTTGACACGATCAAAGTTGTTGTAATCCTATAGTAATCAGTATATGGGTTAAAAGCAACTTCTATCTATCCAGTTAACTTTGAAATGTGTGTGTGTGTGTGTGTGTGTGTGTGTGAGAGAGTGAGAGAGAGAGAGAGAGAGAGATCTGTAGAAAATGTGGGCAATTAATACATTTATAATAATGATATATTATACAGAGTCATGCTACTAATCTATGTGCATATTAGTGAAAGAGGTATAGAAAATCCTTATTTAAGAGGAAACTGTGAGAATATTTTGTTGCAATTTAAATTTATTGGAACTAATATTTGCCATGGACAAGATTTATCATATTCAATGTAACCTAGTCTAAAAGAGAGACTAATCCAAACTGACAATCCTCAGAGACATAACTCACTGAATTAACAAAAGTCACTCATTTTCTCTCCTTGCTGTTACTGCTACAATAAAAAGCAGAATAATGCATGCTTTAATTGTAGGAACGTAAAATTATCTGCATTATTTAATCAGAGTTAAGTAAAAATCAAAACAAAATTAAGATGGCCTGAAACTATTTTTCAAACAAGAAAGTTATGCAAGTATAAAATCTGGTGAGAAATTAATCTGTTCAAGCCCACTTGAATACTTTAAATTTTAAATTCATGATTGTATCTTTTGTTAGACCAGAATGAAATTTCTAATCCTAAAAATTAAGGTGAAAAGTAAACCATGAAATATTTTATCCCTAAAGTTTCTAGGCACTAAAGAAAAAGTTGTCATTCCAGCCCTTGAGGCTCATACTAGATAGCTAAACTTGCTGTTTAAAACCCTCCAAATGATGATCAGTAACCTGGAAGCAATATTTCCCTGAAGCTATGACTCTTTTCTTTTATGATAAGCTTCCCCAACCTAACCCCCCTACAGATATAATGGACTACAATTCCCTATGAGGTGGGGAGTGAGGGAGCTGTATTCTGACACACCTGAAAAGGGAAACGTTGACAAAAGCTAAAATAATCTGTATTAATGTTACGTATGCCTTATCATGCAAGAGAATAAACATTCATATACATACTCTCTGTCTCTTACACACATACACAGGTAGACTATTATTCTTATGTTTTAGCTTTTATCCTATTCTTTGTCCAGAGTGCTGGACATGGGTCCCCCTCCCCATTTTATTTCCACATCAATCCTATGAGGTAGGCTCGAGTGAGAGAGAATGCTCAGCCCAAGAAGTAGGGAGCTTCATGGCTGAGAGGGGGAAGTGAACATCCTTAATCCTTCTCTGACACTATGCTTTGGGGAAGATAACCTATGAATAAGGCACCCCCTGCAGTCTCAAACTGCCTTCTTTGTAGGAAAAAAAGAAAATAGACAATAAGCCTAATTAATTTATAAAATAAGTAAATCCCACCACCCTGGAAAAACAATTCTTGCCCCCTTTGGTACCATGACTACATTAGTGCCTTAGTAGTCCTTAGCTGCCCAACAGAAATGGCAACATAGCCCCCAACTGCAGAAAAGCATTCGCACCCAACTCACCAGTGTAACCAATGTGCCACTAAATGGGAGCGGAAGAAGTAAAGAGCACTCACCTCAATGAAGGTACTGTTCCAAACCCGTGCTCGGACCTTCACGTTTGTCACTGCTCCGATATCCCACAGGGGGCATTCAAACCAGATGCAATGAGACGTTCCTTTGGAACAGCTCTGGAAAGGAAAATGGAGTGAGGGAGGGGAAAGAATCACCGGTGACATATTAGAAGGGGGGTTGGTATAACATACAGTCAGAAGAATGTTTAATTCCTTCCTTTTAAAATGGCATTTGAAAACAGGCATGGGCAACGTCGTATTCTCAAAGCAGCCCAAGAATGCAACACCAACATTTGGGGGCAACATTTCAGGGGTGCAATGCTGGCATTAAAAAACATGGGGGAAAAAAATCTAAGTAAGAAGGAGACCCCTAAGAGAATTGCTCCCATTCCCCCTCCAAGCCCCTGAAAAAAGGGCAGAAATTTGTCAACAAAATAGCCACATGTTGATGATGTTGCCATTTTTGTGTAAAAAACATTAAAATAAGGGTAGGAATAGGAATGGGAGCCTCTGGAGGCGAACCTTGATTATCCCCACCCATAAAACCTCTCAAAATTAACAAGATACAGGTTGAAATAGTTCTATCTTGTCCCTTTCGGTGGCACCTGAAAGGCTCCTGCAGCTTGCTAGATATTCAGGAGAGTGAGTTGTTGCCCTTAAAGCCCATGAAATTGCCCATCTCTGCTCTTAAGATCTGGACGGACTGGGATCAATCTATGGGTTCTCTGAAATATAGGTGGACCTAGTTTCAATGGTAAAAAATGGTATCTAGATTTAATTCCTACTATACTGTTCCTTAGTCAAAAAGATTTCTGAAAGAAAGCAAACAAATATCAGAATTTTACTAAGAAAAATACATGGACATGTTCATGTGGTTACCACAAATTGCTCGATTTGAGGGTGACTTTATCTTTTCACCTGAAACACACACACAACCTGCCCTCTCCCCCCTCCCCAAACACAGCCATTCAAAAGGATAGGGGCTATTATACCTGGTCCCAGGTTGGGACAGCATAGAGCAGTGTTTCTCAATCTCGGCAACTTTAAGATGCATGGACTTCAAATCCCACACATCTTAAAGTTACTGAGGTTGAAAAACACTGGTATAGAACAATACTAAGTGGCCTGGAGAGGCTCTTGACAAAGGAAAGAATATCTGTAATGATGAAATGTTACCAGTGCAGTTTCTGATCTGGCTTTCTTTGAAGCTGCCAAGGTGATGGGAAGTTCAGCCTTTGGAGATGCCTGCAACTCACGCTTTCTCCGTGCTGGGGAAATGCTGTGATCTATTTGCTGAAAAGGAAGAGATAGATACTGGCTGTTATTCTGCCCCTGAATGTCAAGAAGTAGTAAAAGTGTTGTGTGTGTACCTTTTGCTGATATTGTGGACTACTTTTTTTTTTTTTTTTGGCTAAGATCCTATCCTGTATCCTTAAGTATACCAGAAAAAGTTCATTAATTGCAATTCTGTTAGTTCCACCTGAGGAACAGACTAGGTATATAACAATCTTAATCATAAAATGTCTAATTTTTAAAATATTGTACCAAGTTCACACAAAGCCAAATAAAATAGGCAAACAAGAACCTTCATTTTCAGTCTCCCCTAAATATCTTGAGAATGCAACTTCAAGAACTCCCAATTGTTGGCAATACTAGCTAGGAATTCCTCACACAGCATACTATTCAAAGCAAACTTGGCAGCTCTACATGAATCAGATACTGATATCCCTAGATGGGAGGCCAAGCAGTTCATCTCAGAATATACACATTTATATTAAGTGGAAATAGAGCAAAAAGGAGAAGAGGCTGGGAATAGACACTAGACTCACAGTGAGGTTGAGGGGGTTGATGACCTGCCCAGACGGTTCACAGTGCCAGGTTCCATTCCCTTTTACCAGGATTTCGGTGGGGTACAACAGCCATTTTCCACTGCTGGCTTCATAAGGCCATTCAAAGCCTAATATGATGGTTCCCAGAGAACTTAAAGACTCACTCTTTGTAGTCACCTTAATCAAACAACAACAAAAATGACATGTTGATAATCTATTTCACACTTCAGTTCTGATCATGGAAAAAATGAAAGGCAGTTGAAGAAACTGAAGCCATCAAAGGAACCCTTCTTACTAAGACAAACTTAGGTACTGTAAATGCACGGAAGGCAGAATGTTTTATAATTTTGTGGAAAATTATTTAATCTTGACATTTACAAAACTTAGATTCAATGACAGAGAGTAACAGGATCGAGCCAGATCCCATCAAAGATTATACTGACTACTTGGGGTTTTTTGGTAACTGTTCATGATTAGGCTGAAAATAGGAATGTTGTGTCTTGCATGCACCTTTCCACTGACTTTCATCATCAGATGCAAACCAGCCCAAGAGGTGGCAATTCTGAGCACAGCCTGCTTAAGACGTTTCATGCCAGTTATTTTTCCATTCAGCTGTTTTCTCATACATTTTCCGTAAGAGAGAGAAAAGTAACAGAGTGTGCCGTGACTAGCAAAATAGCAAAAAGGAACGGGGTTAAGCACTCTAGTCCCATGCTAGTCCTTATCAAAAACTTCAACTGATTACACATACTGGTAATTTGTATAACAGCGGGAAGGAAGAAGTGCTTAAAGGAAAAGTGCTTTAGTTATTCTTTATTCCCACCCCTTCAAACAAGAATAAGAGGGTTGGAAAGGGACAGAATTTTAACTGTAAATGAAGTGGGATTTTCAGTCATTCTCATATCTCTCTATCTATCTCAGAGTTTTTTGTGATTGGTACTAAAATTAAGCTCACAACTTCTTTCAAAAATTTATTCCTGATCTTCTCCTCAAGCCTTCTTTTTCAGTAGCCTGATTTAGGAGGGACATTATTTACTTGCTGCTATTAGACAATTAGACTCAGCCACTATTGCTCCTAAGCCCAGATGACAAAGGAGTGAGATTGGATGTTGGGCTACTAACTGTTAAAAAAAAAAAAAAAAGTAACTGCTACTGAAACAAAGGATGCAATTTAATGAGGTCTGATTGAAATAGGTGGAGAGCAATCATTGCCCAATGTGCTGAATGCCATAGGTGGACCTGTCTAAATAAATAAGTATTGGACAATTTGAAGCCAAAAACCCTTGTCCAACTTTGTCATGATGGGAACCTAATCAAGTAAATCTGTCTAAATAGAGTTCTGACTATAAAAAATCAGAACCTACAGTCTTTGGCAAAACTAGTCTTACCTCTCCAAGTAGACACGTACCTGGAAGTCCAACTCAATGGGACTGCCAACATCTTGTTCATGTTTCATGGCTGATTCTCCCATGACTTTCCCACTAAAATATGACTGGAGCCATCGGTTGAATCTACCATGAGGAAAAACAGAGAAGTTGGAAGAGAGAGATTTACAAGGGATTGGGCTGTTTTAACACACTAAACAGGTCATAGTTTCTTGGCAGCATCCTGAGTTATTCAGTAACATAAGGAAGTAGGAAAAGGAAAGGAAAATTTCTTCCCCTCCAAATGTGTTAGTATTGGAACTCTCTGGATTCCCTCCCTTTGTCCATTCTAGCTGGGAAGTCTGAAAGCTGCAGCTGTAATACATCCAAAGAATGCCAATGTTGGGGAAGGATGGTCTAGAAGCCCAGCTATACTCAAAGGCTAGGTTTCCTTTATGAAGAGAGACATGCAAACACAACATTCATCACATTTTGGCACAGCATTTTGTATGGCAATGAAATCCCCATTCCCAGAATTTTCCTTTTTTAACCCATGTCAAAAATTTCAGAAGATACGCACATGCTTAGCGATGCATCAATTGTGTAGTCCACTAACAAAACTGCTGTTGCTAGTTGGAGATCTTCTTGAGAGCTTATCCTGTACAAAATACAATAGTCAAAAGGTCTATCAGATTATTTTTAAAATGACCCTCCCACAGAACATCAACTACTATGTTGTTACTCCTTTTGTCATCACTGTAATTGCCTTAGAGGTTCGAATCCACAAGGGAGGAGTCCACACAGTGGCTCCTCTTCCCATCAGTTGGAATTAGTGTTGCTATTTTGAGGCTTCTTTTATTACCTGGTGTAATAGGAGAAATTAAAAAAAACACCAGTGCTGGTGTGGTTCACCTGCAAACTTTATATATTAGAAAAACCCAGCATTACGGCAGAAGTGGTTCATAATTACAGACAGACCACTTACTTTCTGCCACCAAAGCCTGTCCTACACATGCAGTTACTGTAATCGTATCTACAGACCTGAGAAAATAAAGTGGACTATTTTTTTTTAGTACTTGTAGTTTAAACAAAGTTTACCTCTACTTTGTACCTGTAGTTTAAAGTACTTGTACAAAGTACAGGTAAACTACAGGTACTTTAAACTACAAGTACAAAGCACAGGTAAACTATAGGTTAATGTACTTTGTTGGTTTTGCTTAAGCAAAACGAAGCACAACAGCAACAGCTTTCCTGACAATAGAAAGGTAGAACATTTCTCCTTCCTATGTTAATCTTCTTAACAAAGTCATAATTTATAAGAAATACTTTTCCTCCCTTTTAATACAAAAAACATTCCAAAGTGATGCATTCTATTCTGTGACTGTCTTCTCTTGGATTTGCTGATCTAAGATCAACTGGTTTCAGTGTGTGCGTCTGGGTGTGCATGCGTGTGTGTGTGTAGGGGTGTCTTACCTTCTCCTTCAGAACTTGCAAATGATTAACTGAATTGGAGATTTAATGCCATGTCCTGCTACTCCTTCCTCCAAATTTCCCAGTGGAGAGAGAAAGACAGGTAATGCCAGTACACCCAATTCCACACTTTGCTCCTCTTAGGATGTCTCAGTAAGCGATTTTCACCAGTTACTTTTTCTTGGGACATGAACTTAGAAGCCATATATTTGAACCCTTATTTTAGATCAGGCTTCCCAACCTGTGCCTAGGAATTCTAAGAGTTGCAATCCCAGCCCTCTGGATCAAAAGCACCAGACTGGACAAGGCTGTTCTAGATAGTGATAGGAGAGGAACTATCTTAACTCAATACAGAAACCATTTCTTGAACTCATTAGGTACAACTACTGATAAGAGGACAAGACTCACGTGGAAGGCTGAACCTGGACAGTGATATTCTGGGTATTCAAGGTAATCCCACTAATTTCAAATGTGATAATCAGCTCTGCCTGGAAGAGAAGCAAGATTGTACAGTAGTTTGTTAGGATTTGGGTGACATACCTTTGTTGCATTTGTAATCTGGGGTCCACTGGGCTGCCACTGGTTAGCTACATAAACATCTGTGGCAAGAAGACTTTTTATCAGCATCAGCTGATAAAATAGATGCATCACTGCCTGGAAGAGCAAAATCTGACTTTGGTGACTCTTATTCTGGTAACCTCAAGCCTGGACTATTGTCCTTTCAAGACAAATCTTAGTCTGGATAAATAAATTCTTATTCAGTGCCAGTTCCTACTCTTATCAATTCATGTTGAAAAAGAGCGTGAGCAACTCTTTTTATCAAGAATTATCAAATAGAATGTTCTATCACTACAGTGAATTTGCCAATAAAAAGTTCAGTGTTCAATGCACAGATGTTGATAACATTGAATGTAGAATTTCTTCTTTCCCCATTGGCAATATTTACCAATGGCCGTCAAATACCAATTGCAAAAAAAGTAGACTGATTTCAACCCTGAGGATTTGAATTAAAAACCAGGATATTGATCTAATCTAGTAAATAATATTTACAATAATTTAAAAAATACATTCATTTGCTGTAGGTGCTTACTAATTTTTAAAAACTTTATGGTTAAAGGGATAAGGGGGTCCTGAGGAATAAGCAGAAGATCCCATTGATGAGTCCTGCATAATGGAGCCTCAGTCTTTCCAAAGCGTCCAAATCAGAAACAACTCACCTTCTGGTTCCTTTTGAAGGGATTGCCCAGTTCACATATCACCGTCTTCTTAATTGTGCAGGCCCCACTCTGAAAGGAAGAAAAGACACTCTTCATTCTCTTGCTAGCTACTGCCTTATTTTACCTGTGTGTAATTATTGAGTTAATTAAGTGGGACTTGGCAACTCGTGAGCCCACATGTAGCTTCCGGAAGAATGTTTTGTGGCCTACCATGCCCTCTTCATTTGCAGTTTCACTAGAGATGAATTGGTTCTTAAGCAACCATGAACAAAAATATGTTTTTAAGCACAACCCAGGGTCTACATATGGCCTGCAAGAATTCAGGTATAGCCCCAACATCCCCCCGATTCAATTTATTTCATGAAAAAAAATATTTCGCTCACATTTTTTTTTACTTTTTTTAATTAAGTAAACCAACCAATAAAAAAGGAAAAGGAAAGAAAAAAGGAAAAGAACATGTACACGTGCGTAACTTGAACTTTAACCAAGGGTAAAGGTTGAAATGAAAATGATGGTCATAAAAAGATTTTTTTAGAAACAGTTTTAAAAAGACAAAACAAGCAAAAATATAAAGAAAAAACATAGTAAGAAAAAGCATTTTATTTAGTTCCCCCTCTCTTCCCCCCCCCCCAGCTGCTAATTGCTACTTCAATATTTTTACTTGGATATCTACAATTATTGCTCATTTCTGTTAGGATCATTTTGATTTTTTTTAAAAAACAGTTTCCCTTTTTCTTCAAAAGCCATATTCAGAGTGTCTTAGCTTGCCTCGCTATGTAATATATTGTATATAAGGGAACCATTCCTGCTTGAATTTGGCTAGACATCTGCTATGAATATATACAGTTAATAATTCTTCCACGGCTACGTATTTTTCATTTTAGTCTCCCAATCCTGCACTGATGGCAAAGTTTCTCTTTTCTCCCTCACTGGCATCATCTGCATAACAGCTGGAGATTATGAGTCTTGAAGACTACTATTCTAGGCAGCAACTCATACAGTATTTTCTGATCTATTAGCAATGGTTCTGCCCAGGAATTAACAAAGAAAAATATCACTAGACACAACACCTGTAGATTTGTGTCAGAGAGCATCAAGGACTCCACAGTTAAACCCTGGGCTACATATAGTCTCTCCTATTGGAACTTGTAAATTTTCCTGGGATTTCTGAAAAGTCACTGAGTACTGAGCTATGTGGAAGAGTAACCTAACCTTATCCCAGCTTTCAAAAAATATCTCACCGGCCGAACTGAAGAAGGCAGCAGATAGGGTGAGAAAGTGATATTGAGGAGGGCCTCATGAGCATCCTCTCCATTGAAAGGTGATGTTGGTTTATTAGTGACACTGATGCTCAAGTTCACTTTCTTGACTTCCCAGCTGTACTGTAAGACC
Source organism: Python bivittatus (assembly GCF_059951505.1). NCBI lineage: Eukaryota > Metazoa > Chordata > Lepidosauria > Squamata > Pythonidae > Python > Python bivittatus. The sequence continues at coordinate 12,536,738 of NW_028277067.1, read as the reverse complement.
TGCACACCATCTTGTCTACAATGGAAAAGAATAGTACAGTTGAGGGAGAACAATCAAGAAAGCACAGGTGACCACCCACTCAGTCCTTAACTATGGTCAGGAGTGGCTAGGACATCCATGGGCAACTTGGCACTCCCCAAAGATTTAGGACAATAAACCTCATAATTTCCAGGCAACAATGGGGGTTCCTGGAAACTATCATCCAAAACACCTGGAGGGGACCAACTGGCTTATCCTGCATTAGAGAAGAAGTGGGAACTTGTAAACTATGTGCTCCTGTCCCTAGCTGAGAGACAATTTCTGCTGAAATGCTTCTAGAGCTGTGCAATGTTCTTATTCTCGGGTGATGAAACCCCACCTATCTATGTGAGCCACTAGAAGGGTTCTAGGGCAGGTCATCTGCCTGGGCGATCACCCAGTGACTTTCTAAAAGTCAGCACTTACACCATCCAGGAGCTATTTATTACCCTGGAAGGAAGTTCACAGGAAAGAGACTTTCTTTAGTGATGATGACGACGACGCAAAGAGCATTCAGGAGCAGACAGAACTCAGCCCAAATGTATGATTATTTCCAAAGCCAGCATTTCCTCACTCTCATTTAAACATACATTTAGCGCAACTCTGTGTTACGATGATTACAGTTATTTCACATATTCTTTCTCCTCGCCAGCCCACCCTTCTCTCAATAAGCCAAGTTCTCTCACCTGGGCAGCTTTTGGTTTTTTTCATTTAGAAAGAACGCCTGGATCTGCAAGTTGCTCTTGCACTGGTTGTCAGTTCCACACTCCTTCTGAAACTGAATCTGAAAACAGACATTTTGAGTCAACAACAGGGGGAAGGGTGTTCATATAGTTTGTAGGCTCCATTGTTTATGATACCTTTCCCTGAGCTGGTGCTCTCCAGAAGCCTTGGACTGCAACTCATGTCCCCTTCAACAAGCATGGCCAAAGGAAACTGTTTTAAGAGGCGAACTGGAGTGCATCAGGATAGGAAGACAGACTTCTAGAAGAAGGGCTCTGTATGTTGGGAAGGTTATTCCTTCACTACAATGCAGCCACAATGATCATCTCTCTGTACATTAACTATGCTCTAAGAAAGCTGCCACTGATGCTAAGCGCAGCTTTCTTTGAAAAACTACTTTTGTAGACGGGGCTTCCAAGGGGAACATGACGCACAGGGAAGACAGAATCAGCTCTTTGTTCTTCCCAACTGTGAACATCTAAAAATGCTTCCCCACCCACTCACCCACCCACCCCTCAATCAGACTTTTGGGAGAGCTTCCCTCAGTACCAAAGAAGGCTTTTAAAAGTCTGTTTATTGCAATACAAGGAAAAGAGACTGCGAGTCAGATGGAGAGGCCTCACAGGCTGCTGAGTTCATGGGCATTGTTTATGATCTCTCCTCTCAGTGAGTCTGCTTCTTTATAGTCATTGTCTCCAACATCCTTTCATGTATATCCTTCTTCTTGATTCAATCTATTCAGTTCTTGCTTGTCCAGGAGATGGCAGCAAAGAGAAGCAACAGCCAAGCCTAGGACTTTCAAGGGTTGCTTCTGTTCCTGCAGGTGGATGGATCTCCACCAGTATCCAAAGATGTAACTCCCTAAACTTGATTGGGTCACCTGAAAGTATTACACTAAGATGATAAAACAGGGGAACTGATGCTGAAATTATCACACTATATCTGTACACATCTCCCAAACACAGATATCAACATAGGTTCACTTCAACCTAGCTCGAGGTATGTGAAAAACTTTTTCTGGAATGAAATGTATTCTAAATCTTAACAATAATGATGACTAATCTGTTCCACCAGATGGTGCCAGAGGACCGCTTGGTTGGTGAACCATTAAATGATACAGGAAACTTAAGATGCCTACTTACAAATAATTTGCATCTGCATGGGTAAGTGCAGAGACACGCACACAAACTCCTCCCATAAACACATCACCTGTTTGCTTGTTTGCAAAAGCCTGCCACCCACTACTAGTTGAAAGATGCAGCATTATTGTTTCAACTGAGGAGGGGAAAGATGAAGAGAATGGGAGGAAGAACTAAAGAGAAGGAAAAACTAACCTCAGTGTGGTTTTCACGAGGCTGATCCTCATTCAAAACAGGAAATCCATTAAGAGAGCGTGGTCCCAACTGGAATCGCCTAGGCTTCTCTGCAAGAGAATACTTCATAGAGAAGGCAATGGGGTGCAGCTTGTCTCGCACATCATCCTGTGGGATGAGCAACAATTTATTTCAGAGAGCCCTAAACTCAGTTCTGAATCTCCATGTACCTTACGAAGGGACATGAAGGAGAACATCCTCTTCATTCTTGCCTCCAGGTCATACTGATCCTTCATTGTCATATTATATTCTGATGGAAGCTTCTTCTCTGTTCTTGGTACTCCTTTGTTGAAATATAAGGAGGCTTATCATACTAAATTATCCTGCCAGTACTCTCTATCAGTACAAGTGATACTATGGTTAGAGAAGCCTTTTGTCAGGCCGGTGCCCTCCAAGTATATTGGGAATACAACAATCCAGAATTTCAGCCAATGTTAGCTATTCTACATCCAGGAATCCATGCAAAATAACTGCTTCACACACACATATATTTATCTATTTTAGAAAACCTCCCCAACCCTCCCTATAGGCAGAAACATGGCAAAAATTCTGTTCTTATCATTTATAAAAATGTGATCACATCACTGGCCTATGCTTAGCAATCCTTGGTAGTATCAATTTACGTTAAAAAAAAACTGTACTGCTGGTCCTGCACTACATAAATATAAACAACCAAACATAAATGACCCTAAAGTCTTTAGGAGAAAGAGGACGGGATAAGAATAAACTAAAAAAATATTGCAGGCAAGATGGTATTTGGCTCCCTCTCAGCTATCTCATTTTATGAGTTGAATTGACTACTCCTAACCTGTAGAAGGACTTCCAGGGTTTGGCACTTGCTTGGCATGGAAAACTGTCCCTTGTAGACTGCAGAATTGGTCTCAGCAAAATATACGCGAGGTGGTCGGCGGCCCTGGTCAGCTTCCACTATGTAATCCAGCTCTGAAGCCAAGAGGAAAGAGAAAAATGGATCAGACACATTATCAAGATCCAGCAGCCAAGATCCAGCAGCCTAGACCCTCTGGTTCAAATGAAGTTCTGGAACAACACTACAAAGTTGATGAGTTCTAAGAAAAACTGAAATGTTTTATAGGTAATGCTTTTTTTCTGGCAACTTGTTCAGCGGCCGTTTGAAGTTACGGTGGCGCTGAAAAACAAGACTTATGACTGATCCTCCAAGTTGCGGGCATCACAGTATACCCACAGTCTCATGATTGCGATTCGGGCACTTGACAAGCAAAGTCAATGGGGAATCCAGCAGGAAGTCACAAGTCATTGTCATATGATGCCATGCTTAATGATCCACGGTGATTTGTTTAATGACCACAGCTGGAACTGCATCATAAATTGGTGCAGTCACGTGACATTTCACTTAACCGTGCCGCTTAGCAATGGAGTTGCCAGTCCCAGTTGCGGTTGGTAAGTGAGGACTACCTGTACAAGACTGGTATGTAATCTCATACTTAATTTGAATCCAGGGAACGCAGGCATAAACAAACAGTACACCAAGTAAGATACCGGGAGAGCCACAACCAGCTCTCATCTGTTAAGGACAAAAATTCCAGGGCCAGGAAAATTTGGCGATGAGTGAGTCCCCCAACTCTCTCTCTTTACACACAGATTTTCCCAAATGGAGCAAATCTTCCCACTTCTACTCACTGACAGCTTCCTTGTATTTGGGGTCTCCAGCACTTAGGGTATAGGAGAAGCAGAGCTGTACCTTCATGCTGTTAATGAGAAGACAAGGAGGGAAAGGAGAAAGAAAGAAAAACCAATGTGCTCAGTAAGGTTTACAAACATGATGGGAAGGAATCCACAGTGACAGGTAATTCCAAACAAACAAAACCCAAATGCAGAATGCTTCATTTCTTAAAGAGAAGCACACCAACCTATGTTTAAAGTCACACTGTCCAACCCAGGGAGCTCCAGTCTTGGCATGGCAGCAGCACTTGACTTATATTAGGCTGTTCTGTATCTGGTAATTAACCAGTGCCAAACTTTTGGGGGGATTACCCTGTTCGTTTGCGGCAAGGAGTGATATTTCAGAGGCCCAAAGCTTTCTTTGAAAAATCAGTTCTTGCTAAGAGAAGAGGAAAAACTTGCTTTTTCATGCAAAAGGAAGATCTCCCCCTCTCTCGTCTGTTTGAATCAGAAAATTCCCAGAGGACGTGATTCTGTCTATTTTGGTCAAGGGACTCTTTCGTCTTATTTATTTACACAGTTGGCAGTATACAAAGGAGCCTTTCCCAACTTGGTGCCCAGGAGATGTACTGAGACTTTGATTCCCAGAATTCCGAGTCACCAGCCACCAGCGCTGGCTGGGGAATTCTGGGAGTTGAAGTCTACACATCTTAAAGTTGCTGAGGTTGAGACATCCTGCTCTGGGCAGTTCCAGGCTAGGAAAGGCTAATTTAAGTAAATAACTATAATTAACTCAAGAAGGGAGGGTCATGTGCAAATAATGCTGTGACAATCCACCTTAGAGAGGTAGATGCCCCTTTTGTCCCTGTTTTCACACCCCTATCGGTCTGTTTTCACTTTGATTCAGTGCTACCTCATATATTCTTAGCAGCTGACTTAAGAAAAGCTAAGAAGTGTGTTCAGGGCACAAAGGTTGACCAATAAGTTGGGTATGATTTTATATATGCCATTTTTGCAAAGGCATTTTTGAGGAAAAATTGCTAACTAATGCAGAAAGGAACCAAAATGAATTTAAAGTTGGGAAAAAAAGATGCTGACAAAATCAATATTAACAAACCCAGTCACCCTTAAACTAAGTCCCAGTTTAGAAGTTACAAATGACTAACACTTCCAAATGTTGAGAGATTCCAGCTCTCAAACTAATGGCATGCTGGATAGAGCTATTGGATGATGGAAACTAACCACATCTGGAGGGTTTCAATTTCTCCAGCTAGCTTAAGCCTGAAATAACTTGCTTCTTATCAAGCCGTCTCTCTTCTATAGGACAGGATACCCTGTTCTAAAAGCAACTCTACAAGTCTCTTGTGCAACTTTTATTCTTAAAAAATCCAGCAAGGAAAAAGACTCAGCAGCGTCACCATACAGCTTGCTCCTTCTACTCTGACTGCCAGATGTTTTTCTCATTCAAATTTAACTTGAATCTCACTACATCTTGTATAAACACTCTTGTTCCTCCTCCTTGCACTTGGTGGGGAGGGCAAACAATTGTTCTCCCAATTCTTTCCAACATCCTCTTAAATAAACTGAAAGTTGGCAACGCATTTCCCTTTTATCTTCCTTTCTGTAGGCTAAATATAGCCAGTTGTATCATATTTGTGCTGTCACACACCTTCTTGAATGCCCATGCATTAAGGCATGTATGCACCCCAGAATAAAAAAAAACAAAGAGAAAATTTAGAGGGATGTTATTACCAAGAATTCTGAGTACATTTGGCTGGGTCCAGAGGGTTTGGAGTAACAGTAAAAGTCTTGTTTAGGATGTTGATCACTGGACGGGCTCTGGAGAAAGATAGGAACAACAGACATAAGGGGAAACAACAGTGAAAAGAGTCCGTACATTTTTATTTAAGTTTTTAATAAACATAATACAAACTAATACAAACTAAACTAGAAGAAAGAGAAAAAAAGAAGAGTTCAGAAGGTGGAGAAAAAAAGAAAAGGAAAAGAGTAGAAGAGAAAAGAAAAAGGCAACAAAAACAATAATGAAGAAGTGGCTTCCAACCTTCGTCACGCCAAGCATAAGGTAATGTAATAACTTTTCACCCTCTTTTAAAGTTACAAATAAAAAACCTCTTCCCCCCCACAGCCCAACTTTTATTTATACACAATCCAGAAATCGTCATCGTTTCAGTCTTGCTTCAGCAAAAAAGTTACCAGAAATACCAAACAAATAATTTATCCCTGATCAAATAGTCCAACTTTATATTCCTTCTTTTTGCTCTTCAGAATCTTAACCTTTAAATTATTCCAGGGGCATCTCAGGAATTGATCTTTCATCAATCTTTGGTGTTCAAGAGGAGTCTTCAAAGCTTTCACCAGCCTACTTTGTAAATCCCATAAAGAGGCATCATCTAGGATTTCTTGTTGCAGCTGTTCCACATCCAGATCCTTTTCTTGATTTGTCTTTTGTATTCCCATTTTGGTGATCTCAATTTTGTTGTCTTCCATGCCTTCAAACTCTACAATGTCTATGTCAGGTTAGAGTTCTTTACAATTTTTCTCATCATCTTCTAAAAAATTATCTATTGAAATCTGTACCCTTTCTGAGATTTTAGTTATTAATATCTCAGTCCAGTTATCAAAAAACTCTTTAAGATAAGAAAAGGTTATAGGCAGCTTAGCAATTTTAACTCTTTTCTGCCTGGTCCTTTAGTTCCCGCTAGTGTCCATTTGCAACCTTCATCAAGCCTCAGTTCCTAATACGGGTTTAGTTCCATTTCAGTCATTTCCCATGAGTTAATTATTTAATTATATACTTTTTTTTTCAAGTCTTACAGCAAAAATAACCAATATTCCAAATCTCTCTGGTCTCCCAATCCATTTAAAACCTTTTTAAATTAAAAAAAAATTTTTTTTTTGCTTTTTGCCAATTGTATATTATTTTAAATTCTTAAGTCTCTGTTTAAAATTTCTTAAATTCAAAGAAGGTAAAATTCACAAGGTGTCAAATTAAGCTCACCATTTTGAAGGTCTCTTAATATCCATAAAGGGGCTAAATGGGGCATTTCCGAATGTTATTAGAAAGTGAGTTTGGCTGGCTTAGTGTCCTTATTTAAAGGCTCTGCCACTGCTGAGAGCAAAGACATCATCTCCCTCAGCTCCTGGGCCTCAAACCCACAGGAGACTGCTATTTTACAGTCTCCTTGGGAGGAGTTGCCATTCATGGGCAATCTCCCGTTCTCTCCTTCTCCAGAGAGCTTTGAAGGACCGATCTACTCGCCGCTCTTTCATTCTAGACAGCAGTCGTTGTTTCCGCTCATTCATGGGAGATGTCTTCAGTCAGCCATGATTCACAGTGGAAGCTCAAAAAAAGCCAATACAAATGTAGTGCATAAATAAAATAAATGATCCCTAATCATGATGGTGGCTTCAATAACTCAGTGGTGAAGAAAATGCGCTTTTACACATGCTCATTTGTTCACTTCCCCAGGACAAGATTTATAAAAGTGCTGCTCTTTTGAATCAAGGTAATTGGTACTACAGTCTTCCTCAAGCTGCTGCTTTCTAGATGAGGGGCATATTAACTTCCATATTCATTAATCCACAAGACCATGAATAGCTGAGGGCACCAGGTTGGAAAGATTGCCCTAACAGATGGATTGGAATTTGCTTCTTCTAAAAATATATTCCCCTTTTTTTCATTAGTCCTAATGGATAAATAGATATCATAAAAATATTGCTTTTAACCCCTTTCACCATACTTACCAGCTGTTATTCATCTTACCTGAGCAGCAAGATGTTTTCTGAGAGGGTTCCCACCAGGAGATCAGGATAGGAATTTCTATCCACATCCTCTCCACCACTGAAGGAGTAACCAAAGGTCTTGATGACAGGATCAAAATCTTCCCCGCTAATGATCTGCAAGAGGTACAGAAAATGAGAGGCAAGGAAGACATTTACAAAAGAGATCAAGATCTCTGTTTGGAGAGTCACAGATTTCCAATCCATGATAGCAGTGCAGCAGAGCAGTTGGTGGCCAAGCACATATGAACAAGAAGGACTGCCACTATCATCATTAGATTATATTGATCTGACTGGAGAAGAGTTCTTGGACTTTCAGTGCTGACACTCATTTATACAGTTAATCACAAGACTCTTGGCAGCTCACAAAGATAATAAGATGCAACATACATAATTTCTTGTAAATTGGAGACAAAGAAATCTCTATTGGGAGGCCATTCCAGAGGGCTGGACCCATCACTGAAAAACAATGCTTTTGGGCTTCAGCCTTCTGATCACCCAAAAATGAGAGACAACCAGCTGCTTCTCCCAGGAGGATGAAAGTGGGGAGTCTTGCAGGTAACTTGGCACCAATCTTCATCTGATTGATTAGAGAAAATTGGGCTTTATCAAGGATGACCAGTTTGTAGTTTGTGGATTCCTGAAACCCTTTTTCGTCCATTAAATGATTCTGAAATTGCATAGTTGAAAGTGGTGGTACTGCCAACAGAATGCCCCCCCCCCCTTTGTTCCTTGATTTTTGGAAAGAAATTACAGAATATTGGTATGCTAAGCCTTGGATAAGTTTAACATGATAGAAAATTGGAGGCCTTCCCAAAAATTAAAAAAAAAGGAGGCCACAACTCCCAGCCACACCTCATCCAGTGACATCACTATCCCATCCACTGTGGTCTTTGACTGCCAGAAATATAGCTCCATTTAGCTTACTTTTATCTCTGGAATGCAGACTATTGGGGTTCAACCAAGGTTAATGGTATCTTGACAGGAAGCGGATTCCCTGTCACTAACTGAACAATATAGGGAGGAAATGCTACACATAATCTTAGAAATATGCTTCACCAAATGAGGTTAGGATGATAAAGATGCCTTTACCTGACGCGGCTTACCAGCAAGGCCACCTACACCACTCAGGTAGATGTATACTTTCCCTGAACCTTCAAAGGGTGCTCCAATGGCAATATCTGCATGGGAAGAGTACAAAGGAGAAGGTGAACTTCTGTTCTTCTAAGATCTCACAGTTCTCATTACACCTCATCTAGATAGGTTTCCTTTAGATTCCCACTGGAATTTTATCAAACTGTTACTCTAAAATAACTTTTCAAAACAAAGATTTCTATTGTTCCCTATCACTAGTCAAAATCTAGCACAGGGGCAAGGAATCTGTGGCCCTCCAGACGTTGCTGAGCCAAGCCTCCTAACAGCCACAATCAGCATGGCCATTTGTGAGGGAGCTGTAGTTCAGCAACATTCAGAAGCCCCAAGTTCCCCATTCTGCCATAATATAATATGTCTCTCTCCATTCATCACCACTTAAAGAGTTACCATCCATTGTAATGCAACTTTCATCAACTTTTGGTTTAGTTCTTACAATAGTCGAGTCATTACTCAAAGGAAAGCTTGAAGGAATTCTGCTGGGAAAGTGATTGCAGGAAGGCAGTATAATAAGCACAGACTCAGTCATTTGATTAAGACAAAATGAACTAGCATGTGTGCATGGCTGAACTGTAACTAGGAAGGTAATTTATTTCTCTCCCTGATATCAGTAGTATGGTACAAGTGGTCCCTGTTTAATGACCACTCATTCAGCAACCATTTGAACTTAGAATGGTGCTGAATGAGTGGTACTTATGACCAGTCCTTGAAGTTCCAGCCATCGCGGCACCCACACAGTCATGTGATCACGATCCAGGCATTCAGCAACCAGCCTGGATTTCTGACCATTGCAGGGTCCCAGTGTCACATGATTGCGATTTGCAACCTTCCCTGCCAGCTTCCCACAAGCAAAGTCAATGGGGAAGCTGGCAGGAAGTCGGGAGTCATGATCACATGAGGTCCTCATTTAACAACCCATGGTGATTCATTTAACAATGGTAACCAGGGACTGCTGGAACTGCTGTCACTAAGCAGCACAGTCATGTGATATCACATTTTACATTGCTTAGCAATGGAAATTCCAGTCCCAATTACCATTGTTAAAGTGAGGAGTACCTGTATTTTCATTTATAATACAATAATTATTTTCAAATCTGAATCTCTACATATAAATGAACCAGCCAATATTATGCACACCCATATTTTCCCTTATCTTCTTTTGGTGGAGGAACAATTCTTATTTTTCAGCACTGCAAAAGTAGCATCTCTGTCTGTCTGTCTGATCTACAGAGACTATCAATTCCCAAACACTGCTTTAGGCTGTAAGAACACCCTCAGTCCCACCTGTTGTGCCTCAGTAGATAGTGAAACATAACACTGGGACAAGATAAAAAAAACCTAACCTTGGAAATCATCTTTGTTGATGTCTCCAATGTGGGCCACAGAGAAACCAAAGGAAGAATTGCTGGGGCCAGTCAGGGTGAGGTTGGGGCTGCTGGGGAATGTCCCCCCAAGGTTCATGTAGACATAGACAGACCCACCCTTCTCCTCCTTCTGGTCAAAGTAGTATGGTGCTCCAATGATCAAGTCCTGCCACCTATTAATGGGGAAAGGCAGAGGGGTCATTTTTACTTATTTATCAAAAAAGGCGTTTAATGCTTCTCTCAACTTCTCCCTCCAACGGACTTACCCATCACTGTTGAGGTCAGCCACAGCAATGGAGCTGCCAAAATAAGAGCCCACTTGCCCCCCAGTGAGCATCAGTCTCTTCTGAAGATTCATGCGACCATCAGTTGCCATCACAAAGACGGCTCCAGTGTGATTATAGCGGGGGGCCCCAATAATAAAAGAGAACTCTTCTTTGTGCAGTATACCGGTGCTTGCTTCAACGGTGTATCCTGTTAACATGAAATAACAAAGAGGATATGCCTTTGATCTTCTCCCCCCTTCCAAAAAAGCGAGAGAGAGAGAGATCTCATCACATTTATTGATGTATTATTTATATTTATTGGTTGCCCAACTCCAGTGGACTCTGGGCAGTGCACAAAACTAGAAAAAAAATAAAAGCAGCTAAAAACATAAAATCAGACAGTCAGCCCGACTAAAAACATCTGATAAACAACAAAATCAACAAAACAAAACAGGGGCCTTAAACAAATCATAAACATCTACCCCAGGCCTGGGACCAAAGGCAGGTTTTGAAAGCTTTCCAGAATCCTAGGAAAGAGATGGGTGCCCTTCTTATCTCTGGGAGGGTGCTGTTCCAGAGGGTTGGGGCCACAACAGAGAAGGCACACTTCCCAGGTCCCACATGATGACAGTGTTTAATGTAGGGGACCTGGAGCACACCTACTCTGCTGGAATGTATGCTCCAGAGCAAATAAATGTATGAACATCAATCAATCAATCAATCAATCACCTCACTCGCTGACTATATTTAGATCACCCAGGTGTGTAGATTTAGGAATGAACAAGCTTCTTGGAGGTACTCATAACCCCTTCATTCTACCTATATATGAACTAGCGTGCAAATTAGGCAGTCTTCCATTAATTAGAATTTTCCTTTTGGAATAAGCCATAATAGAAAGCTGGGATTTAAGGATGGCCTGTTAACTTGGGTTATTCCAAAACTAAGCAACGTGAGCCCTTCAAATTGTTTTTAATTATGAAAAAGTGGAATAGAAAAGCTTTAAATACATACATAAATATAATCATGATTTAACTCTTGGTTTGGCTTGTTCTGAAGGTATTAATTATAGTTTTCTTGTTTGGCCAAGAACTATATTCATCTCTGTACATACTAAACCAATTGAGCCTGATCATGGTATTGTCCTGCACATCGATCTCTGATTCTGAAGCAAAGCCTGATGACAACTAGGCCTTTTTATGGGGAAAGCTCTCCACTTTAATCCTTTCTGACCTCTTATTCTCCAGGGCTCAGAGTCCAGTCTCAAATCAGATTTCTTCATTAAGAAATCCCCATTTTGAAGACCTGGTGATCATGATTTAGAAAGGAGGCAATGAAGCTTTCACCCATACAAAACGTGCTTCTTCTCTGGAGTCCTTTCTATTCTTCTTAGGTTTCAGGGGATCAACCTTAAAAGACAAACTGATGTTAAGCCTGCTTGACCCATCATATATTTGAATTATGCTGTTTGTGTTCAGCATGTTGAGTGACATTAGTTGTGAAGATGCTACACATTACAGATTATTTCTATGATTTCTTCTCTTAGTCCGGCATGTTCAGGCAGAGTGGGTGCATTCCACTCCAATTAAATGTTCTCATCTTGTGGGACCAAGGAAGCGTGCCTTCTCTGCCACAGCTGCTGCCCTCTGGAACAGCATCCCCCGAGAGACACACACGGCTCTCAGTCTCACTCTTAAGTCCCTTAAGACCTGGCTGTGTTCTCAGGCCTGGGGTTAGGGTCTTTGTGGAGCCACTGTCAAGTCTTTTTGAATTTTATTGTTGCTATTTTGTCTGGGCAGTTATGTTGTTTCAGTTGTGTTTCTTTAACTTATTATTGGATATATTGTAAGCCACCCAGAGTCTTTTTGGAGTTGAACAGCCTTAACAAATCTAATAAAGAAAATGAAAATAAAATGGGGTGTGTGTGCACTAAATCATGCTTTCAGCCTGACAGCGTGAGAGTTGATTGCAATTACCTATGTAACTGTTGCCGTTCTTCTGATCTGGGTAGGATAAATCCACTTGGTCCCAAATTCCTGGATAGCTCACATAACCTGTGCCTGTGCAAGAAAAGTGGCAATCTGTAGCATTCTGATAAAACACAAACCAAAATCCACTACAGCTTTTGATGCCGTTTGAAGAGATTGTTCTATTCATTTGCAGGCTCTCACCTCTCAGCCACATCCAGCAATTAATTTTCAAAGAAAGTTGCTGGATGGGAAGTACAATTGGAAGCTTCTGTCTCTGCTTCATAGAGAGTCATGATGGGCTCAGGGGGTTCAAATGTTAAAGAAAAAGAGAAGTAGTGTCTTCCCCATTGGTCCCCACACATTCACATACACACGCGCATGTGCGCGCACACACGGACCTCACCTTTACGAAGAAGTGCTCCAAACAGTGGGGAACACTTCCATCTTGTGTTGGACAATTACCGTGTCCATATAGTCACTCTCCATATACACAAGGAGGTGGAAGGGGAAAAGGGTTCTTTCAGTGTATTCACTTTCAGAACACCAGAAAAGGCCTAAACAATTCAGCACTATTTTGAATTCATGCATTTCTTTGAGATAGCGATGATCAAAGGGAAACTCTTCTCTCCCAACTGCTTTTTTCTGGAATACAGGGAGAGTAAGAGATGGGAGGCTCAGGAAGGGAAGGAGGAGGAGGAGAAGGAAGAATTGGAAGATGTATGGAGTAAATAACCATGTCTGGAAAGAACAGTGGAGAAGGCAGGGAATTAAGGAGATTGATTGGAAAAAAAAGAGAAAGGCGCTTCTACAAAGAGAGGAAAGAAAAGCAAAAGGTTTAAGTTGAAGAAAAGATGTATGAAAGAACCAAAGACAAGTGGGAAATGGAAATGGAGGAAACAGATATTTCAGGAGACCTGGGAGAAAAATGAGAAGCAGAAGCAGAAGCAGGAGCCTGATGGAAGGGAAGGAAGTTCAGGGGATGTGAAAGGAAGCAAAATTGAGAAAATGGGAAACGAATTGGATGAAGACGACAAAAAGCTGAGATCATGGAAGAAAGGGGTTGTGCTGAAAGCAAAAGACATAAAGGGGGTGATCATCTGGGCTATGCTCGGACAATATGGCTGACAGAGCCAGAAGCTTCTGTACTCGATTGACTCCCATGTGCTGGCAGCCCACAGCTGCTGAAGTTCAGTCATTTTCTAAGTATATCCCAGCCATGCAAAGGAGACAATCACATCCTGTCTTTTCATTTTTTTTCTTCTGAACAAAAAAAAAAGGGGGGGGGATTCAAAGTGGCAAAATCAGATCATAGCTACTAATGGCCAGAGTGATTTTATCCCAGCCTCCATTTTTTTCTGCCTCTTTTTCATCCCTCTTCCAGCTGGCTGTGGAGGAGGAGAAAGCAAAAAGATGGGACAGATGGCATTTTTAAAGAAGCCCCTGCTTGCAGAACTGGTCTAGCAAATTATCTTGGAAGCAAGAAGCAAAAGTCAACATTTCAGTCAAAGCTTGTTCAGATGACAATTAACTGTGCTTAGTCCCTAACTTTTCTTTTTTTGGTCAAGCAAATATATTTAAAGAATCCTAGTCCATTCATTTACTACAACAACAACACTCTATTGATCAGCCATTAGGCCGTATCAGAATTTACTCCAACTAAATTATGCCATAAAACCATTTGAGACTGACACATATGAAAGAGTTAAAATCAAGAGGGGAGAGGCAATCAGAGCCACAAACCTTGCCAATTGTAAGCTCCCGGAGCTCCAAAATAGATGAAGTTGTCTGTGAAGCCACCACTGATGCCCATCTGGCACATGCCTGTATTGTCCAAGTCTGAGTTGGCAGCACACATCTCATTATTAGTTTGCCATTCATCATCCGGATGACGACGCAAGTCATTACCATGGATATAGCATGTCCCTACCATGCGCCTCTGATGTTCGCTGCCAGCCCATAATATCCTAGTGTATCGGTGAGCACAAGCCTGGAAAAATAAATTAAGCAATATTTTAGTCTGGAGTGAAAGAGACTGTGAAATTCCAGGTTCTGTACAGTACACTCATCCCACCACATCACAAGTTTTTAAATTAAAGTTTGTTGGCTATACCTCAATTATCTGGGTTAGTACTTCATATTAAGTAATCAATGAGGGTTTAAAATCACAATGCTTGGATTAACATGGTATCCTAAACCAAAACTAAACAAACCATATCATGGCTTAGGAAAAGAGCCTTCTGACTTGGAAGTCCTCATCCCTAGGGTAGGTAACTGAATCCTGATCCTCTATAAGATTATTTCAAGTTCTTCCATTGAAATAAATGACACAAAGAGGTTAACCATTGACACTGCAAATAAATGTTAATTTTGTTGAACTCTGTTCAAACTATGATTTGAATGAAGGTCCTAGAAATCCTACACAAATAACTTCAAGCATCAGCTGTAACCACATTGCAAGGGGCTGGGAAGGACCAGGGGAGGGGAGGGGAGGGGAGGGGAGGGGAGGGAAGAACAACTGGGCAAGTTTCCTGAGAAAGCTCAACTCCCTGCAAAGGAATTCTGCAGTTAGCGTCTCCTGTTACGTGGGAGACAATTTGCCCAAGTGGCACCTGCAGCTTGTTCTCCAAGTCTTGCTTCCCTGCCTAGAGCTGTTTCTTGAATTTCAGCTAATTCCCACTGAAAATGTTTTTGGAACACTTAAAGGTGCTGATGTGGCAGAGGATCAAAATAGCCAAGGGGTGAGGGGAGGCTGTTATTGCCTAGAAGGTAGAAGTGGAGGTGGATTACATGTGGGAGGAAAGGCAGGGACAAGCCAAGAGCCTTGTGCCTGTCTGAAGAATATTTTTAATGATGACACTGTAAGAAGGGACAGAACAGGCAGTCCTCTAAAGGCAAATTTCCCCACTCAGATGACTGGACTTTAGCCCATTATTTCTAAGCTGATTGGACAAGCTTACATTCTGACTCACTGAGCACCACATCTTAGACCCAGCCAGGAGCATTCCTGTTTTCATCTGTGCAACTTTATGCAATATTAACAATCTTGGACTGCTTGGATTATTTTTTGTGTTTTCTTGAAAGGGCCTTATGCTCAGATTGTATAAGACAAGCCCAGGACTCAGATAACTGCCTTAGGCTTAGAACAGGTTTCTTCCCATGACTGGCTCAGGATATTTACCCTAAAAGTTCTCAATTTTGGCTCCTAAATAGTATCAGGCTCTCTTTATCCCCGGAATAAGGTATTCCATGTTATTTGGTTCAAGGTAGCAGACACAGCTGCCAAGAAGCAGAAGCAGATAACAGCAGACAAATTGCAAAACAAAGACTTAGCAAAGAGAAGTACCATTTGTAGTCCAAGAAGCAAAAGAGTAGTCTAGTTACAGTTCTAAAAGTCATGAAGCCAAATCAGGTAGTCAGCCAATCCAGAATTCAGGAAAGACACAAGCTGGGTTTTCAAACAGTTGTTTTCCAACAGAGAGTGAAGGCAAAGCAAGCTACATAAATCTCTCTGCTGGCAGCTGACTGCAATTATTCAGGCCTCACCCTTTGCCTTGCAA
This sequence comes from Python bivittatus, assembly GCF_059951505.1. Taxonomy (NCBI): domain Eukaryota; kingdom Metazoa; phylum Chordata; class Lepidosauria; order Squamata; family Pythonidae; genus Python; species Python bivittatus. The sequence continues at coordinate 12,520,876 of NW_028277067.1, read as the reverse complement.
GGAGTGTCCTTGATTGATGATGCTCTGCTAACCTCTGCGTGTGTCTGGGGCTTATGGGTTGTGCCTTGTCATCTGATTGCTCCAGCTGATCAGGAGATGCCTGTGGCTGAACAGCTGGAGCAACGTGGTCAGAATCAGAGTCAGAGTCAGACTTTGAATTGTGGCTCATGACACATATTGTGGAGACTGCCACCAAGAAGGTACACTTCTGGGATCCCATTTTAACCTTGTGTATGGTAGGAACCCATAGTAGGCCCTCTTGGGATGAAAGCACAGGACTGAAAAAGTCTATCCTGCAAATACATGGGTGCCAAGCCATGTACAGCTTTAAAAGTTAAAGTCAGCACTTTGAATTGGCCCTGGAAGCCCATTGGTAACCAATGCAGCAACCTCAACATAGCTGTCACACTGCTGAACCTACCTTCTCCAGTCAGTACTTGGGCTGCTGTATTTTGAACCATTTGCAACTTCCAAGTCAGCTTCAAGGGCAGCCCCATATAAAACATGCAGCAGGGGTCTAAGCACAAGGAAACCAAGTTCTCTATCCACAAAGGAAACCCTTTGGTTAGATCCAGCAAGCCTCTGTTAATGTTCTTGTATGTTTTTCCCATCCCTGTCACTGGCCATCAGAGCTCTGAAGTAGGTATGGGGGAAAATGGTATGGCATTATAGCAGCATGTGGGACAAACAGCCAAGAAAGCCTAGGAAAACTGGATTAGCATATGATATTTTTGGTCCAGTTTCCCGCACCACTGATTCTCTCTGATGCACATCATTAGCCCAACTGATGACTTAAGGAAGAACGGAAGATTCAAAAGCAGGAGAAATCATCTCCTCTCATATATATTATACTCACCATCACTCGCCCAGATTTACTCTGGCTTGCTACCATCACCCCCAACCACATGTCTTCAACAATATTATTTCGGGGTTCACCTAAAAGTACAAGGAGCCAAAAAACAACCCCCCAAAGGATAAATACAATTAGGAAAGGATCCACATTCCTGCCATATTTCTTTTTTTATATAGTAATTTTATTAAAAATTACAACTGCAACAATAAAAAGTAATGCAAACTAAAAAGAAAGGAAAAGAATGAAAAGAAAAAATAGAAGGTACAGAGAAGAAAAAAATAGAAAAATAGAAAAGAAAGAAAAAATAAGAATACAGCAAAGAAAAGGAAAAGAAATATATAAAGAAATGACTTCCCCCTTCATCACAACAAATATAAACAATTTTAGTAACTTATCAAAGAACACTGGGTTCGCATACTTCCTTTTCTAATCACTTTCAGAAATTGCTTGTTAACTGCTTTTCAGCTATTAGGAACCTCTGGATCGACTAGTTTTATAGCACCACATGAGTTTCCTTCAATCCTTAGCGAAAGACTTTTTAAATACAAGTTTAAGGACTTAATTTTTTTTTTTGAACAAACATCAAAAGAGTGATTAAAACTTTGATTTTAGAAAGTTACATATGCACTAAGGGTCCAGATAAATTTGAAATAAGATTTTGGAATTAACTATAAAGAATCTTTCCTGTGGGAAAATGCTTTTGTTTTGATTTTTTAAAAAAATAGTAAGATAAGACTTTAAAAATTAGACACTAGAAGGAACAAAATATTATAATTAAAGGAGAAGAATACTTCAATTTGGCTTACAAATACAGAATGAAGCAAAATATTTTAACAACGTTGAAGGATATTTGTGAACAATGGATCCAAAAGTTACTTTTAAAAAGTCTGCCATTATAGATAGCTTGTGTTTAAAAGATGTTATGGAAGAGGAACAAGTTTTACCTGACAAGTTTGAAATTGATTTGAAAGTGGATTTAAAAATGACAGGTACAAGAATGACATGGAAAAAATGTTACACTGGATATACAAAAGAAAGCTGATGTCTCAATAATTAAAAGGGATATACAAATAATAAACCAAGAGAGTGACCTGGATAATTTTCCTATATTGGATTTACAAAAGAGTCTTGTTAAAGCGTTGAAGAATTTTGTGAGAAGGGACAAAGAAAAAATGAAAAAAAATCAAGTGCTAGGACATTATTTCAAGGGACTAAAGATCAAGATTATTAGAAGCAAAAGGAAGGAATATAAAGTTGGTTTGTTTGATCAAGGTTAAAATACCTAAGTTGTTATCTCTGGTAAGCCTTAATGGACTTTTGTTGACCTCAGAACTAAAACGATGAGGCTTTATAGATTTGTTTATACATAAGAGATGGGATATGAGAAGGAGAGATCATTTCTTGTATTTTAAGAGAAGGCGATAAGTCACGTTCCTGCCATATTCCAAACCCACCATCAATCCTTTAGAATTAACTAAGGGAACCCCAATTTCATAACTGCAAGAAGACAACAAATCTTTAACAAACAAACAAAGAGGCAGGAAAGAAACTCAAAATCAGAATGAATGAAGCCAGTCATGTTGTAGCTTCTATGGGCTGATGTTGGTCTTAAAGGTGCCATCAGGCTCTTTGTTGCTTTGGTGTAACAGAGTAAAACAAGTCTACCCTTCCTGAAGATATTTCATTTGGTTATCTAACCATTAGACCACTGTGGATTGTAACCGTTAGCCTGCACTATCTTCCACAGAGCATTACAACCCTGCTCAGATAAGTTCTCCATTCACACATTTACATACTTTTCACCTGAAAGTCCACCCGTGTACAGTCATTGGGATCTGCAGTCAAAAGACAAGAATACATGGCACCCGTCCGTGTGTTATTATCCAACTTGTTAGACACATCACGGGGAGCTCCAGCAAGCAGCCTGAAGAGGGGAGAAACATTATTTTGGATTACAGGAGGTAGAAGACAGATTCTTCGTAACAGAGAGAAAGCAATAAATCTTTCCATTCTGTACATTCATTGTTTCCATTCTGATACCCAAAGTAGTTTGATAGAGCCAGTGATTTCCATAAATAAAACTTCTTGAGAATAGATACCGATAATGAGAAAATCACAACAGTGATGTTCCTGGTCACCACAAGTGGTGGTCACAGGGCTTTATAGTGAGCAAGTATACATCAGGGGAAAAAAATGCTGGAATTAATTTTCAGTGGCTGAGAACCCCTCTGGAACAAGACAAGAGTCCTTCCTGGGATGTGCAAAATGCCTTTCTCATGTCACTGAGCAGGCCCAACTAGCTGAAACATGCCTAGTATTTATGGGAAAAAATCAACTCAGAAAATGTAACTTCCAGGCAAGGATGAAAATCTTTGGAAATAAAACACCACTTAGAGCCAAAGACACCTTCTCCCTCTTGCCCCACTTATATCCTGATAGCTCTTCCTCTCTACATTTGCTTCAAAAAAACATATTTAATCCCTCCTGATCTTAGATAAAGCTCCAAGTGGCTCACATTAAAGAAAAAAAATCCTAATGTATAATTAAAAACATACCATCTCCAAAACAATCTATACCACTCAAGGCCTCTCCCCAAGATCTTAATAGCTATTATGAGATAGAGTAAGCAAGCGTGAAGCTAGACCTGGGCTATAAGGAGTATTTGCAAAATCACAATATTTTATTCGTTCTGAAAGCTCACTGGGAACTCACACAAACTGACCTTGTTCACAAATAGCACTCATCCATATTCTGCTTCGTTTCTGACTATACAGTGTGAATCCACTTATGATGACTTAGCTTTATATAGAACCAAGTCACTACAGCTTACTCCACAAGCCATAATTTAAAAATATCTATATAGCACAATGTGTAAACCCAATCGTTACTGGCTTCATTAATTTGGAATTAAGTAGTACCTGCCTATAGTTCCACCTTGAACTTGACAGGAGTTTGGATCTTTCTAGCATGGTTCTCTGCTTCAAGGAACTCTAAAACCCAGCCACCAGATTTTAGTCAAAATGTGTTAGAAGATCAGTTAATCTCCTGTTCCCACCATCATGGCTAAGTAGTCTGTAATAAGAGGAGAGTAGACATGACCTCAACTGTGTAAATCTGCATGTAAAACCCTTCCTAACCACACATAACATTGGGCACTGGCATTTGAGTTTCCAAAACATAAACCCTTCTAACTTAACATTTAACCTGATAATACACTTGATCAGACATACCCGAACCAGCTAGACCAGCTTTCTCCAACTTAGTGCCTTCCAACTGCACTGGGACTTCAACTTCCACAAATCCTAACTGGCATGCTAACTGTGAAATTCTGAAGATTAAAATCCCAACACATTTGAAGGGCTGCCAGCAGAGAAAAGTTTGTTTCTATATGTGGTTTCTTCTATTTTAGCAAAATACGAGTTTTATCTGAGTACAAAAGCAGCTGGAATACATGTTCCCTTGCTTTCCAGAAAACACAGCTGTATTTTTTCAACACTGTGGGCAAAGTTTCTATGTTAGAGACAAGTAAAAATATGCCAAAACATTTAACCATGACAGGTGACAGAGTGTAAAAAAAGCATCAAGAGCAAAAGTCAGGGAAGTGTGTGTATATATTCAAGAAAGGAAGGGATGGAGCAGAAGGAAGTGTGGTAGAAAAACACAAGGAGAATGTAATTATTAAAAACATCATAAAAACCCCCCCCCCCCAATCCAAAACAAAGAGATCTTCAAGTCAAACTCTGAAAAGTAAAAAAATCATATATACTAAATTCTCCAAAGCTTTACAGGGACAAAATAACAACAGCCATGAATGAGCAATGGTATTGAGAGACTTGGAGAAACCCAGAGTTTTGCAGAAAAGTAGATCTGTGCATGTTCACTGTGTGTGTGTGTGCGCGTGTTGGCCAAGTAATACTTTGCCTTGCCATGTCTCCTTTCTATTCTTCATTTGGTCTTTCTTATAGGCCAGTTTGGTCTCTTCAGTATTCAGTTAGCCTTCATGGTGTACTAGTTTCAATGCATCTTCTTCACTGTCTTTCAGATATTCTCCTAATGCCCTTTTTTCGTCAACTGTCTGGTGTACTTGGTGTCTTCAACTGTCTGGTGTACATTCCATGCCCACGTATGCTCCATGGTAAGCAGAGTCTGTTAATGTTGGTGCATGGATGAAGGGCATGATTCATTGTCATTATTTTTCTGTTCTTCCAATCCAGGGCTTCTAGTTCTGCTTGAGTCCAGTCCCCTATTCCAGCTGTGTATCTAATGACTGGAATGCCCAGGTGTTAATTGCCTTGATGGTATTTCCTCCACTGAGTTTGGACTTTAAGGTCTTCTTCACTCTCATGTGGTATTCACTCCTAACCTTCTTGACTTCAACGTGCTTGATGTTGTCAGCTTGAAGGACGCCCAGGTATTTGTAGTGATCTTCTTTGTCCAGACTCTTGATGTTATTTCCATAGGGCATCTTGATTCCTTCAATTTTCACTATTTTTCCCTTTTTGATGGTAAGGGTGGCACATTTGTCCAGTCTGAACTCCATTGTAGTATCTTGGCTGTATATTCCGACAGTGTTGAGCAGCAATTCCATTTCAGATGGTGTTCTCAATACAGCTTCAGATCGTCCAAGCAAAGGAGGTGGGATAGCCTGGCAGATGTTTTTTATGTTTGATAGCTGTGGCCTGACTTGGTCAGTATTGTTGACAGATGAGTTAAACCAACGACAAACAATAGTGGTGATAGTGAGTCTCCTTGAAAGATTCCTCTCTTGATGTTAACCTCTCCCAGTCTATCACCACTGACCAGCAACTATGTCTTCCATTGTGCCACTGATCTTTGCACAAAGCTTCTGATGTTTTTACTGACTCCTGTTATTTATAGGCACTTGATTATCCAATCATGTGGCAGGGAGTCTATTGCTTCTTGTAATCAATCCAAGCTACATTCAAGTTGGTCTCCCTTCTCTTACAGTTTTCCAAAATCATCTTGTCAGTTAGGAGCTGATTTTTTGTTTTTCTGCTCTTTGGGCAGTTTCCTTTCTGCTCAGGTGCAAAGATCTTGTTTTCAACTAGATGCTGTTGGACTGCATCAGCTACCACACCAATTAGCAATTTGAAAGTTGTTGGTAAGCAGGCAATTGGCCTGTAGGTGCCTGGTGCTGCCCCTTTTGTTGGATCTTATCAGTTAGGTTTTGCCAGATGTTAACCAATCTTCAATTTCACCTCCTTGCAGTATGTTGTTAAACTTCTTAGCAATGAGTTGGTGCAGACCAGTCTGATGTTTCAACCAAAAACCATGTGGTTCATTTTCACCTGGTGCTGACCAATTCTTGATCTTCCTTGCCCTTTTCTCCACCATTTCTGCTGTTATTACAAGTTCTTTCATTTCAGCTTCCTTTTTATTCTTATCTACCTCCTTCATCCAAGCTGCATTCTTGTTGTATTTCTTTGGGTTGTGCCATAGCTGCGCCCAGAACTTCACTGTTTTTTCTTTGTCAGGTATTGACTGATTCATTTCAGTCTCTCCATTGATGGATTGGTTGAAACGTTTCTGATTCAACTGAAATTGGAGATTCTGCATATAGTGTGCAATGGCTGTTATTTGCTGCTTTATTATTTCCAGTGCTTCTTTGATCTTCCTTGTTTCTAGGTGATATTTCTTGATCAGGTATTCTTTGGTCTTCTTGTTCTTCAGCTTCTTTTCTTTCATCTGTTCTAGCTTGCTTGCATCTGATCTTAGCATGCTGATCTTATTTTCTAACCTGATCTTCCATTTTGGTGGTGCACTGTTTGGCTTTTTTTCTTGTTTGTTGATTTTGCATCCAAGGTATTCAATGGTAACTGCAACTGTGCTGTACATCAGTTGGTTTGTTTCTTGCAGTGAGATGATGCTTATATTTGATATTACAGTATTGACATCTTTTAATAGTTTTGCTAGCTGTTTCTTTGTAACAAGCTTCAATGCAGGCAACCTTATTCTGTTATTTTTGTGCTGTTCTAGATGCTCATTCTTTGTTACAATTCCTTTTTTTTTTAGTTAGAGGGCTTCATTCTTTCTGAGGAGAAGGCAGAGGAGAGGGTGCCTGGTTAGGGAATGAAAATGATTCAGTAGTTATATGGGCTTCCTCTACTGCCAGCTCCCCCTGGTTTGCCTCTACAGTCTGAGCTACTTCTGGGAAGGCTTTGGTTTCTTTGCCCTGGGTAGACCGTTGCAGTTCTTCCAATTCTATTCCTGTGAATACTTTATTTTGTATTATAAATCGATGTTGATCTTCTAGCCTCTGTTTGGTTATTTCTGATTCTGGATGTTGTTCTTTCCAGAACTGGTGCATTCTTTTCAGATATCCTCTTCTCACTGGACTTGATTTGTAATAGCAGATCATTATTTCTTTGTTTTCATTCTTTGTATATTTGTGATGGGTAAACAACTTTTCTTCCAGTAGTCCTGCAGCTGCTGTCCCTGGTTGCTCAGCCAACAGTCCTGAGTCCTGTAGCCCACTTGTCACCAGATGTCCAGGGAGTTGAAGTCCACACATCTTAAAGTTGTCAAGATTGAGAAACAGTGACCTAGTTAATACAGCTGCACTGAAGTGCAGATGTTCTAGAAAGTGATTTTCTCATAGCAAGAATCTTTCTGGTAGAAAGCATGGTTGAGTTCCTTGGACAGGAGCAAGAATATCTGGGTCACATGTCACATTTGGAGGGGTTTATGGCTCTGAAGTGAGAAGAACATCACACATATGGGTAAGAGGGAGGAGAGTCTGGCAATTGAAATGCCTTTTTTTAGGGTTTATCTTTCACTTGTTTTTCACTGCAGAATACTCAGCAACTGTGCTGCTGCTTTTCAGCCATCCCAGCCAGAAGGGGGTCACAAAAAGAGGAACTCAGGTTGTCCAGCCCTCACTTAAATGGTTAACCTGCCTCTGCAGAGTCACAACTTTTTGCTCTGTCTTGTAATGCAAGAACAAAGGCACCTTACCTTATACAGAATCAGGCCATTCATCTGATGGTGTATGCTAGCCTGGGTTAACAACAGCACAAAGCCAGAAAAACTGGATTACAAATGACAGCTAGCTGCATTAAGCCAATGCACATTACAGATTACAGCCCAGTGCAATGGATAAGCCAGTTGTTGACTGCTGTCAAAGGTTTTAGGCAAAGATCTTTCCCAGACTGATGTTTGGTGATGCCTATAGGATTGAACCCAAGCATGTGCTTTTCCACAGAGATCCATCTTGGCACCAGATGAAGAAAATCCCACAATCATTCCCTATCTCAGCAATAAAAATGCAATCGGAATTAAATAACAATGAGCTACTCTTTCATAAAATGCAAAATCAGCTGCCTGGGGTGATTGCTTCATTCCTCCTAAGGAGATACGATCCTGCAAACTCTTCTACAGCACTGGAACACCTCTTGGAGCAGAAAGGACTTCACGGAAACCACTCAAACAATTAGTGCCTAGATTATTGCAAGGGCTCATTGTGGAGGTCTGCCGGCTGCAAGATCAAAGGATGGACCATAATGAGAACTGAAACTACTTAAGGACTAGGAACTAAAATACCGATAGAAAGAGGAGGGCGGGGCAAGGATTTAATTGTTCCAGTTCAAAGATGGGTCTGCTGCTTGATTCACCAGATTAAAGAGTAGATGTAGCATTCTCGTTGTCAAGAAATAGGAAGCTCCTCAGCACATGCTCTAGGAAGGAAAGATAAAATATACATGGGACTCGGAAGCCATTAAGCTAGGTCTCTTGATTAAACCAGATCACCATGAGTGTGAAGATAACAATCTCCATGATTCATGAATGAGGATGCTCCACGAGCATCCTAGCTTTGTTCCAGGGGCAGGATGACTTTGGTGGAAAATATTTCACTTCCTGGGAAAAAAACCTGAGTCACGGGAGGAAGCTTGCTTTGGGGATGCCTGCAAAGTTGCTGGGTGCAGTTCAACTTCCCTTCTCAACAATAGACACAGAAAGGAAGAGTGAGCAGCCATTAATTCATCCTGCTCTGATTAATCCAGTAGCTATGGGTGAATAAAATTGACCATTTACAAAGATTAACTTGCTCTGCTGCCGCCAAGCGCTTAGCAATTTTGTCTGTTACATCCTGCCCAAATGTATGTGGATGCCTAAGGGAGGGGGGGTACAGTTACATCAGATATTTGGACATGATGAATAATCACCAGGGCAAAAGAATGGCAACACTTACCATGAGCTATATATGCAACGATATTGAAGTAGAGTAGTAGCATTAATATTTATCATATGGGTCCACAAATGGTGCTAAAATCAATTCTTTGTTAAAGAAGCCCCAGTTTCACATACTGTGAATTCATAGATTCATAACTTGCACAAAGCCATAAATCAAGATCTACAAACTACAATGGTTGGTTGCATACTGTACATTACGCCAAGCCAAAAATAATCAAACCTTATTATGGCTAAATGCAATGTGTGAACTAAGTCTAAGTCAGCTTCACTGGAAGGGCAGAGGAGAGGGAGGGTGGGAATGGAAATGGTTTCCTTCCATGTTTTGCTTCCCATATTTAACATTATAGAAACATAAGCAAAATTGCCCGACTTGCCCCCAAAGCAAATGTTTTAGGTTGTTTGGTGGTTTCCCATATTTAACATTATAGAAACATAAGCAAAATGGGCCCAACTTGCCCCCAAAGCAAATATTTTAGATTGTTTGGTGGTGGGATGGAGTATTTTAAAATGAGAATGGGAGGCCTTCTACTCTTATTCCCACTTCCCATTTAAAAAAAAAAGACTGTAATTGTAACACTTTTCTACTGAATACTGGCAGCGCATTTTTGAAGTGTGGGAGATGGAGGGGAGTCATACAATATCTAAACAATACATCTGGGCAAATACAGTCAGGTCCAGAAATATTGGGACATCGACACAATTCTAACATCTTTGGCTCTATACACCACCACAATGGATTTGGAATGAAACAAACACAATGTGCATTAACTGCAGACTGTCAGCTTTAATTTGAGGGTATGTACATCCAACTCAGGTGAACGGTGTAGGAATTACAACAGTTTGCATATGTGCCTCCCACTTGTGAAGGGACCAAAAGTAATGGGACAATTGGCTTCTCAGCTGTTCCATGGCCAGGTGTGTGATATCCCCTCAGTACCCCAATTACAATGTGCAGATAAAAGGCCCAGAGTTCATTTCAAGTGTGCTATTTGCATTTGGAATCTGTTGCTGTCAACTCTCAAGATGAGATCCAAAGAGCTATCACTATCAGTGAAGCAAGCCATCATTAGGCTGAAGAAACAAAACAAACCCATCAGAGAGATAGCAAGAACATTAGGCGTGGCCAAAGCAACTGTTTGGAACATTCTCAAAAAGAAGGAATGCACCGGTGAGCTCAGCAACACCAAAAGACCCGGGAGACAACAGAAAACAACTGTGGTGGATGACCGAAGAATTCGTTCCCTGGTGAAGAAAACACCCTTCACAATAGTTGGCCAGATCAAGAACACTCTCCAGTAGGTAGGTGTATGTGTGCCAAAGTCAACAATCAAAAGAAGACTTCACCAGAGTGAATACAGAGGGTTCACCACAAGATGTAAACCATTGGTGAGCCTCAAAAACAGGAAGGCCAGATTAGAGTTTGCCAAACGACATCTAAAAAAGCCTTCACAGTTCTGGAACAACATCCTATGGACAGATGAGACCAAGATCAACTTGTACCAGAGTGATGGGAAGAGAAGAGTATGGAGAAGGAAAGGAACTGCTCATGATCCTAAGCATACCACCTCATCAGTGAAGCATGGTGGTGGTAGTGTCATGGCATGGGCATGTATGGCTGCCAATGGAACTGGTTCTCCTGTATTTATTGATGATGTGACTGCTGACAAAAGCAGCAGGATGAATTCTGCAGTGTTTCGGGCAATATTATCTGCTCACATTCAGCCAAATGCTGCAGAACTCATTGGACGGCGCTTCACAGTACAGATGGACAATGACCCAAAGCATACTGCAAAAGCAACCAAAGAGTGTTTGAAGGGACGGAAGTGGAATGTTATGCAATGGCCAAGTCAATCACCTGACCTGAATCCCATTGAGCATGCATTTCACTTGCTGAAGACAAAACTGAAGGGAAAATGCCCCAAGAACAAGCAGGAACTGAAGACAGTTGCAGTAGAGGCCTGGCAGAGCATCACCAGGGATGAAACCCAGCGTCTGGTGATGTCTATGCGTTCCAGACTTCAGGCTGTGATTGACTGCAACGGATTTGCAACCAAGTATTAAAAAGGGAAAGTTTGATGTATGATTATTATTCTGTCCCATTACTTTTGGTCCCTTAACAAGTGGGAGGCACATATGCAAACTGTTGTAATTCCTACACCGTTCACCTGAGTTGGATATACATACCCTCAAATTAAAGCTGACAGTCTGCAGTTAACGCACATTGTGTTTGTTTCATTCCAAATCCATTGTGGTGGTGTATAGAGCCAAACATGTTAGAATTGTGTCGATGCCCAATATTTCTGGACCTGACTGTATTTTACATCCAAGGGCACATACAGCAACTCTATATACACACTCTTCCCCTCTCTAAGTGCACAAAATGAAGATTGTGTGTCCTGGGAAGCCCTTCCCTAGATTGTTCTGTAGCTTGATGGGAGTACACTGATGCTGGAAGAGAGCACATGGAAATGTCTTCTTCTCATGGGACAATTATGCCTTAGCACTCTGCCAGGTAATTGTTGGGTTGGTTGCTGAGTCTGGCCTTGCTGGAGAGAAAGGCAGACTAGGAGAGTCAGCCACGTGCAACCTCTTCTCCAGCACAACTGCAGCAGATTGATGGTGCAGGGGTAGGAAAATTGTGATGGTGGTGTTGTACTGAGGCTTGCAAGAGAGCACACGATGTCCCCAGCTAATTTAAAATGTGCATTAGGATTAACTATATCTGAGAATATCAATGAACCAATGAGCTAGAGATCTTATTTTAATGGACTATTTGCCAGAAGTCTGTAAAGACAAAGAATTCAGTTGAGAGAAAGAATAAACCCAGAATTTAAGCTAATGCATTGTACTACATCAAGCAAGTATTGCCGAAAAGCAGGGAAGCATATTTCATTCTGGGACCTCTCAAACCTGGTTTTAGTGAGCTACCCAATCTTGTCTCTAGATGAGGCCAGAACTGGATAGACTCTACATTTCTAAATATATCTGATAGCCCAGCCTTCTGCTCACAATCAATCTAGCAGATGACAAGGCTCAAGGAAATTCAACTGCTATGACAAGGAAGTCATTGGATAAAACACAATAGCTCTGAGTGAGGGCCAGCATGAATAGGACTAACCCTCTAAATGGTAAAAGAGGAAAGAGGGGGAAAAGTTTGAATGACAGAAACAGAGTGTTGTTTGTTTGTTTGTTTTTAACCTCCATTGTATCTTCATTCTGTGCCCTTGAGAGGTTTCGTTTTGAAAAAAAGGCTTTTGTGTTAGCCAAGTACAACAAAACAACAGGAGGAACAAAAGGGAGGTTGAGAAAGAACAATCACTGCATTCGATGTCACCTTAATCCTTGCAAGACAAGTATGATGGTAGCCCCCATGGCCTTCTCTAAAGGAAAATTCTCCAACAAAGGATCCTCCACATATATTGGGATTGCAACTACCAGAATTCCCAGTAAGTGTCTTCTGGAGTGGTTCTCACCAGTATCAACACAACTCCCCTTCCTTTCAAAATCTCTTCTCTCATATGCAGATAATGAGAAAGTGATCTGCATCTCTCTTCTGGAGCAGAAGGAATGAGCAGCCTCTCTGCTATCAAAAATACCCCTCCCCAAACAGTGGCCAATTGGAAACGTTGTCCACACACATCGTGATTATAGCACCAAGTGGTGATGGAGGAGGAGGAGCTGCCTTCAAGAACAGAAGTGTCCACATTTCCCTTCACTAGAGTCATCAGGCCATCTCACAGGCTACACAAAGCAGACAGGGCCTGCCAGTAAGTATATAAGGAGAGGTGGCAGATGTGACCAGCAGCAGTGCTACAACTTTGAATACTCCCTCCAGCTCTTCCCTCTTTGGAAGTTGGAGGTCTGGACATCCTGAACTAGCCTGCTGCTCGGTCTGGCCAGCATCTGTACGCATGTAGAGAATGCCATTTGGCCCTCTACCTCAGACAGCAAAATCTCCTAGATGGTCCTGACCAAAAAGCTTCTATCTCCCACAGAAGGATAAGGTGGGCTTCAGAAGGCACTTCCTGCCCCCACTCTCCATCAAACTGAAATAATAATTCTGACAGATGTGATTATAGTTATTCAGGAAATATATCTTCTCTTTTTATTCACAAGTTACTTATTAGGAGGTGGAAGGATTTCTGCTCTCATACCCTTCTAATTTATTTTATTTGGTATAATTACATCCCATTTTTTCAGGGCTGGCATCAGCCTAAGGAAAGCTGGCCTTGAAAACAGTTAATTCAAAAGACAGAGCTTCTGAGTTCCAGATCCCCCCCCCATTTTTTTTACCTGCCATACCATAGGAGCTTCATGCTGTTGGCATCACATTTCAAAACTGCTTGACCCATGAACTGAGCAATTGAAATACAGACCACTGATGTGCAAACAATGTTCACACACTGAATAAGAAACATTTCAGTATGTCTCTGAACATGTGGAGTTTTTGCATGTGTATGCACTATCTGGATAATAACAATAATAATTTATTAAACTTGTATGCTGCCATCTGAAGTCTGGCCACAAATTTTAAAAAAAATCCCATTTGGATTAGAAATTATTCTCTAAACACCGGTATGACTGGCTAGTGACTGTAGTGCAGATAGCCCAAACAAAAAATTCTATCTTTTAGAGGGCTAATAATTAAACAACTAAAATGTCATTAAAATTAACAAGAAATTTAAAGTTCAGGAAAAGTACTAAAACAATAAATATACATTTATTTAAATATAAACCTATCTAAGAAGAAAGCTTATTCCATTGGAGGAAAAGACCACCATGCAGGTAAAGATTGTAGGGCTGTCTTGCCTCCTGAAAGAGATTCAAAACTTGGATTGCTACCAAGAAGCTCCTCCTCATCCCAACCAGATGCATTATCATGGATTGCTAAGTGTCACTCAGTGTCCTTATTGTGCTGCAGCCTCTTCTCTGCCTATTTCCCAGAATAGGGGATGTTGTTATTGCAAAAGATAATACAGCTGAAGAATCCTGCCCTATAACAGGGCACTTGTAGTCCTTTGTTGCTTCCTGATGTTAGAGGATGCAAATTCCAGCACACATGATCCACCACACTGAATGCCTGAGCTTGTCAAAGATCTCCAATTTATTGCTCTTGTTTAAACGTATCTCACCTGGGAAATAGCCAACATTTATGATCCTGAAAGAAGTGCAGAGAGAAAGGAGTACAGAATCCAGATACAGCAGTGGCACTGATGGGGAATTGAGAGGTAGGAGAGGCCAAGAAAGTCCTATTCCAACTCCCCATAGCTCCTGGGGTCACCTAGTGGAGAATGATACAAATAAATGACTTTTAAGTCCTATTTTATCTGCTCATCCTACATGGGATAGAGATTGGAAAATCAGATTTGAACTGGGATAGATATGGGTTCAAACCCAGCTCAGCCATTAATCTCATTGAAGGCTCCAGAGTCAGTCTTGCTCAACCTCAACCTAACTCACAGAATTGCTTTGATGACCCCCCCCCCAAAAAGTGTGGCACTTGGAACTCCTTGGGAAAAAAATGGACATAAAATATTTTAATAAGAAGAAACATTGACAGAAACAAGACTCCTTATTTTCCTAATTTAGGGGAGATTTTATTTCATTATTAACAATCATGCAGAAGCATCAAAATGTACAGTAGGTCTGTAAGCTTTCCCTAACTCAGTCCTGGGCAGACAAGTGAGTTAATGACCGTCCCCATCTACGCTAAATGGAAATGATCCAACATGAGTGGAGAGCCCCGAATTGGGGAAGGTTGAAGCATAATTCCCCTGAGCATCTCCTTCCCAGCATGAGGGGAGGCCCATAAAGAGTACCCTCAGAGAAACCAAGTGTAAACCCAGCAAAGGAGCTTCATCAAGAAGGACCTCCAGGTGCCAAATTCTGAACAGATGTCGTTCCTCATTATCCCATTCCCTCTGAGGCTGGCCTGCCTCCTGCTGAGTAGGAATCTGCTTGGACATTAGAATGCCTTTTCCTCCAGACTAAAAAGGGGAGGAAGAAACTTGGAAACTAAACGGCCAATCTGAATGGCGTGTGCAGAGCAGGAAACTGGGAAAAGCCAGACAACCATGCTTCTTAACCCTGCACATCAATAATTAAAAAAAAAAAAAAAAACAGAAATCATAGCATGGTGGCTTAGTTCATCCACCTGCTAGAAAATCAACAAGACAAAACAAAACAGAACAAAAAAATCACTTCCAAAGGATGTGGAGCAAGGACCATCCCATTCTGCTACCTCTCTATAAAGAAGAGAACATGGTTTTGTCTACTTCCATCTAAAAGTGAGATGTCAATGTTGCTCTCCCTCTTCCTTTTCACGAAAGAAGCTGATTTTCCAAAGTTCAACCTGATGCAGAAATTGGTTGAAAAGTTCTAACAGAATCTGACACTCTGTTCTCATTGGTTCACATGAAGTTCACATGCTCAGGTGAACACAGATGTGGCTTAGAACATAAGAACAGCAGCAGGAAAATTCCCAAGCACTAGCTTTTCTCTGTTTCAAAGACTACACTTTTATTTAACTCTTCTGTTGTATTCAGGATGGGATAATCCATAAAAGGGTTTTTTGGTGTGTGTGTGTGTGTGTGTAAGGACATACAAATCACAGTTGGCTATACACTAAGTTAGAAGCAAGGAACTTCCACAATAAAAGGAATATGTGGGCAAACATTTGTCAGCCTTTAGCATATGTAGTCACTGGCTAAAGTTCCTTTCTCAGCTTTTTCAAAGAAGCTGCATGTTATGTATGGCACAATATTTCATTTTTAAATTATTACCTTGTTTTCCTCTTTCTTATACTTGAAAAC